>NC_040881.3:10163667-10483667 GCF_900634795.4 Betta splendens
GTTTGTGTTGTGTGTGTGTCAACACAAAGCATCTGTACATGACTGTTTACTGAAGTGACAGCTGTCAGGTTTGAAATCGGCTCCATCATTACAAAAGGGAGGCTGTTTAGCACCCAAAACTCCCGGTGATTGATTTGGACCGGTCCTCCCGGCGCTCGCTGTTTGAGCACAACACAAGTTTTTAAAGTGAGGCAAAACAAGAGAGCAGAAGCAAAGGTCATTTCTGACTGATCAGCATTCCAGATATGAAGCCTGGACTCTACCCATGTGGTGTCAACACAAGCATATTAGCTTTCACTGTGTGCCACAGCAGGATAGTGCAATATCACCTTACATCCTGCACAGCTGCGATATGCAGAAGCCTGACATTTTATCAATCGGCTTCACGTAGAGTTGTAAATAAGTCATCGTGTTCGGAGAGGTGACATATTGAGATGACATATAATTTCTTCTGTGATGCTGATCTTACATTGAGTGTAAGGTCATTTGCTAAAAACTTCATCAATATCATGTAAAGCACATGAATTATCGCCAGACGCGTTGCGTAGAGACCCCGTAAATCATGACGTTTAGTATCTGTGGAAGGTCAGACAGTTTCATTGCTCACATAACAATAGTCGCATTTGGAAGTATCATAATGTACGGTTGCCATGACGCATCACACATTCAACGCCAAAGTCTCTCGTCAAGAACAACTGGCAGGGAAATTAACATGCAAAGCTTCAGCCTCGAGGTGTCTGGACGGAGCGATAACGAATGGGATGGCAGGTGTCGGCCCGATTGACATTTTGACTCAGACAACTGTCTGACTTTTAGCCGGTTCAACCCAAAAACCCGACCAGCCGTCACAAATTAAAGTCTGTTTTCTTTCCATGGACTAACAGCGTCGTGAAAAGCAAAATAGTGAAATATTATAAAATGCCATCAAGTGATTAAAACATAAATTTCATCTGCCAAAAGCCTGTTTTTTAATGAACTGAAGCTAAAAGGCAAGAAACAGATTTTTCTATGTAATTAAAATCTGCTTTGGCCAAACGTAATTATTGAACGTCCTCTGTGTTGACTCTGTCAAGTCACTGGATATTAGTCAAACTTCAATTATATTTTGCTGCAAAAATCATTACAATAATTCATATGTTGTTGAGTAACTAAAACAGAATATGCATGAGGGCTGTGTGGTCTGGTCAGGTGTGGATTATTTATGACCTCATCTCTCCTAGCGTGCCCATGTGACCTGGGGTTTAGTGAGTGGGTGCGAGAATATATGAAGTATCCTCTAGTCTGAACGAGGATCTGAAGAACATGAGGATAAGAATAATAATCTAATAACAGAGTAAAGTGAGCCATTGCGTGGTGGCATGTCAGACATAAATGATGTGAGCCCAGAGCCAAGGGGAAATGTGGCTCCAGTCCTACAACCATATTTGTAGTTTTGGTTTATGCATAAGCCACATCCCGTCACTTCATTATGCAGACGAGAGCGCAGCAGAGACAAACACAAACACGCTCGCTCCCAAGTGCGATCGCACGCGCACAAACAGTCCAGTGTGCAGATGCCGCGCGTACCCGCACGTGTGTTGAATCTGCAGACACATGTAACGAGAAGAGAGGGAGACTGTTAATTAACCAGAGCTCGTTAATTCTCTTTGAACCGACAGCGAGGAGGTTTACACACTAATTACCTTGATGACTGAGCCAACCTGTGCGCGCACGGCGCTCGCAGCGCGCACGTACAGCACACACACATACACGTGTAATCTCAGAGGCTGACAAAACACATCTTGCAGCCTTTGAAAGTCTCACACAGGCATGGAACACAAACACGGAGGTGTGAAGTCTCACTCTACACACTCTTGCCCTGAAATGAAAGCTATATTAGGAACGCGTTCCTTTTCGGCGGGTTCCTCAGAGCTGCAGGATTCGAGTGGTTAAGTTTATTCTGAGTTCAGTCTTATCATGCCTCCTGTTTGATTCGCACTGAAATGCCATAAATATCTTCACAATGCCTCCCATTCTGTAGCAGGATGCTCGCGTTTGCACAATACGCTCGCGTTGCACGCGCGTGTCCTGTACACACCAACACGCTTACCTCGACCGGGCTGACGACTGAAGCTCCCATGTCAGTGCTGAACTCTAATGGCCCGTGTCAGATTAAGGGGAAGGTTTTTTATGTCCTCCGTCAAACTCAATTAATATTCCATCAGGCATGAATTCATAGGCCACGCTGGACGTTTGCCAATTCATCCATGAGTGTGTGTCTGCTTTCATGTTTGAGTGCGTGTCAACATTCAGTGGGTATTTGGAATACTTAGTAATTAGTCTTTATTGCGGTTGCTAAGCCAAATTACAGAAAGCATGCGCACACATAAACACGCTGTCTGCTCCGCGAGTTGTAGAACGGGAAGTAGTACGGAGAGCAGACCAGAGTAGAGAAAGGTGCAAGCGGATGAAGCGCAGAAGCAATAAACATGGGCAAATTGAAAGTGGGTGTGAAAGGTTAGAAATAACTGAACTGACAGAGAAATGTTAGGATATAAAATCAAGGACAAACAAGCCAAAATACGAAGTAGCAGCGAAGGGGGGCAGACGGAGGAGGCTGCACAGTCAGGAGAATTAACCACTCCGAGGCGCCTAAATTTGGGATTTGGCAAATGAATAAACGAGCGGTTTGTCAATGGGTGAGCGGCGCAGAGGTGGAGATGAGAGACAACGAGAAAGGAGGAGGTGAAAAGGGGTTAGGCAGAGTGGAGGAGTTATGGGTCAATAAAGCCTGCTTTGGGGAGATGAGAGGAACTCATAACGAGGTCAAGGACGCAGCATTGATCGGCACGTCGCGAAGCCGACTGGCGAAGAGGAGACGGGAGGAGAGAGAGAGGGAGGAGAGAGGGAGGAGAGAGAGAGAGAGAGAGAGGGGAGAGAGGGAAGGAGGAGAGAGAGGGAGGAGAGAGGGAAAGAGGAGAGAGGGAGGAGAGAGAGAGGGAGGAGAGAGAGAGGGGAGAGAGGGAAGGAGAGAGAGAGGAGGAGAGAGGGAGGAGAGAGAGAGGGAAGGAGGAGAGAGAGTGAGGAGAGAGGGAGGAGAGAGAGAGGGAGGAGAGAGGGAAGGAGGAGAGAGGAGGAGAGAGGGAGGAGAGAGAGAGAGAGAGAGAGAGGAAGGAGAGAGGGAGAGGGAAGGAGGAGAGAGAGGGGAGGGAGAAGGAGGAGAGAGAGAGGGAGGAGAGAGAGAGCCACAGGCTCGACTGTCGGATCAGCCGCAGAAAGGAAGGATGGAGGAGAGAAAGGGAAAATGAAATTATCACGAAGGAGTGAATGGGGGGCAGCTCCGGCCAGAAAGAGGGTTGGAGGGAAATTGAATTAGATGGAATCACTGCCGAGCAGATGAATTCTGTGCTAACGCACGCACGCACGGCTCAGGGCCTGCGATGGCGGTGAATCAGCTTGTGTCTGTCAATCAAGTGGCATCCTGCGGAGCAGGCTGGATTTGTACGTGGCTGTAGGTTGAGACGGTGTGAGACAATTACATCTGAGGAGCACCTGATTGATGCAGAGATCACTAATAGCATGTCCATCAGATGTTCTTGAGGCATTAGCAGTGATGGTGGGAATCAGGTGGACTTTCTGTCCACACGTTCACGCTTCACCCTCATCCGTAAAGGTATTGTAATGGAATTCCTAGATTCATCGCCGCAAACTTGCAGAACAGTTGCAGTCGCCTCCCCGGGAGCCTAATTAGCCAAAATGATCAGGCCGTCACGGTGAGAAACCAGCTAGCGAGCGCTGGAACAGCATCCCGCGTAGCAGCGCGGCGTTAGCGTTGTCCTGTCTTAGCGCGCGCTCATTAGCCTTCATCGCCGGCTCCTCCGCGCCCCCGAAGGCCGGCTCCCGCCTCCCGCTCGCCCTCTTCGCCCGCTAAATGTGACGGGAAGCGGCGGTGACAAGTGAGAAGAGCCCGTTTGTGTGACGGGTCTGGCTTTAACACAGTGTGGTGAGGTGTAGAACACCACACACACACACACGTCCAAGGACGGTGGAATGAAGGGTTCATACATCGTTGGACGTGTGGATGCTGCAGCGTGTCCTGAGAGATGTTGTCATGTATTTTTTAGCTTTGTCTAAAACCTTATGTTGCTTTCCTGTACAAAAGAGTGGAATATTGTGTAGCGTTTTTCTTTTTTTAAACGTCGCCTGCTTATCACAATCAATTATCGCTTGACGTCGTCATTGTCCTGTGATCACGGGGACTATTTTTACCGGGAAGTTGAGTTACGATTACTACTATGATCGCAGCAAAGCTGTTGTGACAGCCAAGAAATGAAACGAGTCATTTGTGATGTCGACACCACTGATCTCTGTAACATCTGACTTATTATGGTGAGATCACACAATCAACTCCTTTTTTACGTTGCGCGGGTTAGAAAACCAACTAGCGCCCGCCCACACCTGTGTGACTGTTCATACCCCCCCCCCCCGTGCCTCCAGTCTGACTGAGTGAAGAGGAGGCCGGGCCTCTTCATCGACGCTAACGCTCTATAAATACACCGCTGCCTCTGTGGAGAGCGGAGATGAAGCCGCCGAGATCCCAAGAACTGCTCCTGTTCCATTAGACTTTAATATCGCCTTTCTTCCTCCTAGTGTCGCGCGCGCTCGTCGCCGGCGCCGCCTTTGTTCCACTCCATTGTCCCGCTTTCATCCGAAGATTGTTAAGAAGCGCGGGAGAAAACAAGTTAACTCGGCTTCATTTATTCCGCTGCCTTCCTGGTGTGTGTTGTGCTGTTTCAGTGGATGATGTAAAAACCACTTTCGCTGCGGCACTGGGAGATTTGTTTGGTGGACGAACCACTGGTTTGTCTTCACAATCGGAGTCGTGGCATTTGAAGACAAAACAAGACGTACCTGTGGGTTTCTTTTGGGTTGTTTGTTGTTATTGACATCCCCATTTAACTTCCACACGGTGGGAAATAACAGCAATTTCCATCCTCGAGTGGAAAAAAAAGCGAAGAAGGAGCCTAACGATATTCTGTAATCCATAATTTTGCTAATGTCAACAAACCCAATGAAAACGCCAAAACCAACTAATCCAACTTTTTCCTGTTGTCTGTGGGTTTTAAAAACCTTTAAACCTGGTCATAGCACCATTGTAGCACACCTCACACAGGTGATGATGATGTTTTGTGTTACTGTTGCTGCAGCTGCCGATCAATGCACATTTTTTTAGCGGGCTCATATCTGTGCCCATAACTGGTCCCGACAGGCTTCAGATAAACGACTTGATGATACAGGAATTCACCAACCCTCTCTATTAGCATTCCCAATTTCTTTCCATACAACACAGAGGGGACTTGACATCGAGCAGCTGCTGCTAAGCAGTTCCAGATGAAAACTGCATGTCTCTGGGACGGCCAGAGGTTCGTAAACACCAGTCTTGTCCAGCAGCATTAATCTAAACTGGGATTAAAAGGCAACTGAAAGCCTTTTAGAGCACCGTGATTGGTTGATAACGATTACCCTGCATTGTAGCAACTAAGCCCATAATCACGGAGAACACGGTCTGATAATCTCAATATGTCTTTGCAGACCCCCGCCCGCCCCCCTAATCCGCAGATGTGGAATCTCAGATTAGGAATCCTGGACGATTAATCCCATACTGTGTGTGTGTGTGTGTGTGTGTGTTTGTTGTCTGCAGGGGACCCTTCGCCGGGTGACCTTCTCCGTAGTCAGCCAGCCACAAGACGCCGGTTGTTATGACAGCGGCCTGGAGGACTCGGAGACGCCGAGCAGCAAGAGTTCGTCGGGGCCGCGGCTCGGGGCCCTGCCGCTGCCCGAGGAAGGCTACGAGCGGACCACACCGGAGGGCAGCGTGGGGGAGGAGGAGCACGTGGAGAACGGTCAGAGCCGCAAACAGCAAGCAGCCGCCGCTCAGCTCACGCCGCCGAGCAATCTGCATGTATTGACCTAATATTTTGTCTCTCAAGGCCGCGTTCAACATCCAATGCGGTGTCAAGGCCTTCGGCGTGTTTTGACTCAAACGCGCACGCACGCACACACACACACACACACACACACACACACACACACACACTGAAACACTGACTTGCAGCAAGGTCCCACGAGTCTTTTTTGTCCTGACACGATGGGAATGTTGAATGAAGCGGTTGCTTTGTGTGTGTGTGTGTGTGTGTGTGTGTGTGTGTGTGTGTGTGTGTGTGTGTGTGTGTGTGTGTGTGTGTGTGTGTGTGTGTCTATACTGCATGTAGTGGCAGCGAAATCTTCCCTTTCAACAACTAAATTGTGCTTTTACCTTTTTCTCCGGGATCTTTGTCAAGGATGGAGAGTGAAGGAAAAAGGGTTTTGATTTTATTTCATTCTGTTCCATTGCCCTCCTTCCTCTGTGTGTGTGGAGCGGTGACAACACATCAAGGTCACGTCGTCCTTGGTGACTGGCTGCACTTCTGGGACTGTAAACGTGTTTTCGGTTAAATGCCGCTTTTCCACCGACGTGTGAAATCTGGAGGATTTTGCGGAGTTTAATAAGTTTTTTGTCACGGTCAGGTGGAGAGAGGAATTGAACAGAGGATTCATTGTGTTAGCTATAATTATACTGTATAATTATGTGCCCGTTTGGTTTCACATGAATTACTGCTGTTGACGCACGCAGACAACAAAACTGGAGGCAGTCTGCAGAATACGCTTCAATTTCCAGTGTTTAAGTCGAGCAGAATTCAGGAGCCCGAACGCGAGTGACGCCGTTGTTTTTCGGCTGCTCTTTAGATGTGTGAGTGGATTTTACCCTGCCAGAGACAGACAAAGGCGAGATCACACCCTGCGCAGCTCCTGTAATTGGCAGAAAAAGCAATTTACCTCGTTTATGCTCATTATAACTCCTGTCTCTATTCGAGGCGATGTCCGCATCGATTCACAAATGGCTGGTTTACTTAGGTAAAACCGTCCTCTTGAGGCCTCACTAACCTTTCAAACCCACTCTCATGGGACATAATAAGGCGCATATGGAACTTGATATATTTCTTGCACATGAAGCTCAGATCAGACGTGAAAAACGTTGATCGCTATCTTTTCCGAGGCCTTAATTTGTTGTTTAGCTCGACGTCTGCTCTCAACGTGCGCTTAATGTTTAAGCATCCTTTAAATTCAGCCGCGTTAATTATGCACTAGCAGCATTTTTCTCTCTCTCACCCGGCGTTGAACTCAGCTGCTCAACATTATTCCTGAGCTCGCCACCTTTTTTTTTTTTTTTACATTTGACTGTCTGCACCTGGGTCAAACTGTACAATTACAGCATCCGCAAAGGTTAAACGGGCTTTTTTTCTGCTCTTCTTGTCTCCGTCTCCGCCTCCAGATGCCAGGCAGCTGCCAGACGTGGCGCTGACGGGCAAATGCACCCGGGAGTGCGACGAGTTCGGCCACTCCGACACCTGCTGGATGCCCGTGCGCCCCTCCCCTCGCCAGCGCCAGCGCCACGGCAGCGAGCCCCCGCGGCTCTCCACCTTCGCGCCGGGCGACGACAACAACAACCTCCGCGGGAACGAGAGCGACAGCGAGAGCGCCGGCAGCGGCGGCAGCTCGGAGCCGGCGGCGGTCGTCGGCGGCGAGGCCCAGCGCCTGCCCCTGGTCAACGGGGACCCGCTGGGCACGCTGGGCGGCGGCGGCGGCGGCGACCGCAACCGCAACGTGGGCGACCACAACCGCAACCTGCTCAACCGCAAGATGACGTCGGCGTCCTACGACACCTTCAGCAGCGCCGGGTTCGGGCGGCGCCAGCCGGAGGAGGAGGGCGGCGACGGGCAGAACCCGCCCGAGGTCATACCGCTGACGCGGACGGGGGGCGACTACAAGACGGCGTCCTGCCTCACGCTGTCGCGCCGCGAGGTCTACCTGTGACGGCACGTCGTCGGTTTGGAGGCGCTTTTGAACCTGTGAAGATGTGAAGCTGTCCGAGCGAAACTTTTGGATTCTGACTAATATTTATAAGCACTTAAACTTACACGAGTTATAAATCATCTCTTTGAAGAGCTTTGGCCATAAGTACTTTCTAAGAACGTCTCTTTTTTTAACTGTTAGTGAAAGGCCGTGGTCCTGGAGGGAACGTCTTCATCTGCTTCTTTTTACCTGAACCCTACGCATGTCTGGCCCTCGGACTCCGAGGGGCCTGTGTGAGGACGATAGAGACAACGGAGACTTTGTAAATGCTATAACGCTATAAACGCCTCAGTGCATATAAAAACTTTTACGGACTCAGCTCATAAAACGCGTGAGGTCGCACCCAGTCAAAGTCGCTCAGAGGAACTAACGGGTCTTTGATTGAGGCATTTGGATCTGATTTAAACCAATCAAACTTTTATTGCCCAATCAACTCTATCCTAAACCAAGGCGGGGATTTCAACCAGTGGGACTGGCAGTGTGAGCGCTGTACAGCTACTTAGCAGGAAAAAAAAAATCAGGTCCAAAAACACAGAGGAGACGGAACAAACTGCAACAATGTGAAAAGAACAGACTTTTTCTACAGGCTTCAAAAGTGATCATTCAGACACCAGGTTCTCATGGAGTGTCAGTAGTGCCACAGTGTGAACACGTGTGTCTCTTCTTTTGCCTTCGCACCCAGTCTGTATGTATATATCGTGTGTGTATTTGATAAAACAGTGTTATCGCTCTCCGCTTCGGAGTCGGCTGGGGTGCCGAGCTCACTACACACCTGCAGTATCCTAACAGTGATCATGTATCATAAATACTTCATGCGCACACACACACACACACACACACACACACACACACACACACACACACCTTAGCATGCAAACACACACTCATATGGTGCATTTACGATTGTGAACATGCTTCAGGCCACAGTTTATGACATGATCCAGTGGCTGTGTAACATAGTATATAATAAACTGCATTAACGTTTATACAGAACACACACGCGCGCGCGCACACACACACAGCCTATTAAGGCTTATGACACGTAGGAAGACACACTCATAGTAAAGGTGTGCGCAGTGCACTGCTCATGTGCAGTGTGTACGTGCTCTTAATCATCATTTTAACATATTGCCTCTCATTGAACTAGCTGTAGCATTTTGCCTGCTGCCCTGCAGCCAGTATTTAAACATGAAACGTATTTAAATAATTACTCATCTCTCTGACTGACGTGTGGGGCTTTATTAAAGGGAATTTCAACGACATCCACTGTATGTATTGATAGACAATGTGGACATATGAGATATTCTGCATATTGTAAGTAGGATTCATAGAAAAAATGAAATCTCTCATTTCTGTAAAGGAAAAAAAGACAAGAAAAAAGAAAGATAATGCAAACTTCTTTTCTCTCTTTTTTAAACCACATGCCTTTTTTGGATACCACGCCTATTTGGATACATCTGTACTAAATGTGTGCGCTCATGGGGGAGTGGAGATAATGACGGCAGCGAGGGAGTTAGCATTAGTGGATTAAGCCGCTCCTTCTTTGTGCTAACCTTGGGCCTCTCTCTGCATCTCCGTGGCCCCGAGTCGTCACAAAGCTGTTTCGCAGGCCGCGAAAGACAGGAACGCAGTGCGGAGTTCGGCCGCGACCCGCTTCGCCCGCGCGGCGCCGACCCGTGCTGCCGTGCGCGCGGGACCTCGCGGATGACGGGCTCCTTCACGTTCGTCCTTCCCAGCAGCCCCCACGCGGCTCCGCTGGGCCGGGGAGTGGGTGTGGATCCAGGCCAGCACATCTTAATTCCCATCATCAGTGTGTGGTTCAGTGGTGTGATAGGGATAATAGGGTTAGGTCGTCCCTGTGGTCTTAATGAGTTTCCTTTCTCCTCTCTTCTCCTCCCTTGATCTGCACTGATCTCATTAATGTCTGGATAGGCCAAAGTAACACTGCTGGAAAATGCCAGTAAGCGTGCGTCTTTATTTTATTTTTTTTTCGGGCTGTTTTGGATCAGAGGAGGCGAAAGGCGCACGCTTGTTAACGACGTGCTGCACTTCAGTTCTTAGCACCCAGTACAGCTCAGAGCTCTCAGGTAAGACAGGTGCGTCACCACGTGTGGCTTCTTGACTGGGCCTTCACCTGGTGGCGTGTTTTAGCATTAACAGCTGAGAGATGTGTGTGCGTGACTCCACTTTGTGCGCTTGCACCACCCTAACGTTACAACTCTGCAAACCCACCCCTTTATTGTCCCGGGCCTCTGATGCACCCACTCCCGATGCCTTCATTACCCCCACGCCCCCTAGAACACGGCTGTTTACTGAGCTTGCTTAGCAGCGGACTGTGGAGATGCTGACACTGGTAAGGGACCAATGAGACGCGAGGGGACGAGTCTCTGGATCCCTTGGACGCCGGGGAGGTTGTGGAACCAACTAACCCGTTTGTTAAAGAGACTCTGGACGCAGCCCAGCGACGGACTTCACTCCAAACTGCTGTTTTATGGTAGTTTCATTAAAGCACCTTTCAACGCCCCGCCCCCCCCCCACCGCCTCCCCCACCCTCCCCTCCAACCAGATTTAAGGGAACTTAACTGTGCATGAATCTGTGTGGAAGTGTATCTTTTTTATACTGTGCACGTTTAAAGATGAATATGTTTCAGTCTACTGCAAAACAACGAGGGGAGACGGACAGAGAGGGAGCGTGACGTCTGGGAGTCAATCAGCCGATGTTTGGGACATTTTTTAAAGCGGACACTTCCGCAGACATCATGTTCCTGTCATCTCCCCCTTTAAGCTCTTATCCTTATAGCCATGTACAGATAAAACCGCTACGTAGAACAGGAAACTGGAATCCATAACAGACGATGGCATGCTTAACTTCAAATCTGCACTCAAAAAAAAAAAATGAGGGAAAAAAAAGATGTTATTTTTATTTTCCTCTTCTTTGTTCCGCTTTCTTATGGGGCCAGCTCTGTTTTCTTTTTGGCCACTCCCCTCCTGTATTTACATAATGAACTAATTGCATTTGCTATGACGAGGAGGAAGAGGAGCCGCCGACGAATGGTATGAGGATGAATCATGTAAAAGTTTGACTTTGACATTAAAAACTTCAAACACGCGTTTGTCTGTGAACCTTTTAGGAGGGAAATCTCTCACAGCAACTGTGAGAAAAACAAGTGTTGGGAAACAAAAGGCAAATTAGTTTCTGTCCAGTACATCTTTGCACTGGAGGTATAAAAAGTATTGATAATCTCTAATTTTACTGTATATATGTATATATATATATATATATTATTGTATCTCTGTTCCCCTATAAAGCGTTTAAATTAACGGTTTAATAATAGTTAAGACTCTTCATGAACCAATAAGAAGCCTTTAATTATAGCTCGGAGCTCTGGTTCAGCAGGTTTTGCCCAGAGCTGTTTATTTTGTACTAATTGAGCCAAGTTCTGCTGAGGAAGAACGGTGCCGTGAAGCCACAAGCTCCAGAACAAATGAGTGAGAGGAAACTGTTGTGTCACGTGTTCGTTCCAAGGTCAAGGACAAACCGCGAGGCTTCGTTTGCGAAGCGCTCTCTCACGCGCCGCCGTGAGAGCGAAGAATCCTCCTCTTTGGCAGAATGACACACTGACGCGTTGCCGTTGCCGTTTTTACCTGGCTGACACCAGAATTCATTTCATTCACTGAAATGTAGGACACCCATCAACTTAATCTTTGAAAGGGGAATTTTCTCAACTGATTCACCGCTTTGAGAAAAGTTTTAAAATGCATGGGGCAATTTGGACTTAGACTTATCAGAAAAACGCTTCAGAGGTGTTAACTGCAGCAAAGATTAGCGTGAAGGACTCAAAATGTCAAAGTCCCGCAATCTGTGTTTAAGGGAGCCCCGTATCAAACACTGACCCCGTGTGGTGGAGGCGCAGTATTACTCCATTCTAAGAACTTTCCTCCTTTGTTGCACGTGAACAGCCTTTTGTGCTCACGCGCTTTGGGAAGGGGTTCAATGCGGTGCAGTCTGGAAAATGATTATTAGGTTTATATTTCACAGTCTTTGTCACGCGAGACGTGGAAATGCATATTAGGTAGATCATAAGTTCACTGTGGGTGTAACGCAGACGTATAAATCTGAGGGCTTAGACGGCGACTTGTACAAACAGCGTGCAGACAAGATAGCGATTCAAATGACATTTAATTTAAACCATTTGTTAAACTGTGTGATCCTCCACACAGATAGCACCCACCAGTGGAAGTCATTTTCCAGCACGCCGGTCCACACCCTGCACCAGTCACAGACCCACTCCTGCCTACTAATTTGACTCTTTTCCAACAATTACAGCTTAATATTCACATCACAGGTTGAATGAATTATGCCGGTTGAGGAAGGGATTGAAACGGTTTCCCAGTTAATTGTGTTCTTCGAGGCTCGTGGCTTATAACAATCACACGTTTGATTTATGGTTTAGCTGAAATGTCAATTCGCGGAGGCTGCATAGTTTAGTGTCCTCGTTATCAGCAATTAGCGTAATCACTTGTCAATACAAGTGAATGGAATGACGGCGTGCGTCATGTGCGATGAAAACGTGTTTGCGACTAAACATTCCGGAGCCACGCTGACCGTGGCCTTCAGGAGCGATGGGCCCCCGAGGACCAGTTGTTCTGAAGCCAGCAATAAGGTCATAAAAACACACATAAAGGGAAAATCATTGAAGCGCGTTATGAAGGGTATTAGTGATCTACTCTGAAATATCAGCCAGCGCATAAATCAACACCAACTCATAAGTCAGCTCATAATTGGTAACTGTACAACACTTTGTAAATAAATCACATTGTTTCCACAGATAAATGGACAAAGAGTTGTCGGCGCTGCGAAATAAAGCTCACGGGTTTCTTTGAAGTCTTAATTAAATTCCGGAGGAAGGCCCAGTGAATGTGAACTTTATTGATTTTATAAAGATAGAGAAAAATGTTGCGAGGGAGGCGCCTGATGAAGCAAAGCGCGGAATGTTAACCTCCTTCGCCGGCTGCCCAGTACATCAAGCTCGGATTGGAGCTGTCAGACGCGTTCAGGGGTTTTAAGCAGATCCTGTTTTTGTGAGACAAAGTGAAGTGAATTTGAATGATCTTCATACGCACAGAGGAGAAGAAACTTGGACTCACGACCTCAAACTATGTAATAGGTTGAAATTCCCCCGGTCCTCACAGGTGCTAATGTGACGATGTGATGATGTTTTCTAATGCGCGTATAGTGCAGCATGAAGCGGTGCAGGTGTGATGCATCATGTCAGAGCTGTGGGTCTGGTGTCGGGGAAAGCCTTGCAGCAGAGCTGTAAACATCCTTTGTCGCTGACGTGCCAGGTGGTTGATGGGAGATTTGATCTTCAGCAGGCTGTCATTTCTGTCTTTTCATCTTTTCACGGTCACATCAACCTGAACTCATCCAGGGTAGAGCGCACACACACACACACACACACACACACACACACACACACACACACGCCTCCTTTAGCAGGCTGACAAATGCACAGTGATCAGCCGCCCCATAAATCTGCCAGGTGGTTTTAATCTTGTGGTGGACGGGGGTCAGCTCCGACAGGTCGCCGCGCACGGGGCGCCGCCGTGCACTTTGTGTTGTGACACCTCTCCATCACGCTCACCTCTGTGCGTCGCCTTCAAACGCCGCTAAGGGCTGTAACGCTGCAGGTAGTGTACACACAAAGCGAGGCCCTTCACTCAGCTCTCCACTGTTTAGCTTCACTGTCAGAGATTTCTAGCCAAACCCAAACTTTGCTGAGATGTTTGTTTAAAGTTAATCTGATGTAATTTGTGTATAAAATAGGAGCCAAGTCTCTGGTTTATTCCAGTGTGTGTGTGTGTGTGTGTGTGTGTGTGTCTGTGTGTGTGTGTGTGTGTGTGTGTGTGTGTGTGTGTGTGTGTGTGTGTGTGTGTGTGTGTGTGTGTGTGTGTGTGTGTGTGTGTGTGTGTGTGTGTGTGTGTGTGTGTGTGTGTGTGTGTGTGTGGAGGGGGGGTGGTTTTCTTCTGATGTCATCGGAACTATTCAACGCACAGACGTGGTCAAGCAAGTGAACATAAGATCAATAACGCATCTATAAACACTTGATTATAAAACGCCCTGCAACTGAAACTGCTTCGTACGCCGTTTGTAAAGTGCACTAATATATACGAGTAATTACGTGATTTCAGATTACGGCCTGGAGCTGCCTGGCACTTATCTGCGGATCAATACTGTCACAATGACAGCGCAGACATTGGTCCTACTAGTACACAAGTCACAGTGAGGAGCTGCTGTCTCTCTCTCTCTCTCTCTCTCTCTCTCTCTCTCTCGCTCGCTCACACACACGTGTGACTCTAAGACTCTGCAGAAAATGAAAAACTTGCATAATTTATTATTTTTTTCCGAGGCTCTAAATTGCCTCCTTTCGGTTTGTTCCCAGAGCAGATGGCACCGGCGTCGTGCAGGTCTCCGCTGGTCTCCGTGAAGGTGACGTTATCACCTTATCTGCAACCAGTTTGTCCCCGGTAGAAGAAGGAAGCAGAAAGAAAACGCCACGATCGACACCCTTCAAACACTGTGGCAATAATAATTACATACAGCGTTATGATGCTGGGAACTAGCACATATTCAAGGCGATAACAAGCCGACAGGATACAACCAAGCTCCACTGGTGACACCTACAGAGTGCTATCGTTATTGCACTGGAAGGTGAAAAATCCCATCGAGACCATAGTTTGGTGGTTCTGAGGTGGGAGCTTGTGGATTTGATGGTTTTTGTAAGTGTCATTTCTGTCCCTTCCTTTGTTCCATTGAACAAGAATGAGAACCTAAAAACTAAAAGTTTTATTCATCATACAGTAAATTCATCTTTACTCCATTGCTGTTCGTTAAAGTGTAGTTTTGCGCATGCAGTAAGTGAGAGGAGCCCGTGTCCTAATACCTGAAAGATGCCAAGGGCAACACAACAAGCTGCTTCTTTTCATTTAAGAAGGAGCCACATTAATGCAGCAGAGTCGCGTTATGTAAAGTTATGCAAATCCCACCACTCTGATATGGAGATGACGTAAACCCGTGTACGATCCAGCGTCTGCAGTTTCCCTCTGTTTGCATTATCGTGGCAGAGCCTTCAGGGTTTGAGCAGCTTTCTGTTTCTCACTCATTTGTGGTAATTATGTGATACAGTTCCTCTGTAGTACCTACTGTAATCATTTTCAGTCCTTCTGGTGACTTTCAAAAAACCCCTGATGAGTCGTATATGAGCCACGGCGCTAGTGTGAAACTCTGTTTACCCATTTCTTTTGACAGCACTCGAGCCTTTATTGATCATTAGTGGTTCCACTGGAGACAACGGCAGCAAAACAAAAGCAAAGTGGCATAAAAACACCATGTGCACCAAGAAAGTATGCAGAATCGATACCGTGATTCAGAAACAGCTTAAAAAGGTTCTGGGTGCAGCTGGAAAGAGCAGCGGTGGCAACCGAAGCCCTTCTACAGCAGTGAGTCGAGCATCTCATCAGAAAAAAAGATCCATACGTGAGGAGCGCGTGATGAGCAAACAAGCGAACACAGAGTCTTTACTGTGACTCTATTGTGTGAGTGCAGCAGATAAGAATCCACACTGGTCTCAGCTGCTCCTCCGCCTTCACACTGAGAAGCAGCGCGTGGAAACGTTTGCATATAGTTTGTGTCGATTAAGAGGAAGTTGCATTGCTTTTGAATAGCATTCACAGTAATGTTAAGACTGGTTCTATTATTGTTACTTCCACCGGGTGACGTCTGGCTCCAACCACAGCATTTACAGCGGCGCTGTTAAATACATGCAGTCGTAACAGTCCATGCAGTGAGTCACTGGAGCAGTGTTCTAGTAAATATTGCTAATGGGTTTTAAAAACCAGATGCAAAGGGAGGTGTCTGCGATTTGTACAGCCGTCCACCAGATGGATGGAGCGGAGCACCGTGTCTGAGCCGACTCGCTCGTGAGGACGTGGGACGTGAGGGACATTAGGGAGAAAGTCATGCTCAGAGGAGGGAGGACATATTAACACGTAACACTGGTGTCACATTAGTGTGTGTGTGTGTGTGTGTGTGTGTGTGTGTGTGTGTGTGTGTGTGTGTGTGTGTGTGTGTGTGTGTGTGTGTGTGTCATGTACAGTTGATTGTTTATCACACATTGTCTTACATTTAGTGTAAATGTGCCTCATCAAGGCAAGCTAATAAAATCATAACGGTTTAGAAAGGGCGCGGCGAAACATACAAAGGTGCTCATTCGTGCCACTGGGCTCACACTGTCAGTCATACGTACACACACACACACACACACCTACACGCGCCTGGCTGAAAGCCCACACGCCGCGTGTTCATCCGAGGCTGGTGATGTTGGAGCGACCACCAGGGGGCGCCACGATGCGGTGGCCGGAGCGACGGGGGATGTTGTCATCGATCTGTGCCCCTGAGAAACAAAGACAAAAAAAAACTCAGCTCCCCTCACTTCTAAGGATGGAGATATTTGGGTTCTGAACATGACGATGGAACCTGCCTGACAGGCTGAAGTTGGACTGATGCAGATTGCGTATGGGCGGCGGCTGATGGGAGGTCGGTGACGTTTTGGCTGACGGAGCGGGGGTGATGTATTTGGGGGTCAGAACGACGTCGCACACCGGCCCGTCGTAGATCCCTCGAGTTACAGCCTGCCTGGCCTTCACCTGGACACATCACAAAGCAAATCCTCCCCTTAGCAACAATGTGCAGCTGCAGTGAATAGAATAGAATAGAATAGAATAGAATAGAATAGAATAGAATAGAATAGAATAGAATAGAATAGAATAGAATAGAATAGAATGCAGTCACTGCCAGGTTCTATCTATTGTGTTAAATCATCAGTGTTCTGCACCTGGTTCCTGAACTTAATGCGCTGGTAAGCAAAGTCCGGGAAGGGCTTGCGGGGAATGAAGCGACCGGTGCCCTGCTGAGCCTGCAGCTTGCCGTCCTCGTAGACCACCCGACCCTGACTCATCACCAGCGCCGGACCTCCGCGGCACTCCAGACCCTCGAAGATGTTGTAATCCGCAGCCTGGACGCAGGAGGTGGAAAGAGAGGAGGCAGACTTTAAGCAGACGGCAGCCAGATACAGTGTGAACCAGGCCCATTGTGCTCCAGATTTGTGTGCAGCGACGGAGACGATGGGCTCGGGGCAACGGTGTCTATACAGGGGGATGGGTGGTGAATAAAGAGGGTAGCACAGAATGGGTGAGGGGTGAGGGGGGATTATTATCCAAAGCCTGTCTGGATTAGAGCCTTGGAGAGCAGGCCGAATACATTAAGCGGTGTCTCACATCCTCGGCGAGTCACGTCGCTCCAGGGCCCGTCTCCTGGGTTTAAATGCATCGTTTAATCCTGACATTTAAAGGGTCGATTCACTCAAATGGAGGAGATTCCACCTTGTTCGAAAGATGTGATGTGTGGGTGTGTGATACGTGTATTTTCTTTATGATCCCGCCGCTCCTATCCGGTTTCACATCAGGTCATAAGCAGTAACGCCGGGCCTGACTAATATCACTCCAACCTACAGTAATAGCATATTTTACATTTCGTCCCACCGCCTGTGATCTTTAATCCCATTTCACACTCCGCTCTAACATGTGAAACACTTTCATTCTCCACCATCTATTTCTTCATTAAACGCCCATTTTACCCCCTTCTCTTTCGCTCTCACCGACTGCTGGAGTTTGGCAGTGATGGTTTTGACGTTATCGGGGTCCCAGATGACGACGTCGGCGTCGGAGCCCGCCGCTATCCGGCCTTTGCGCGGGTACAGGTTGAAGATTTTGGCGGCGTTCGTGGACGTGACGGCCACAAACTGATTCTCGTCCATCTTCCCCATGGCCTGGGAGACAGACACACGCTTGATGTGGGTTAAGTCGCACCCCCACGTGCACAGAAGGCACAAAGACGTCGCCCGTTGCTCACCACGGCCTTGTCCCAGACGAAGGCCATCCTCTCCTCCGCGCCGTTGGTCCCCTCTGGGATGAGGGTGAAGTCGTCTTTGCCGATCGCCTTCTGGGAGGTGCTGTAAGCGCAGTGAGCGCTGCCCACCACCTGGAGGTCGCCGCTGTGTGGAGGAAGCAGAGAGTCATGCGTTTAGGTCATGCAGCTCTGGAGCTGCTTGGCTTTACACAATGTTCACGCTTTTGTTGTAATTCCACTGTTGCCCAGCAGGGGTCCTCAGTGTGCAGGCGAGTTAAAGTACAAGTCATGTACTGTGGCCTGGGGGCAGTAAAAGCCAGCAGATCCAGGCACAATGGTGCAACACAGCTGCAGTAGCAACATCTCAACCATTATCCAAATTATACATTACAGTTGTATTACCTAAAACCTATCCATGCATCCTGTTCACTGACTTTCCTAATACAGAGGCCAAATTTGATCAAAGCCGTCAAAGGTCCCCATCCGAGGCCTTTTATTCATTTGTTAATTACAGTGATTCTTCGTGATTATACACCGTGGGATCGAGGAGGCTCGTTAGCGAAACAAACGGTCCTGCTCGAATGTGAGAAAAAGCGATCGTTCTTCTATTGTTCGCCGGCGTGAAAGACGAGCCGGCTGCGGAACCGACGGCGCGGACCCGCCTCGAGAAGGAGGAACCGGCGCAGGCGACGGGCGGAGGAGCGGCGAGGAAGAGCGCGGAGGAAGGGAGGCACTCGGTAGCCAAGGCAACAGATGATGAAGGGTTCTAGTTCCTGTGCTATTTATGGAATTGGGGACAGTCAAAAGTCTACAGGAGGATGTTCTGTGTGTGAGATATGAGCCAGGCTTGGTCTGATGCACATGATTTACACATTATCGTACATATGATCACATGCTTTACTTTATTACCGCATTAAGTCAAAGTTTCCTGGAAATTTTGCATTGATTCCTCATTAAGTCGCTCCTCCATCTGTTTGTCTTTTTCCCCTGGAGCGGATCCTTTGCATCACAACAGCCGCTGCCTGTGCCATGAATACCAAACACATATCTAAGGGCGAACAGGTGCAGTCGGATGCTCCAGGTGCCTCGTCTGCTGTCACTCACTAGCGTTTGTCTTTGCGCGGAGGTTACAGCTCCACGAAGAACGCCCTGTTCCAGTCAGACAAGCCTGTGCGCGTTCTAGTTTAAAACATACTGTAGCCGGCGGGTCGCGCGCTTCCAGGGACGACGTACCACGACAGCAGCGTGTGGAGGTGATCCGGCGTCGTGGGGTCCGGGCTCAGTGGCGGCGACGTCACGTAGGCGGCCGCTTTGGCCCAGTTCTTGCTCCAGTAGTGGGAACCATCCGCAGCCAGGCTCGCCGTAATGGGCTCCCCGAAAACCACGGAACCTGCACGGGAGGAGCGGCGGACACGGGTCAGACGCGGGTCAGGCCGCGGAGCGCAGCGCAAGAATGGGGGCGGGAGGCGGAACCGGGCCCACCTTTCCTCCGGGCCTGGGTGATGGCGTCGGCTGCGCTCTTGCTCATCACCTTGGCGACGTAGACGGGGCAGTTCACGCGGTTGCCCAGGGTGATGGCGCGAAACACGGCCTCGGCCTCCAGCTGTGCAACGCGGAACAAGGGAAGTGGTGGGAAGTGGCTGCACATTCATGAACACAGACCTGATGGGGGGGGGGGCATGAGCTCACCTCCTCGGGACGACTCAGAGGATGGCCTTCAGGACCCGTGATTCCCATCCCCAGGATTTTACTCTGCTCCTAAACGCACACAACAGAAGCCGTTTTATAAAATCATGTTCAACTCTCTTCATCTCATGTATTCTAGTGGCTGGTGTCAGTTACTCAGCTCTTGCTTGGTTTCTATATTTGTTCTGAAACAGTCTGCACTTATTCCATCATTCCACCATTCATCTCTCCGTTTTATTACACTTAGCTTAACGACTCTGCCGTTATCATTCATCGGCTCCCCCATTATAATTCCTTACCCTCATTTCATACATCACGCTTCTCACCCTAACTGTCTCTTTAATCTGTTCCCGGCGCTCCCTGACTGCGACTTCTATTTTTCATCTGCGCCGTCAGCATTATCTGTACCTTCCCCCGACTTTAATCACCATTACATCGTCATCATTAGTATAATAAAGGTGAGGGTGGCCTAAGATAAACCTGTCATCCTGCAGTAGCAATAATCGCCTCTGTGTCACGGCTTCCGAGGTAGCGGACCCACATGCACAGCGAAGGCAAGGTTTGAGTGGTAACACAATTCACTTTAATTCGTAGTCAGGCGGGCGAAGGTCAGTACACAGATCAGGCAGGTTCAATACAGATAAGGTTTAGGCAAGCGGCGGTCAAGGCAGGCTAGGGTCAAACTCACGGCAAGGCAGGATCAAAGCTGAGGCGAGAATCAGGGTCCGGAGAAGCGAGGTCATACACAGGTACAAGGTCATGAGAGTTACGCTGGATTGCTGGTCAATACACAAAGACAATCTGGCAACGGGTTGGTGTGAGAGGTGGTGCTTTAGTAGTGGCAGATGATGGCTAGATGGAGATCAGGTGTGTGGTCTGGAGCAGGAAGTAAAGCTGGCAGTAACTAATAATGGCTGGGGCAGGAAGTGACAAGAACATAAAACCGGAACTGAACATACACAATGGTGCAGTGACTGAGTCCATGACACTCTGTCTCTGCGGGTTGGAGAGTTATGTAACCGTCTATCCTTCGACTGCAGATGAGATGCAGTGGAGCTACGTTAGCGCACTGGTGGCGGTCGATGGAGGAGGCGATGATGCACCTACCTGAGCTATCAGGTCTCCGTTCTCAGCGTGAACCAACACCACAGCACCCAGCTGCTTCAGGAAGCAGAAGGCCTCGTACAGCTGAAAGGGTTAAAAAGGGCCAGAGGACAGAATTAAGCACATATGAAAACAAGTCACATTTCACCAGAGAAGATGATGAAACACACCTCAGAGTCTGTCATCTGGTACAAGTCCTTATAGGCCATGTACACTTGGAAGGAGTTGATACCTGCCAAGAGGGGACATTAAAATATTCATGGTGGAAAGCAACATTCTGAAATACTGTATATTCAATGATCAGCAAAAGCTCAAGTTGCCCTGATGTTGTCACTGTATTATTCTGTTGTTGTCCCAGAACAAATGTGACTTTTCCCTTCAAACAGATTACAGGCTGAATATACACGCTGCCACCATGACGGGGCCGTGATGAGAACAATGGTTTCCTACTGTCCCTTCACTATAAGCGGATTCAGCACTGGGCCAAATAGCCTCTAAGTCCGTCCCTTTTGCTTTTGTGCACCGGGTCCAAAAAGGAGGATGAGCGACTTCCACGAGAACTACAGCGGTGGGTGAAGTTCTGAAATATCTAAGTCGTAAGTAATAAAAAAAAAACGCAGACGGACCTTTATCTTGCACCAGCAACTCCAGCTCGTCCTTAACGGCCTCGTTCCACTGGGGGACGTCCACGTGCAGCGAGTAGTCGCAGCAGGCCTTCCTGTCCGCGGCCTCCTGCCAGCGCTCGAACGCCTCCAGCAGGCTGTCGCCGGGCTGAGGGGTCACGTGGTCGACTGGCAACGACAGGGGTCAAAGGTTAGCGCCACCGACCGGCCTGCGGCCCGATCAACGCGTGCGCGGCGGGGGCCCGTACTGATCATGGTGGTGCCTCCGGCGAGCGCGGCCCTGGTGCCCTGGAGGAAGTCGTCCACGGGCCGCACGCCCAGGTGGGGCTTCATCAGGCAGGTGTTGACGTCGATGCCGCCCGGGATCACCATGCGCCCGTCGGCCTCGATCACCTTCACGCCGCCCGGAACCACCAGGTTCTCCCCCACCTGCCTGCCAGGGGTCGAGTGGATGTAGGGGTGAGGAGACGATGGGAGAGCATGGATGACATAGTATTGTGGAAGATGAGGAGGTGAAAAGGAAGGAGGCCAAATATGGACGGTACGCCGTGTACGCACTTGATGAGGCCGTCCTCGATGTAGACGTCTGCATAAAGGCTCTGGTCGTCGTTGACGACCCGCCCTCCTTTGATCAACAGCCTCTCAGTCTAAATGAATGAGAAAGGGTTGAATTCAGTCCTGACATCGTCATATAATACAGTTATGTAATCCATGGCCTTACTGTACAACACTGATGACAATGACAGTGGAAACAAATGTGCCACCATGAGTGGAGTCAGTCTGATTTATGCTCTTCTGCCACTTTAACATTCATATTACGGAATCGTGCTAATATCGTATAACGTACCGGCGTTTTGGAGGCGCAGTGTTAATAAGACGCATGGCTGCTACTGTACGAGTCCACACCCTCCACCAGCAGCGGGACCACAGGGTGCCTGGCAACAGCATTTAGAAGATGCTGTATCACCATGGCAACCAGCGATCACGCATGCTTCGAGGTGACGGCAGCTGACAGCGCCGCTCAGCCACCAGCATCTGTAGCCGGTGAGAATGGATCACGACTCTATTGGCGCCTCCACCCGAACGTTCAAGATCCGTCCTCCTTGAGGTCATTCGGGATTTGGTCGCAGGTTCGCGTCTGAAAAAGGCCGCACTCTTCCGCTAATTCTTTCACCAAAGTCAGCGTTTCCTGCGCGAGCCCTGACTTAATCCCTCTGACAGGCAGCGAGATTACACAACGCTGACCAGCCCTGAGCCGGAATGGGCTCGATCTGACACATGGGCGCGGAGAGCTGTCGCCTCCGCGTCGTTGGGGTTCGCCGCTTCACGCACGAGGAGCAGCGGAGGAACCTTGCGCCCACTGACGCCCTGCTAAGAGTTTAATCCCCTCCCTAGAGACACCGGCAGCGGGGATTTGCATACGAGAGCTTCTGTGGGTCTCTTACCGTCAAATGGAGGCTGTTGCTCTGACCCTGCTCGCTGGTCCCCGACATATTGTCTCTGTCGTTCATCCCCTTCACACTCAGGAGCGGGATGCGGTGCCTCCGGCGCCCTGCGGCCCTTTTATCTCCACCCCCGAAGTGCGCCGGGTTCTGGTTTCCGTGTGTGTATGCCGGGGCGCGCGACGAATCCGCCGCCGTACGGCTGCGCCGCGAGGCGAGCGAGCGCGCGCCCGCAGTACATGACAGGTGACGAGCGCGCGCGGGAGGCGTCCGCCTGCCAGGTGGCGTTCACGGCACCGACAGTGTCGAGACGGCAAACGAGCGCCCTCGCGACCCCCCCCCCCCCCCCTCCGCACAAACAGCTCACGTGAGAGCGCGACGGCGGCACGCGGCGTGTCGCTGTCCAATTCAGCACCGCGGGAACAACACCGCCTCGTGCGCGGCGCGTATCCCGGCGCATTTGCATATTTTTACATATTTTGGGGTCATTTTATCGCAGCTGCCGTCCAACCAAAACGACCAAACTGCAATGCAGCACGAAAAGGTTCTTCTAGTGCAATGACTGCATAAAAGAGTAACTAGTGGGCTGCAGCATTCTCCTAGTAAAGATAAATTGTTAAAATGTTAATAGGCTACGTTCAGCCCATGAAAATAGCGTAATGTTTGATATAAGTGGGCTGCTACAGCTTTTCGTCGCCTCTCGGGCTCTTCTGCATTGTCTGTACATTTATTTTGACGTCTGCGCGTGAACAAACAGCCATTTCAGACTTAAACCAGGCAGTGACACAACAAGCTACGCATTCAAGTCTGCAGTCCCACCTCTCCATCGTGGCGTTCCCTCCCTGAGTGTCTGACTTCGGAGCTGCTGTCCGTCTCCGCCGGTGCGTTGCTCGGTGGCGGTGCTCGCGCTTCGCTGGGCGTCTTGCCGATGGGGTCACCGTTATCCAGCAGCCTCTCCCCGCTGCCGCTCCGCGGGGTGCGGCTCCCTTTCCTGCCCACCGCGTAGTTGTCGAAGTCGATGGTCTTGCTCTCGAACGCCCCCTCAACCGAGCTGAACATCCCGTACGTTTTCCTCTGGTTCGGCCCGGTGCTGATCGGCCCCGCCAGGTACACGGGTAGCTCATCCTCCCGGTTCCACTGTCTCCTACAGTCGGACATCGTGGCTTCCACGGAGGACGCGGAATTTTACCCACTCTGGGGAGATGCGGACGGCGGCCGGGCTCGTTTCGCGTCTAACCGGGTCACAGTCCCGCCTCTCGGGCAATGCGCTCAACCGATGATGTGTGGAGTGTAAAGCAGCTCTCCCCGGGCCACCTTAGAACCCCTCCTCCGAACACACGCACGCGCGCGCACATAAAACCGTAAAATGATGCAGTGATCTAGTTTTAAGAGTGGTGGTGCTCAACTGGGAACCAGTTTTATTTCCTCAGCAGATAAATTAGTTAGCAGCATACAAAACAAAACCAAACAACCGCGCATCCCTTTGTCTTTTTCCATCCACCCCCTCTCTTCTTTTTAATGTGGGGGTTGTGCATGAGCAGCATCAGCGGATTAAACCGGACTGTGTCATCTGTAACCCACATCTGGAGGGGGTACCCAGATTAACACTAGTGTCCTCAATGTTAACCGCTGTTGTCCTACGAACCGAACACAAAGCTGTGGCCTGCGCGATGGGCTGATTGTACAATGCCTGAGAGTTAAAACGTTGTTCCAGGCTACAACAAACTACCCTCGTGCCCCACAACGCCGAGGAAAGTGGGAAGAAGCAGGAACTATCTGTTCAGTACCTGCGCAGGTGGACAGCTCCAAAAGGAACAATGCGCCACATATATGGGCACAGTACGCTACTCAAAAAATTTCCTCTAGCTCACGTCATAAATCAATAATAATAATAATAATAATAATAATAATAATAATAATAATAATAATAATAATAATAATAATAATAATAATAATAATAATAACGACGATGATGATGATGATAATGATAATAATAATAATAATAATAATAATAATAATAATAATAATAATAATAATAATAATAATAATAATAATAATAATAATAATAATAATAATAATAATAATAATAATAATACAGGACATGAGCACGTGAACGTTGACTTCGATGCTTCTCCTACGTGCCTGGTGCCATATGGCGGAGGGGGCTTTTGACCTAGAACCCCGCAATCTACTTAAACACTCGGTTGAAATGCGGCATCCCCAGACATTAATTACCTACATACTGTTTGCAGTACTGTCTTTCAAAAATCAGACTGAGCGACTGTTTTGTATTGGTTATATATAGTGCAGCGTACATTCTGAGAAGGCGGGTCACTAGTGGAGTCGTTTATAGACCAGAGACATGAGAATTTACCCACAGCCCGTTTGCGTCTCTGGTTTCGCGAGGCGCAGAGCAGAGCGCAATGGACGACAGCATGGGCAGCAGACGCAATATTTGATTTCAGGAATACATCTACCGCACATTCGGGGGGTATTCGTTCATTTAACCAGGTAAGGGGCCATTTACGCAGCTTGACTAAGTGCGTTTAGAAGATACTTTGACACGAAGTTGCCGGTCTGCGTAAGTCGTCGCAGGTTCGTCACGGCTCAGATGCCAAGACGTGATTGCAGCATTATCCAAAATAATGTAAAGTTTACTATCAAAGTTGGCTTTTTGTGAAATGTTGGCAAAAATCACGCTTTGGGTTGAATTTGCTGCGTTGTTTAGTTTGTTTGCATGACTCAGCAAGTTTTGTATTAATTACCCATTTCCTTTTATTGCTGACTCACAGGAGTAGAACAGTTTTCGCTTAAAAATGAAAATAAAATATTTTTTCACATTTCACAGTACAGATTAGAAATCATTATATTTCAATGAATTTTTTTCTCCAAGGAACGATGCAGAATCATTCCACATCCACACCTGCCGCTGTGGAAGCGCAGGGGTCGCGCTCTGTCCCGGAAGGACCCTCTCGTCCCTCCCCCGCACGGATTCCTCCCGCACCCGTCTCCAGTAACCCTTTGGCTGCACTCTCTCACCCCCCCAGACATCCGGCCTTGACAGGAACCGCTGCAGAATCAGCTCCACACTCTGCTCAGAGCACCTCCACGCTGGCGGGTTCTGCTCCTCCACCATCATCTGAGTCACATCTCCCATCGCCTGCTCCCGTGTCTCCTACTAAACCCCCCTCCCTTCTCACCAAAAAGTCATCACTCGATTCCTCTCTTCCTTCCCAAGTCCCCAAATCCTCGCCGTTTTCTAAACTCAGATCTGTCTCCACTGATTCCGCCCTCTTGGCCCATGGCTCACCTACAGTCCCGGGGAAACGGACCTTTGCCTCCATGGCCAAGCAGGTGATCATGCAGGAAAGGCTCAGGAAAGCGGAGCAGGAGGATGCCTGCGACGAAGAAGAAGGTAAGGCTGCCGTTAATTATACGACGGCCCCTGAGAAGCAGCAACAGCTGAGGTCCCAGTCCGTGCCCTCAGTGCTGCTCACACAAAATATTGCATTTTAGAGCCAAGCTGTGTCCTTACGTTCTCCTTCAGATGACGAGCCAGAGGAGGAGCTGTCTGTGGAACAGATAGAGGTCAAGGCTAAAGCGGGCGATGCCAGAGCTCAGACCCAAGTGAGTCAAAGCGCGGGAGCACACGCTGGTAGCTGGCGTCGCTTTCGGTGTGAGTGATCCCAGACCTCCAGTATTATGCAGAAAATACTGATCCACGTATGTCGTTATAGCATCACTCACGGAATAATGACAAAAGCTTTACTGTAAATCATCACAGACATGTTCTATATGTACAACACCACCTATCACTGTCCGTGTGTGACCTAGTTGTCCAGTTTAGTGGCGTGTGTGATGTCATCGAAGGCAATTCAATATCTCAGCAAAAATGGTGACGCACTTTTATTAGTCATCTTTACCATATGCTCCACCAGGCCACAAATGAATCATCCCTCTCCAATGTTTTAGTTGGGTCAGCACTACTTGATTCTCGCTGAAGAGAAGGACAGTGAATTAAATAACCACCTGGCTGTTGACTGGCTGATTAAAGCAGCCAAACAGGGAAGAAGGGGCGCATCGAAGCTTCTGCAGCGCTGCTGGATCCAGAAAAAAGGTCGGACCCACACACCCCAATGACTCGCATGACTCTGCTTCTCTGTTCACCTCACACTACTTGTCGTCCTCAACCAGGAATAACTCAGGAGAATGAAGCGGACGTGCGAAAGCTGTCGACGGAGAGTAGGTTCGAGCGGGAGGTGCGGAAAGCGGCCATGATGATGTACTGGAGGCTCAACCCAGAGAAGAAGGAGAGGGTGGCTGTGACTGAGATGATGGAAAACGTCAGCCAGATCAGTGCAATGCCGGGTATGGAGGATGTGGGGTCACGCGTAGACGCCATTAAAAGCACATATACAACAACACACGCAACGCTGCAGCGTGTTAAATATACCACACATCCGCCTCTGTGAGTTCAGTGTTTGCAGCTGTCATGGGGAGCAGGGTCACGTTACATGCAGTCATGCAGCAGTGTCTGTAACGCGCTGTGGTCGCTCCTCACCAACAGGTGGCGCCGCTGGCAGGACTCCGGGCCCGACCTCGGGCCAGACCCAGAAAGTGCTGGAAATCATGGTCAGCAACGAGTGTAAGTAACCAGACAGACAGATGGAGGGGGGGTGGGGGCAGAGGGGATGCAGCGCTGACTCTTCCTGTGTCCTCTCAGCCAAGCAGCTGGTGGATGTGGAGGACTTCGTGGAGATGACGAAGAAGTATGCGCAAGGCTTCGTCCCCGGCTCGCCTGCAAACGAGAGCCAGGTCACGGCCAGGGCTGAAGACGCGAAGCCTCGCGAGGGCGACCAGGTGAATGAGCAAATCTGCAAAAAACAGGAGGGACACGTATGTCGTTTCATTTATTATGCATCTGTCTGTCCACGAAGCAGTTGAAGCACAGGACTGAGGTGGCCCCTCCAGGATCCAAGAAGACATCTCACAAAACATCCTGGGGTTTCGGCCGAAGCGGGATGATGTTGGATACGAGGCAGAGCGGAGCAATAAGCAAAGCCATGCACATGAAATCACGTCTAATGGTATCTATGGAGTCTTAAGGGTATTCCTGCATGCTTGCTGGACTTTGCGGATGCAGTTATTACATCGCTCCAGTCTTCTCGTGTCCCCTCAGATGCTGCAGTACCCTCTCCACGCCATCGTGGAGGTCAAGGAGCACCTGGTGGACTGGGCATCGCGGGCCGGCGTCCAGTGGCTGAGCACCATCATCCCCACGCAGCACGTCAATGCCCTGATTTTCTTCTTCATCATCAGCAACCTGACCGTCGACCTGTTTGCGTTCGTCATCCCCCTCCTCGTCTTCTACCTTTCCTTCGTCTCCATGATTATCTGCACGCTGCGCATCCTCCAGAGCAGCAAGGTGAGTGTGACTGACGCCTTTTTATTTCTGGTCCTTGCACATTCTGCTCGATTCCTGCCCTATTTTTTTGTTTTTTTCCAGGCTTGGGAGAACTTCAAAGCCCTGACGTCTCTGCTAACGCGCTTCGAGCCTGGGCTGGATGTGGAGCAAGCGGAAACCAACTTTGGCTGGAACAACCTGGAGCCGTACCTCTATTTCATCTTCTCCGTCTTCTTTGTCATTTTCTCCTTCCCCGTGGCCGACAAGGGCTGGATCCCGTGTTCCGAGCTGTCCACCGTGGCCATCTTCTTCACCGCAGTCAGCTACAAGAGCCTCAGTCCCACCGCCGCCATGTACGCGCGCCGAGCGATGCTCATAGAGGTCAGGCGTCGCCTACGCATCATATAATATAAAGGCCATAATAAAAGGCTTCTGCATAAACGACGCGGTTCGTGACCGTTCCAGGTTGCCTCCTCCCTGTGTGGCCTCACCCAGTTCCTGCCGGAGAACATGACGGCGCTTCGCTTCCTGGGACGCACGTTCGCCACGGTGCCGCTGGGGGAGTCGGTGGTGCTGAAGCTGAGTCTGCCTTGCCTGTTGTATGTTTACCTCTTCTACCTGTTCTTCAGGTGAGACGAAGTGTTTAGAGGAACACAGACTGCACTGTGTGCGGCTTCAGACGTTATCACGTCATTCAATGGTCATTATCAGTGGTTATCAGCCCACACGTATGAGCCGGTAGGTGCCCATCTACCTGCTGGCAGCGTTGAATAGGTGCAGTAGATCGCTGTCAGTGATCCGTAAGGTTGATCACGGCTCGGATGATTTAACCAGCAGAGTCAGTAGGGGCGCTGTTGAGCGGTTGTTGTTCAGATGGGAGGATCGAAGCTTTGGATTTTGATTTATTAGAGAGCATAACTTAGCAAATAGCTAGCGGTATTGTGTTAGCTAACTGTAACCTGAACCCCCCACCCGTTATGCAGCCCTAACCCTAACCACAATAACCTCTAAAGCTGCTTAACATAGCAACTTAGCTAGCTGTTAGCTGTTAGCGAGTAGGTAGAGTAGGCACCTACTGGCCCGTACGAATGGGCTGATAAGTTCTGATCAGCCCATTCGTTATGGCTGATAACATCCGAAGCGGGTGGCACTGTTTGGGATGTGGCCTTCAGCGTTTCCCTTCTCCCTTCGTTCCCTCAGCATGGCCAGGATGCGCGGCTTCCGGGGCCTTTACGTCATCCTGGTCCCGTACCTCGTGTGCTTCATGTGGTGCGAGTTCTCCGTGGTGCTGCTCCGCGGCTCCTCCGCCGTGGGCCTGATCCGCACCTGCGTGGCCTACTTCCTCTTCCTGTTCGCGCTGCCCGTGCTGGCGTTCGGCCTCGCCGTCATGCTCGGCATCCAGCTCTTCAAGTGGTTCCTGGAGCTGGAGCTGACCAAGATGATCGTGACGCTGGTCGTGTGCGCGATACCGGTCGCCCTGCGCCTCTGGACCCGCTTCAGCATGTCGATTCTGGACGTGTTCCGCTCGCTGACGCACCGCGGGCCCGTCAAGCTCATCCTGCTGGGCATCTCCTTGGTGATCCTGTTCTCGTCCGTGTACGTGTACCACGCGGAGGGTCAGAAGGTCTATAACTCCACGCTGACGTGGAGCCAGTACAGCGAGGTGTGCGGGCCCCCCGCCTGGGAGGAGAAGGGCATGGCCCAGACACAGATCTTCTGTGGGCACCTGCACGGCCACAGAGTTACCTGGGCGGGCCGCTTCAAGCACGTTCGCGTGGCCGAGACGGAGAACGGGGCGCAGTCCGTCATCAACATGCTGCCCGTCTTCATGGGAGACTGGCTGCGCTGCCTTTACGGAGAGACGTACCCCAAATGCGAGCCCGCCAACGCCACGGCCGCGGAGCTGGCGGCCGGTGCCGCTAACGTGTCGCTGCCTGCGCTGCTCCAGATGCAGGAGGAGGAGGAGCTGTGTCAGATCAAGGCTCTGGCCAAACACAGCTGCCACGTCAAGCGCTTCGACAGCTACCGCTTCGAGGTGACGGTGGGGATGGTGGGAGGTGGTGGGAGCGCCGGGCCGGCGGACCCGGCCACGGACCTCGTCCTCATGGCGAGCCACGAGTTCAGGCAGGTGCTGCTCAACCTGCACCCGGGCAACTTAGTGGAGTTCAGCACCAAGCTGGAGGGCCGCCTTGGAGCCAGAGCCCCGGCCTTCGAGTTGAAGGCCATCCACTGTCTGGACTGCGTCTCGTCGCTGCTGAGCGGAGGCCGGCAGGTGAAGATAGAGAGGAACTGGAGACGCACCACCATGAAAGCCCTGAAGTTCGCCTTTGACTTTTTCTTTGCCCCGTTCCTGTCCGCGAAGATACCTGCCTGAGAGAGAAGGCGGCGGGAGAGTGGAGCGGAACCTATTGTTTACATGGATCTACAGCTCTTATACTGACATTTTAACATGGACTGTACTTTCTATTGGAATGTTTGGTAATGCATGAGTTTTCTACACAGAAATGTAAAAATTGGTATTTAGAAAGTCATTATGCAGGTGTTTTATATTGGTTTGCAGTGAGGCTGTTTATCTGTAACATGAGGTCTCAGGTTTAGGGTTTCTACATCTTTGCACATAAAAAGCCAAACCAGTGATGCCATAGACAATGAATGGGTTTTACTGTTCATAGTAAACAGGAGGAACATTTCTAAAGTCTTTAAATGCAGCTTTAATCAAAATTAGAACCCAGGTACCTTATTGTGACTGACAACCAACGGTGTTTGGTCTGTATAATGGTACAGTCAGTGCCTTCTGCATTGGTTTTCTGCAGATTCGCAGTCTGTACGACTTATAGAAGGAAAAATACAGACTTGTACTGGACACGTTTAGTCAGACTGTGTTATTTATTAATGCACATTCTCTCATCCAGCTCATTTGAATCATTTTTTTAGATGATAGATATACACGCTAGTAGCACTGAGTAATGACATGACAAACATGCTGCTGCTGCTGCTGCTGTGCTCCTGAACACATCCGCTCGCCGGCTGCACGTGTTGACGGTTATGATGCGATTACGACTGAGTCTAAACTGGTTGCTGGTCGTTATGCGCGTTGCCTTGCGGTTTACTTTGCTAAACTGGCCAGTGCCTGTCCTCAACAAACAGGGAGGACCTCTGGCTCCTACGCTGCAACAGAAACGTGCGTGAGCGGTTACTTTCAAAGTGAATGGGAGAAAAGGGTGGTGACTGTTTTGCAGGTTTACACAGTGGAATGTTGCTTAACCACCAAACAGCTGTTAGGTTTGGTGGTGGTGGTGGGGGGGGGGGGGGGGGGGGGGTTCTCTACCTCGACACCTCTGCTGCTACAGGACACATCATACTGAGATCACTGACAATAATCCCATCAGGGCCAAGGTCACTTGAAAACAAAGCACTTCACTGTAAACACGAGCAGGTCACACAGTTCACGCCAACACAGACACGGCCTCCGCTGCATTCAGCGTCACACCATCATGGCGGCGTGCGGCACTGCGAGGTATAAAATAGAACGACGATAAGAACCTCAGTGTTACAGACATTTTCGTTTTCACCGATGACGTCTGGACGCACAGGACACAACACCGGTCGACAATACGGCGATCTGCTGAACCAGGGGCCTCGTTAACACACAATGTGCTTCGACTTCAGCTTTTGCTTTGATTGTGGGATCCCTTCTCAAAAATGTGCGTATTCATTTAAAAAAAAACATTAGCAAATTAGCATAACACTTAACAACAATTCAGTTTTTACATTTGTTCACCAATCAGCTTCAATTTGAGTAAATTAGTTTGAATTAAAGTCATTCACTCTGCAACTAGTGTATGTTGACCCTTGATAAGAAGAAAGACCTTGATCTCAAACTGAAAATTCAATATACATCACAAAACACAAAGTGCAGGTTTGCGCACGACTCCCTTCCTCACTACAACCACTGACACCTCTGTATGTACTGTACAGCCTTTACCTGGAACAGTCCAGCAAGTCTACATTTCCATCAATTATATTTTAGCTCTCAGGACGCAAAACTGGTTCCCGCCCTAGAAAAAGAACACAGTATTTACAGCTAATGGTAAAAACAGTGTGCACGTCGATGTTACCTGTCGAAGGCCGGCGCATGAATACTGCTGTGCTGTTATTGCAACGTGAATAGGGTAAAGATGACCGGTGAACGATGCATGCGATCCCCAGGAGCACTGCTCGGAAGGAGAGGCTGAGCTGCTGCTGTCACCCAGTAAAAAAAAAAAGGCTCCAGGATGTGGTGAAGGACTGTACAACGACACCACTGCCAACATTCCAACATGTGAAAATGCTCATATTTACATGCAGCCATTTTGGAATCTAATCGCCACGCGACCTTTCGGGCTTTGTTACTTGTTGTTAGTGAGGGGTGGAACTCGGTGTGGACAGCAGAGGTGTCCCTGCACCTCGCCGAAGTCACACCGGTGACTTCAAAAAGTGGGAGCGGTGGCGAAAAACATCAGCTTTTCTCAGTGTTAGAAATATTACACACCCTCCACGAGGATCAAAGTCATTCACAGTCTTAACGATGCCAGTTTCATCGTGTTGTGAAACATCTTGACGTAGACTTCTCATAAATGCTGTCCAATAGCCACACCCAAATATACTTAATATATATATTTATATATATATATATATACTAAATATATTTAAACACCGTTAATAAAAGCACCGTCCACCTTCCCATCGCCGTCACTGTGTCTGCGTCTCAGCGTTAACGCGGTCCTGGAAGATGTACAGGTTGTTGGTGGCCGCGATGGCGATAATATTCTCAGCGGGGTGCCACGCCATGTGCAGGATCTTCTTGGTGAAGTCCAGGCTGTCGACGCCCACGTCTCCGCGGCGACGCTTGCCGCTGGTGTAGATGCGGCGGGTGCGCAGGACCGCCCGGGGCTTGCTGCTCTCCCGCCACGCCTCCAGCGTCACGCCGCGGCCCGTCTCCCTGTCGAACATGCGGAAGAAGCTGTTGTAGGCGCCCGTCATGATGACGCTGGGGAGAGGAGAGGGGGGAGGCAAATCTGAGGGCGCGGGAGTGACGCGCGACGCCTTCAGAGCTCGTCTGGGGCGTCGACGTATTGACGGAGGCAGGGCAATTAGCGACGCAAACACCCTGTGCTTTGTCCATCTACCTGTCGGAGCTGTTCCAGACACATTCAAACTTGTCGAAGATGCAGTCGTTCTCGTAGAGGGAGCACAGCTTGCTTCTTAGGTATTCGTGGACCTGGGGATGATGCAGGCAGTCAATTATACATCATGGCTTCCAGTGGAGTGAACTCGGGGCATCCTTAACAGCGTTTTACATTTCTGAGCGTCTTGGTGCATCGTACCTTGTCCGCTGAGCCTGTTTATCCTACCTGGTACGTCTCCACGGGGCCCTTGTCCATGTTCAGGTCCCACACCTTAGCGGTGAGGTAGTCTCTGGTCAGCAGGTAGCGTCCGCTGTGGCTGAACTTCACGTCAGACACGGAGGAGATGATCTCTGAGAAGAAGGAGCGGTTCCCCGGGTCCTCGGGCTCCTCGAACACTGCGCAGACAGGGGTTAGTCAGGCGGTGTGAGCGCCGGAAGCGGCTCCCGGGGCCTAAAAGCGACGGCGGCTCACGCTTGGTGTGTCGGTCGCAGAGCGCCGAGGCTCTCATGTCGCAGAGGCGCAGGGTGCCCTTGCTGCTGCTGTACACGAATAAGTGGCAGTGGTGGGGATGGAACTCGGCCGCTGTTATCACCTCCGTCAGATCTTCCATGTTGGCGGGTTTGATGTCCACGATATCTGAGGAGAGGGGAAGTCAAGGAGACAGAACAGAGATCTGGGGCTGCCGTCGTCTTTGAGGAGAAGAGGGAGTCATGCATAGGCACCTAAAGTGTTATGAGTATATTTTGTGATGTTTCTGAGGGAAAGTGTGAAGGACGGCTCATCCTCAGAGGAAGAACCTTCGAGAATGAAAAAACAAGATGCTTATACTGTGGTTGACTTACTCCTTGCTTTGTTACAGACATCGCTATCAGTTCCTAAACGCAGCCCCAGCCCTCCCTGAATATGCATGCACCCTCTGCTCCGCTGTTCTATTTGTGGGAGTCCTGCGAGGTTCAGCAGAAAGTGTACTGTCGAGTGAATTATTTAAACTCTTCTTCCATAGATGCTGCGAGGATTTTCTAGGTCAGCTTCGTTTCGAGTGGGAGATCACAGAACGCATGCACCGTGTTACAGCTTGCGCAGACACACAAAAACAACACAAAGCTCTGTTTGAGCGTTTGTAAAAGAAAAATACACTATCATTTATAAATTCTATTCAATTCTATTTGAGTTATGCAGAGGATATAGTAGATTATGCATTGCATTTCACTTCATACTCTCTCGCTCATTGTATTTGTTCTTCCTTCGTTCTAGCAAATGATTTTTACAAATCATTGGAGCTGCAGAACCTGTTGTAATGGTGCACGTTAATGGTGGTGATGTAGTGAGAAGAAGCTGCATCATCATCCTCCAAAGATCACATTAAAGCGCTTACGTTCAACATGATGTCAGATGGGAGCGAATGCGTGAGGAAGGATACTGAAGCTGCGGTCTGTGATGCCCAGGTGCCACATGTTGATGCGGAGGTCGTCCGCCGACAGGTAGGTCTCCCCGTCGCTGTTCACGGAGATGGAGTTGACGTGGTAGGTGTGTCCGTTGGCGAACACCCGCCTGGGGCGGACCTCCACCATCAGATCTGTGGGCTTCAACACGGGCACCTTCACAAGGCAAAGGAGCGAGAAGGGGGAGAAGCGCCGAGTCAGCGGACGCGGCGGTCAGGGATCATATTAGGACAGAAGACGAGCACGATATCGAGCTGATACTAATTTAATGGACCAAAAGAAAAGTGTCGACTGTCACTGTGTGTGTGTGTGTGTGTGTCAGGTGTGTACCTGCAGGGAGGTGATGGTAGAGATGTCCTTGATCCGTCCCTCCTCATCTTTCAGGTTGTATCCCTCCGGTCGCTTGTCCCGCTCGCTTACCTTCCACAGTTTAATGGTCTTATCTGTGACAGGCACAAAGATTCTTACATCAGATGACGTGGCCACTGTCGTAGCCACCAGTGTGGCTCCACCGACCGCTCCCATCTACTAATAAGAGAGCTCATGAAAGAAGAAAGTCCTTTTTACATGGACCCACCACAGCTCTATCACTACAGGAACTGGGAACTGTGGACTGGGGACTGCTACCGTACGGTGTCACTGGTTTCTCACCATTGGTGGAGAGGAGGAAATGTGCTGCGTTCTGCTGCGGGAGCCATTTGATCTTGTTGATTTTTTCCTCAATCTCCAGACTCTTCAGGTAGTCGAAGTCTGGCTCGTGGCTCTGGAACGTACTGTAGACATTGTACTCTCCAGAGTCTCCCGCCTCCCCTGCGTCCTCTAACTCCCCTTTAGACTGTCAAGAGTGGAAAAAAGCAAGGGTTTCAATCTGATTTTATATTTAATTATAATATACAATTAAGTAATAGGGCTCAGTGTTGAAAGTAGATACAGTATAAGATTCATGCTATGGAAACATGATTGTTATTGGCATCACATGTTAAACCTACATCAGTCTCCCTTTGGAAGATGACCACTCGGCCACCTTTATCCCCTGTGGCCAACAGGTCCCCCGTCTGGTTGAACTCCACCGTAGAGATGACATCAGCTGGAAGAAAGATGAGGAAACGGGGGAGGAGGACAAACAATACAGAGCAAATGAAGAGTGGATAATTGATGGACAAAAGAAATGAATCCATCCACTCTTGCATCCAGTGGAGCACAGATGATGCCTCCATGGACCCGAAAATGAGTCTGTTTAATTATACCAGCCTGTTATCTGACACCAGGGAGACGACCATGACACAACCATGCTCTACCTTCAGTCACGTAGTCCCGCAGGAAGGTGTGGTTGATTTTGGGACTCTCAGCGTCCTCGCCCATCTGAAGCTGAGGGAGGCTGACCCGCCAGCGCGCCCGTCCTGAAGGGAAGGGTCCGATCCGTGCTGTCACTCGCCGCCCAGTCTCCGCCCATGCTGCTGGGGCCTACCGGAGCGGCCTGGAGCGGGGCATCCTGGGAAACCAGCCCGCGGGACGGAGAAGAGGAGATGGGGTGAGTGAGAAGCGGGGAGGAGAAAGTTGGTTTTCAGGGAAAGAAAAACGGGGACTGGAGGAGCGTGAAAAGGAGATGGAGGCGTGTACAAAAGAGGAAAACGGTGAGGGGGGGACGTGAGGCAGGGAGAGGCGGCTGGAGAGGCTGGGGATGAAGATAGTTTTGGAAAGCAGAGAAGAAGGCCGTGACTGGGCAGGCTCACGGCACACGCGGCTGGAACGTGCTGCCGTGACCTTTGTTAGACGTTCAGCAAAGTCATCACCAGAAAACATACGTGTGCGGACACGCGTCTCTGGAACAAAAACCCAGAGGAGAAGAACCGGCGGCTCGAACACTGAATATGAAGTGGCCTGCGCACAAAAACAAGTACGGGCTGATGAGCGTGTCACTGTGGAAGGATCCACGGCAACGTGCACGCTGCGCAGCACGGTAGTAAATGCTCCCAGGGTGTGGTGTTCTCTGCCCACTTTCCAGATCTCTGCTCTCAAAAGCACACGCGCGCACACACACACACACACACACACACGCACACACACACACTTCTCGTATAGATAGTCCTTGGCGGAGGCCAGAGGAGGACGCGATGTCTTTCCTGTGCTGCAGGAGGGAGGGAAACAGGCCTCAGCTCACCTACCAGTCCGCCTGCCGCCGCCGCCGCCGCCGCTGCTGTTCCTGCTGCTGCTATTCCTGGCAACGCGCGTCCTGTTCTGCAGCGAGCTCCGGGCAGGTCCGCCGCTTCAGCCAGACGGAGAGAGGAGAAGGGAGGCAAAAGAGAGAGAGAGCGAGGATGGCGGCGAGAGGAGGAGAGGCAAAGCGGGAGAAAAAAGAGAAACACACGGGGATAACGAGGAGGATGGAGGTCTGCTGGCTGCTGATGCTGTGGAACTGATCCTGTGCAGCATCCAGTGTGTCATGGCAGCCTCCTCCTGGAGCAGCCAATCACGGCTCGGCTGTCGCAGGCGGACCCGCCCACTGCAGGTGGAGGACGCGGAAGGATCCAGCAGAGGGAGCAGTTCGACAGTAAGTGTTAGTGTGTTACAGACCAGCGTCTCACAGTGACGTTGCCCGCCGTGAATGAGCTAATTCCCCCAAAAACAGATAATAAAACTTCATTGTTCCAGTCGTTTTTAAATGATATTTGTTGGATCACACATGACGACACACGCACAGATTTAAATTGTACATCCGCTGGGCCCGGCGTGACCCGATCCATTTAGGAGGTCAAACGATTAAATGCAGACGTGCCAGCGTGGATGTCTTTAACGAATAAACCTGTGGCGCCAGATGGGCTAAAAAAAGGTCAGGGAATTACCTTTACGCAATCGTTTCCAGAGGCACCTCCAGCACTCTTCTCCCCCTCCGTCACTGCAGCGCGCGCGTCTCCGCCGCATGGCACAGCAGGTGCGGCTTTAAGCCCCCGTACCGGTCGGGAAGCTGAGTTTGAGCGACCTCTTTGCGCTTTACTTGGGCGAGGGGATGCCCTGCCTCCACTCCGACGCGCTGGAGTCCGTGGAGCCCGCGGAGCCCGTGGAGCCCGGCCGCGCGGCGCCGCGGTCGCCTCGTGCCGCAGGGACGCGCGAGCCGTTCCGCGCGGACGCTCCGAGCGAGCCGGCGGTCGCGCGAGGCACGCGTTGGTTCTGCCCCCCGACGTGGCGCCTCCGAACCGAGACGCGGAACACGCTGGACGAAGGTTTCAGGAACAACAAAGTGCAGACGTGGCTGGACGACAACGGCGATTTCGGGACGACGTTCTCTTTACGCAGAGCTTCAGCGTAAGATATTTTACACTTTTGACTGATCTATAATACTATATAACATTCCAAGAATGTGTTTGTGAGTTTATGAAAGTCGATGACTGACAAGTCGTGTGCGTTTGTCTTGTTTGGGATTGAAGGTGCCTTGATGCCCGCACACACACGTCTCCGCTGCCGCGGATCCCGCGGAGTCGCTCCGACCACTCTGACCTGTCCATGAAGCGTCATCGCCGTGTGACCGAGTCCCACTCGACCGTCTCATCCTCACCAGGCAGACTCAAACCCCTCTCCTCCAGTCTCAGCGCGCGCGACTGCTTGGATCGCTACAGTCCAGATGTTCTGAGCGGCCGCTCCCCGTGTTCCCCTCGCTCCTCTCGCGCCTCCCGCTTCTCCTTTTCGCCCCGTCGTCCCCTGTCGCCCCGTTGCACCCATTCCCCAGACTCGCCTGAACTTCTGTGCGCCACTGCTGCGAAGACCGCGGTTCCTGGCGGCTGCGAGGGATGCCCGTGGGCGACGGGGCTCCTGGGGGGGGGTCTCAGCCGGGTGGGCTCCGTGGCGGAGCTCTGCGAGGGGGCCGCCGCGCACGCAGGGGCGCTGCTGGAGGCCGAGTGCTGCTCGCTCTGCCTGGTAGAGAAGGACGGCGGCGGAAGGAGGAGCCTGGAGGAGGTGGTCGGCCCCACGGCCCCGGGGCCCTGGAGCAGCCGTGCACACCAAGAGCTGGTGAAGAGCATAATGGGATGTGTACTGGCCACGGAGTCAACGATGAACCTGAGCGACCTATCGGAGGTAAACGCTCAAAACAGACCCCTGAGTTGTAGTTTTCATAATTCACGTGTGTCCTAAATAGTGGAAGAGGGCTTTGATGCTTTGATGCTAAACCACATGTCACTTAATCATCCAGCCTGCGGGCGACAGCTTGATTTTTTAACGGGCGCGTTAGGGAATCCCTGGTGACGCACTTGCCTCTAATCCCTTTTTCGACTTCCACTGATTAACCTCGTTACGGAGACGCTGACGTTCCCCGTCGCTCAGGAGGACGGACTAAACGGCTTACGGTGCGTGGGCGTGGACGGGCTGTTCCTAATCACCTCGGGGCAGGAGGTTACTGAGAAATGTGGGTAATTCTGGTCGACTCTGAGCAAAGCCGAGGCTCATCGAGGACACGTGCGTAAAGCGACGGTGTCGAAATGGGGATAATAATGCACCTGGAGCGTCTTAGGTGTGAGTGACATTCTGTTTTTGATGCGCACAAAGTGGCAAATAGTCTGTTTCCCCCCCTTTAGGATCAGAGATTCAACGTTGATCAAGAGCAGACATCAGACTTTAAGAGGAGGGGTGTTTTGAGTTTGCCCATTAAAAGCACCAGGGGAAAGGTAACATTATTATCGTTTCCTTACTTTTTCATAGTCTTCATAGTCTTTACATAACAGCCAGTATTTCTGTTGTGTGCAGGTTCTGGGTGTGGTGGTAATGATCAAAGGGAGAAGTCCTGAAGACAGTCCACTTTCTGTTTTTACAACAATGCATGAGAAGGTGAGGACACGAGGGTCCCTCGCTTTGGCCTTGGGTGTGTTCTCCCACCACCACAGTCCCATCTCTGCATTTGCATTCGCTCGTCCAGGTTCTGTCAGGTCACATGGACGCGTTGGGGATGTTCCTGGACCACCTCCGGCTGTACGAGAGCGCGAGGCAGGAGGCCGGACGCAGCCAGGTGGCACTGGATGCTCTGTTTCAACGTTCAGGATTTGCAATGGCACCGTCGACGTTAACCTTTCCCTGTGAGTCAGGCCTTGCTGGAGATGGCGCAGGTGCTGTCGAAGGAGCACCACTCCTTCGAGGTTCTGCTGACCAAGATGGCCGCCACCATCTTGCCGTCCACGCGCGCTCAGTACTGCACCATCTTCATCCCCAGCGAGCGAACCTCCACTGAGAAGGTGGGATGCGCTGTTCTGCTTGAGTCGTTCATCAATTAGACGCATATTCTTTATATAACATATAAAGTATTCTGTGTGGTTTTACGTCAGATTTCATTCTCCAATGTAATTCACTTGGAGTGTGAGGAGTTCGGCTCAAGCTGCCAGATCTACAGAAGGTGCGGCCGCACAGCACGAAGCCTCAATGTTACTCACCTGTGTTTGTGATCACAGCACAGTGATCTGTAAAAAAAAAAAACATCTTTCAGGGAGCATGACATCAGCGACATAGATCCATCGCATGCCCTTCGAACCGCGGCCACCGGGAGGACCCTGAACGCGCCGGGGAGCGGCGAGGGGTCAACGCGGAGCCTGATCTGCTGCCCCGTTAGAAACGGGAGGTCGGACGACGTCATCGGTGAGTCGCTCTCTATCGCCGACGTGCTCTCGAGGCGCCCCCCCCTCCCCTCCACCCCCGCTAAACGTGTCCCGCCTCCTAGCCGTGTGCCAGCTGATGAACAAACGCAGCGGCGAGGCCTTCGACGGCTACGACCGGCGCCTCCTGGAGGACCTGGCCGTGTACTGCGGCCTGGCGCTGCAGTACGTCCAGGCCGTGCGGATCACGGAGCAGCGGAGAGCCAGCATCGAGGTCACGCAGGAGGTGGGGGCACCGCCGCCAGTGCTGAAGCCCCATGCGCGCCTTTGACCTGACGTCTAGCTTCACGCGTGTGTTTGTGCCTGCAGGTGCTTGCCTACCACATCACGGCGGCGGAGCGGGAGATCCAGGCGCTGCAGGTGAGCCTTAACATTCAACATGTACTATAAATCACGCCCTGCGCCTTTATTTTCACTGTACATAATCTGTGTTATTATGTCAGTAGTCCCGGAGTCACACCTCTGTTTATTTCGGCAGCACAGATTAACTGGCTTTGCTGCTCACATGTCACTCATGACCTCTCCACTGAAAGCTCCTGATCCGCTGCTGTCACTGCCTGGAGTGTGTTAAACCTCCACGTGTGGGACCTGTAAGCGACTATTAGGACAGCTTAGTCACGTTTTGTGTTGGGCTCCCAGGAGGCCCCCGTTCCCTCTGCCGAAGCGCTGCACATCTTGCACTTCCACTTCTCCGGCTTCGGCCTGCCGGAGGAGCTCAGCACGCAGGCCACCGTGCGCATGTTCCTGGACCTCGGTTTGGTGCGGGAGTTCAACATCGACTACAGGGTAACTGGGCCGTAGCGAGTGAGGGCGTAAACAGGAAGTGACATCATACTGACCGATGAACGTGGCCCCCGCAGACTCTGTGCCAGTGGGTCCTGACGGTGAGACGAGGCTACAGGAACAACGTGCCTTATCACAACTGGAGCCACGCCCTGAGCACGGCGCAGAGCATGTTCGCCATGCTCATGGCCACAGACGAACTGCAGGTCAGTGCAGGCGTGTGCACAGCAGCGGTTTTTTACCAAAACCCTCTCATTTTTAAGAGATTGTTTTAGGTTAAGATGCTACTGCAGAGGAGAGACCTTTTAATTATTAAAGAGAGGATTGATCTCAGACCTTCCCTGTGGGGATCACACAGCAGCCTGGACCTCATGAATAAATTATACTGTATTTACTCAGTTATTTAGGCTATGACCATTGAGGTAGTATATATGTCTATTTTTTTGCTGTTCATATACATTATAGTTACTCAGTCACATCTTACTTGCTACAGAACCATCTTATGAAATAGGTTGTTTTTGCTTTGCCAATACAAGTTTACTATATTTTAATTCAGGTTGAACACCATCATCATTAGAGTCCAGTCTCCTCTCTCGTGCCATCAGTGTGTGGAGATGTTCGACCTCTCTCACTCTTTCCTCATTATGTGTCTTACTTTGTTTATGTGTTTATGCGGCAGGCTGTTTTTTCTCGCCTGGAGATCTTGGCACTGATGATAGCCACTCTGAATCATGATCTAGACCACAGAGGAGTGAATAACTCCTACATCGAAAGGTAAATGCATCACTTAAACCCAATTAGATTTGTACGATACTATTCTGTTGTTAACAGTGTGTCTTGTTGCCTCTCAGGACTCAGCAGCCTTTAGCTCAGCTCTATGGACACTCTTCTCTTGAGAATCACCACTACAGCTTGTGCCTCTTCATCTTAAACAACACCGTAAGACTCATTTAGCTGTTGATCCTCACCCTGAACAAGTCTGATCTCATCTTGCTTGTTTTAATTCCTCGCATCCGTTGATATTTACGGTTTCCAATCACTTTAGCCTATGTTTTGTCTTCCCTTGTATCAGGCAGCTTCTTGTGGTTTTCATCTGACTGCCCTCTCTGTCTCTCTCATCATCTTCCAGGGGAGTCAGATCCTCAGCGGTCTCTCAGCAGAAGCCCACAGAGCTGTGCTACTCATGATCAAAAGGGCCATTCTCTCCACTGACCTGACTGTCTACATGGAGTATGTTAGAACACAAAATGTCACGCTCGCTAAAAATGGAGCACGTGTACTGTGCGTGTTGTTGTAACTAGGATGCTCTTGTTCCTCTTGTTCTTCTGTGTTTTCAGGAGGAGGAAAGAGTTCTTTTCTCTCACCAAGAAAAGCAGAACGAACTGGAGGAGTGAGAAACAACGAGACCTGTTGAGGTGAGGATGAAGCCAAATCAAATGAATCAGGAACAGTCGGTAACCATGTGTGCGTGGTGGAGCAGTAACCACATGTATTTCACCCAACAGGTCAATGCTGATGACAGCCAGTGACCTCTCTGCTGTCACAAAGCCTTGGCCCGAACAAAAACGTGTAGGCCACACAAAAAGCACTTCCATAAAACATGTTTCATCTATCTTTGTATTTTTTTAGCTCATCTCAAGCTTAATGTGACTTTTCTCCTACACTAGATTGCCAACCTGGTTGCCATGGAGTTCTTTGCACAAGGGGACAAGGAAAAGGAGGAGCTTAATGTTAAGCCCATTGTAAGTCTTGCCAACATTAGTTTATCTGAGTTTTCTAATTTTTTTTAACTAAAATCAATATGAGCCTGACTTGGATAAAGGCATAATTTATCTATTTAGGGGATAAATAAAGTTTCAACATTGTTGAAGTTAGATGAACATATTACTTTTAAATACAAGCTTGTTTTGAAACTGAATTATTACAAACCCCTTTGTTTGTGAATTGAGAACATCGCATTACTTTGGATGGTCTGTCCGACGTCTGCTTACGTTGTCTTCTCAACAGGATATAATGAACAGGGAGAACAGCAAACGACTTCCATACATGCAGGTTGAATACATTGATGACATCTGCTGTCCACTGTACAAGGTGAGGCACAGCTGGTGGTGGTGATGGATAAATGCTTGTGAGGAAAGTCAGGGAACAACAGCGTTGACCTTACTGCTAATATTTCTTAATCCTTGTAAACTTCTACTTCTCACACTAACCATCAGGCTCTGTCTTTGCCCTTTCATTCTCTCCCTCAGGCTTTATCAAGACTGTTTGACGCCTGCTCCCCGCTGCTGAACGGCTGTAAGACAAACAGGGAGAAGTGGCTGCAACTTGCTGAAAAAGAACAAAAAGAAAACAGTGAAAGCAGCGTAACCCTGGAAAGAAATTTGCAAGCAGATGAAAGGACAGATCAACTATTAACATGACATTGATTCAGTGCACAGTGAACAAACCACAGTAACTTGAGACAGAGAATCCTGACTGATTACCTGTTGGTCAGACGTTTTGCGAAATCTTTCTGTCTTTGTTCAAATCGATGCACATAAATGACTCAACATCTTCCAATGAATGTGTAACCAATTTAACACTGAGTACATTATAAAAATAACTGCATTTTCTGTATGTGTCTTTGCATTTGTAAAAATGATTCATGGTTCGAAACTTCATTAATCCCAGAGGGAAATTGCTTTGCCCACTTATTATTCCTCTCACAGATAGAAATTAGTATTATCAAGACAGAAAAGAACCAGCCCTCCTGATCAGTTTGTCCAGTCTGTTACTGTCCGCTGCATTCATGCTGCTGCCCCAGCAGACCACAGCATAGAACACTACACTGGCCACCACAGACTCATACAACATCGTCAGCATGGAGCTGCAGACGTTAAAGGACCTGAGCCTCCTCAGGAAGTACATTCTGGAATGGTTGGTGAGGTATTCCATGATCCATAAAATCAGGAGGATGCATGTCTGTTTCTTTCCCAGCAGTGCAGGCTGAATGGTGTTAAATGCACTGGAGGTGTCAGGCTTGTCCAGGTGGCTGTAGGTGCAATGGAGCAGATGTATGATGGTGTCATCCACTGGGGTTGATGGGGTTGATATACAAACTGGACGGGGTCAACTGAGGGCTTGACCAAAGAACGAGGGACTCCAGGATTGCAGAACATATGCTGTAACATGTTTACACATGTTCTACACATGTTACACAAACTTCAACACTCTACCAACTGAGCCACCAATAGCTGTGTTTATGGAAGTTATTCAAACTCAAAATTATCAATTGGCAATTCAATATGCAATTTGGCCATATAATGAATTACAATTCAATATAAATTAAAATAATTTAATTCATTTCATAAAGTTTCATATTTCATATTGTCATGTTTTTTGAACTTTAGTTAGGTTCGAAATCATGCAGTTACCACCCTCAGCCGCTGGGGGCGATCATGTGCTATAACGGAGCCCGGCGGTATCTGATTCTGAACCGTAGAAGAAGTAGCGACCAGAGAAACAAGAGGAAGAAAATGACAGGGCGCGCAAAAAGAAAATCAAAATATACACAGGTAATACTATAGACTTTAGACCACTGTTGGTTGTGCAGACATGTCCGTGCACGTGGCGTGTTTATGACGCAAAAAGGTGCTGTGTGCGCGTTGTTTAATGCTAACAAAGCCTTCCTGTTAAACGCTGTGGGCAGAGGTGTTTGTCACGCTGTGTGAGCAGCAGTGGTCAGACGACAACATGGCAGCAGCCCTGCAGACTGGTGCAGCGGAGCCTTCACGGCACGGCACGGCACGGCACGGGTCGGCTCAGCAAAACACAGCCTGGGCTAGACAGACGCAAGCTCCGTGTTGGGGCTATTCAACCAAAAAAAAAAAGACGCGCTAACTGTTATGGTTGGATTTCGTCAGCTAGGTTTAACCCTTTAGCTGAGTGGAGGTAGTGTCTGTCTTTTTTCATGGTCTGATCCCACAAAGGCCACAAATTAGCTTGAATATTACAAACACTGATTAGACAAAAGCTCATACTCCTGTACAATTCCAAACTAAGGCGACTCAGGCGTTGATTTTGCGTTTTTTTTTTTTCCCGAGTAGCGAGAACGAAGAGAGATGATGACGCTGTTAACACACTATGATAAAGTAATATAGTGAACGAATTCTAATGTGAAAAAGTAACGTGTAGCTTGATATTCGAGGACCTCGATAATAACTTCATATGCATTTGTTTAGTCATCAGCTACAGGTAATGGGGAGATGAAGAGAACCCGCCTGGATCCATCCAAAGCTGTGCCAGTGTCAGAGGTGGATTCAGAGCAACGTGATGAGATCGCGCGACTCTATAAGCTTCAAATGCCAGAAGACCTGTACCACTTCTGGGATTTCTGCAGGCAACTTTGTCCTGATGATCCCCGCGGTGCGTTTTCTATACTAACTATGTGTCTGGTAACAGTTATTACATTACAGAACCCTAATACTTTAATGCTACACCCAGAATCAGCCCTATACTTGGTAAAGCATTCTTAGGATTAGAGGGTACACTTATGTATTTGTTAGATGTTACACGTCTTTATTACTGTGACTTTTATTATGGTTCTGTTGTGGCTTCAGAATGTACTTGGGTCCAAGTTCTGATGTCATTCATGCATTGCTATTTGTTAATATTTGTAGGTGCTCTGAGAGACACGTTGGACTTGCAGCTGGTTGGTCCTTTTGACATTCTGGCAGGAGTTCACATAAATGCAAAGAATCCTCAGCCTAACTTCCACCTTCACTGGAGGTATTATTATGACCCACCAGAGTTCCAGACCACCCTTAAAGGCAGTGAGGACAGCCAGTATCACATCGGCTACTACAGGTATTGATCTGCTCAAAGGTACAATGAGAGATCACAGTCTTGAAATGACAAATTGATAATATGGACTCAGAGGAGACTATGTGGTCTAGACCATGACTATTAGGTTCAAAAGATAGGTAGTTTGGATTTGCATTCACTGGATTTTCATTGTTCCTAACGTCCACCAGAGATACTCCAGAATCCCTTCCTTCATTTGTTGGGTCCAGTGAAGCTAAAAAGGGTTGTACTATATCGCAGATGGGGGACAATTTGTTTGCTGCGCTGTTGTGAGTACATTACTACATATTCGTCACACATAAACATTTACTGTACTTGTGGTGAATTTCTCATTAAGAATGACAATTTCAATTACTTAGTGTATATATCTAAGATGAAAATTGCAAATGCTTTACAATCCATGTCTGACCCCTAGCTGTCCTCCCACCTGCTGTCCATTCCTGTGTCTTTTCAGCCTGTATCTATTAAAGAAGAGGAAAGAGAGGAGCAGCAAGAAGGCAGGAGAAGATGCTTTGGAAAGCTTGGAGGCTAAGCTGAGGGACAGGGCAGAGACTCTGGGCTATTGTTTAGAGCAGAAGACCAAAGACATGAAGCAGCGGGACAAGAAGGTGACTGCTCATACAAGTCACTGTAAAACTACAAATGTAAAACTGGGGAGGTTTGTGTACAGTTGTGTCTGCTAGATAATTTGTGGACACCTATAGAAATACACATAACATTATGAATGGAGTTTGTGGTTATTTAAAAAAAAAAAAGATGGTAACACAGGTTAGATAGTAATTGTCATATATTAGAATAAAAAATGCCTTTTCCAAACTGGCAGCTGGGTTAATGTAAACATCTTGTCTTGCTGCAGGTGGTCACCAAGACATTCCACAGTGCTGGGATTGTTGTGCCCGTAGACAAGAATGATGTGGGATACAGAGAACTACCAGAAACAGACGGTGGGTTATTGTTGGTTTGTAAGGCTAAATGTTGATATCCATAAAAGACGTCATTGCAGCATGTCTCGTATCTAACAGCTTCCTCCCTTCTCTGTATTCAGCCGGACTCAGAAAGATCTGCAAAGCCATCGCTGAAGCACAAAATGATGAGGAGCGCGTCAAAGCCTTTGGACCTCTCCAGGAGATCATCACATTTGTTCAGTTTGCCAATGATGAGTGTGACTACGGCATGGGTTATGAGCTAGGATTGGATCTGTTCTGTTATGGATCCCATGTAAGTCTCATAAGTAATATAGTACATAGAAGCACTTGCACCTTTACACTTCAGAGACTTTATTACATTTTTCCTTTATCTCTCAGTATTTCCACAAGGTTATCAAGCAACTTCTGCCCATGGCCTATAACTTGCTGAAGAGAAACTTGTTTGGAGAAATCCTGGAGTCCCACCTTTCGAACCGTAGCCATGATAATCTGGACCAACTCTCTGCACAATAGAAGGAGTCTACGAAGACAGTTTCACTTCTAGAATAAAACCTATAAGCTTTTCCCACCATGTGTTTTTGTCTTCAGCTGTTCGTCACCGGTAATGTTTCTTGGTGGTTTTGGTGCTGCTGTCATTGATTGGAAGCAATTCAGTGATATTGTGTTTGTTAAAGGTAGAAATCTAATAAAGTATTTTTATATTTTTGATGGCCTTTATTTGTGTCCAAGGTGGGTTGGTCTCAGTATTGTAGTTGTAGTTACATTTGGTTGGGACAGTGGCCACTGTTGTACATGTAAGATGTGCACCGAGACACATTTTGATGCTTAAACTGATGGTTTAACATTAAGTCTCAGATTTTTTTATAAATATTTGAAGTGGGCAAAATAATTGTATTTAATGCTGAAACATATTGTTACACCCTCTGGTACAATAGGTGCTGGTGGGAGTCTTTGTTGACACCTTTATCACCTTAGGTAAAAGTATACTCATGACCCTTACAAAGAAAAAGCTGTGAGTGAATATGAGCACATCATTCACAGCTAATCATTGATAAACCCTAATTATATGTTTTTATAAATTACATTTTCAAGCTAAACTCAAGCAATTGCTCCTTTTTTGTAATTTCTACCCTGCTTTTCATCAATAAATAACATAAATGATGATTCAATAGTCAATTCACAACAAAGCTTCATCTAAGTCATTGTGATTTCACCAGTTGTTTTTCTCCCCAATTTTCAACATTATTCTCCTCTCGTATTCAACAGACATCTTCAAGACAGCGATATTGATTTTATCCTGTCAAGCTCCATCAAATTTGTAGCTCAGTGAAGAAACGCAGGGCAACGAGAGGGCATAAGAATAACAAGATGCTAGTACATTTTAAAGCCCAACTCAGTGCCTGGGCTTCTTTTCTAAAATATGAATGTTCTTTGAATTTTTAACATCATGGGTCAGTTCACTTCACTATGTGAACAGGCTACCACAGCTGCAGAAGCACCATGGCAGCGGTGTCACTGCTGGAGGTGCTTTCAAATGCCATCGGTTAGCCCAGCACGTTGGGCTTTCGAGCTAAATGAAGCATTTCTTTGCTCAGTGGTTAAATAAATAAGTCTAGTGTAAGATGTCTCATCACAGTGATGTAATTTAAAATAAAAACCCTGCATTCCCTTTGGTTTGAATACTGCTATTAAGGAATCATAGCTTAGTTTGCTCAACATTTCCCTTCGTTGCATCCGCCTAATCAGTCATATTTTACAAGGGTGTCAAAAGATTTTCTGTTTCTTGTTTGTTTTTACTATTTTCCTCTCTCTTATTTTCGTCTCTTCGGCGTCCGACTGTCCTTGAAGCGGCACAAATCCTGCGGAGTTTCGGGAAAGCGCATCCGATGCGCGTTCACGCGTCCACGCACGTTTCCCTCCACACGCAGGCTGCGACGCTCGCGCCAGCAGCATCCCCGCGCGAAGGGAGCGCTCGTTCGGGTTTAAAGAGCCGTAGACGTTCAGCGTTCGTCACGTTCGACCACACACCGACTCGCGCCGCAGCATGATCCCGGGACCTGCCGCCGAGCCTGGACTCTGAGGCCCCGCGCACGAACGCACCTTGCGCTGGCAAACGGACCGGACCGTCAGTGAGCTCCTCGCCCGCAGCAGCAGCAGCAGCAGCCGCAGCCGCAGCCGCAGCCGCCAGTCCGAGGCAGAATGTCAAGTAGCGAAGAAAGTCACTCCAGGGGCGGCGGCTCAGACCGTGACTTGAAAATGGCCTCTTCGAGCAACACGTCCCCGGAGGGTGGACCTCCGCCGGCCCTGCACCAGAACCGCATACGGCAGGTGGGTGTCCGCCCGCCCGCACTGCCGGGGCCAGTGAGGCGCGTAACGAGCAGCCCGAGCCGCCGCTGCCGCCGCGCGCTTCGGGGGGCAGCGGGGAAAGGCGTTGCCGTCCTCGGGCTCGGGACCCGACACATCCCCGTTGTTGGCGTGCATGTGGCGGAGGGTCTGCGCAGAATATGCGCCGTGTTTTCATAACACTGGCTCCTTAGACGCGCGTGTGACTGTGCCCAAATAGGCCAGTTGTGATAAACAGCAGCAGGCCCGCGCTGCAGTTTTCATTATATACTGTAGGTTTTTAGTTTTTGTCACTGTATAGAATCTGCACTTGTGGTGAAGTCTGCTTGTTTGTGGTCGTCGGGTGGAGGTCGTGGGCATCTTTAACCAGTGTTACCACCTGGATCATCTCATCATTCTGTTTCTGCAGAACACCGTCATCCGTCCTATTAACAACAAGGTTTGGGTTGAGGTCTGTTCTCAGAGCTCACGTCACTACAGAAATTGTAATGTTGAATGTTTGTTGTTAACAACAAAACAATGTTAAAGTCGAGGTGTGTGTGTGTGTGTGTGTGTGTGTGTGTGTGTGTGTGTGTGTGTGTGTGTGTGTGTGTGTGCGCGCACTTGAATGTGCGGTGAAAGTGAGTCAGGAGATGGTAGATGGTTATTTCCTGCCTCGCTGCTCTCTCAGGCTAATGTGATTTCAGTAATGGACTGTAGTGCTACATGAACACACACACACACACACACACACTGTTTAGTTTGTCCTTTTAGGGTGGGGCCACTGAGCTCATATACTTGGATGCAATCAGGAATTTTTGAGTTATCTGCTTCGAACCAACAAACAGGTGTTTGTGCGTCTGTGATTCATCAAAGTCACTGAACACAGGAATTACCAGTAGCTTGTGTTTGGCTGATGTGTGTACTTTATGTGGAGGAGGAAACAAAGGAGGTTCCACTAAACCTAAGTCTTCTTTGGGTTAGAATCTCTCATCTGCTATCATAATATTATGTACTTCATGCATGTACTTGCTAGTAGGCAGCCTAACTCCGACAAACACGTCCCCTCCATTCTGATCGACTCCACTAATGTAGAAAAATAATTATACTGTAGGTTTAGGTGTCTGTATAGGTTTTTTTACTTTTTAGTCAGTGGCTGTAAAAAGCAAACTTTTGTGTCTACACACGATACAAGCAAACATTTAAATAAAAAGCAAAATTGATTTAAATAAGAAGAATAAGGTCCGATCTGCCGTGAAATTGGAGCTTGTCACCACAGGGTCCATAATGACGCATCAGCATTTCGGAGCTGCTCATCTTTGCCTTGAAAATCTCCATCTGAAAAGTAACTGAAGCTGCTTAAATCCACGCAGGGGAGTAACTGCAACATTCCCCTCTCCGTTTTAGCAGAGTACAAAGAATACAAAGAAGCAGTTCACATAAAAAACAAGCATCTGTAAGTTGTTTGTATGAGCAGTACTCGAGCGTCTGGGTCGTCAGAGGACTTATTTGAAGCTGCGTTGTGCATTTGCAGTACAGTTCTTTATTAATGAACACTTCATGAGGAGAATCGGGGTCTTTGTCTACTGAGGTCTGTTTGGTTCATACTGGAGGATATGAGTGGAGCTGTGGCTCCGTAGCAGGAGAGAACCTCACAAGGCATCAGCTGCTGTGACGCCGTCCGTCCGTCGGCGACGGTGGTGCCGACAGGAGCGTTCACCTCCTCCGGCCGAGTGGCTGCGTGTTCAGCCAAGCGGTGTCACCGGGCTCCGACTTGGTTCCGCCGTCGGCCTTCTCCTCTGAGAACCACCGGACTCTGTGTCACAGAAGCGCAGGCTTTAAGCTGGGAATAGTTCATCTTTCTACATCCAGACGACTTGACCCAATTCTTACTTGGTGCTCGGTAGAAACGTCTCTTTAACTTTTCCTCTGACTCAGTTTTCCTTTAGTTTTACAGCTGTTCCTCTTTGTATTTACATCCATCCTTCCTCCTCCCACATCCCACTGCTTTCATGTGATCAACCCAGGGGTTGGTGGGCGTCCCTCCCCTCTCTCCCCCCATCACATCCCTCCCTGTCGTGTGCCGGGAGGTCAGATTTCACTGCAGCCTTTGACACCGTACTCGCCCGTCTCCTCCGTGTCTGCCGTCGCTCGGCCCGTCTCCCTCTCTCTGCTGGGAGCGGTGCTGTACGATGGGATTCGGCAGGAAGACGGTCCTAATGGAGCCGCGGCCGTCATTGCATTACCTGGAAACGCACACCCACGCGAGGCGGCAGCCCTCCTCCGCGGCCTGGTGCCGGTCGTTTCTTGTTTGTTTGTTCATTGTTTCCTAATTATTATTTGACGTTTATCCTCTCGACATATCACCGGGAATGAATCGTAAATTATTTCTTAAAGTACTTTAAAGTAGCGATGGTAGTATTGTTGTGTACTATGCCTGATTATCTTTGTATCGGATGTAGTCTGCTTCCAGATTAGGCACTTTGGTTTCATCTGACACATCTTATTATGGACTTTACCTCCGCAATGTACACTTGAAGGAGAGAGATTTATAGAGTCATCTCCAGTCATTATTATCATCATCATCATCATCATCATCATCATATATTCAAAATGTGACAATGAAAACTTTGTTTTAAAGGCTTAGTGAGGGTGAGGATGACCACAGACTATTAAAACACATCCACAAGCAGGGAGTCTTATAGAAACCACTGCATAATGTGAGGATGCAACCTGCGCCAGTCGTGCTGCACAGAGGGCAGGTGTTTTTCGGACCAGGGGCAGTGGGAAGCTTTTAGATCTTAATTATTCATCAAAGCCTTGTACGTCTGGTTCCTATCAGAGTGGGAGGAGGGTGTGGCTGGTAATCAATGGACTTCTGAGAAACTCGAAGATGTTCATGTAAATGCATTCGCTCTCTCTCTCTCTCTCTCTCTCTCCCACATGCCTTCCCTCTGCTCCGTCTTCTTTGCCGCCTCTCTCCTCATGTTTGAGTTGAGAAACGGGAGGATTTCTCTCAGGGATGCACATCAAAGCTTCGCACTGTGTTGTTTCATGCCGTAGACGTGAGATGGAAGCGAACAGGCGCACGTATAGAAACACACGCGCCGCAGCACGGCTTTTGCCACATGCTGGGAAAGATGCCGTGACACAGCTTTGATCTCTGGCAGGTGAAGCCCCATAGTGGAGTTCACCTGGTGAAACCTTGGTGCCTCTTAGTTCGAATTCTGTCTGAATCTAAATTTGGCCAACTTTTGTCTTCTGAGAAGTGTGATTGAACCGAATACCGACACTCCTCACATATGTTTTATTTAGTGTCTGAATCACAGACTAACTAATTATCTGTCTGGTTATTTCTGTCTTTGGGAGTGTGGCAGCACCGCTCCGTCTCACAGTCTCACCATGACTATGTGCTGCAGAGGATTTTAGGTCACACGCTCCATTATTCATTGTACATTCGACTTGAAGGTGAAATCAGTTTCTGCCTCAGTGCCCTTTGTCATCTGACGCTGGCTGAGATCAGCCGTCGGAAGGGATATATTCTGCTAAAACTGGGTGTCTGTGAAAGTAATTACATTCAACATTAGACAACTTTGTATTGCTCAATGTGGGGTTGCTGCCAACTATGGGTAACTCCCACATCTTCGTATAATTCCAGATCAGCTGCGAGTTGATTGTGCCGCATTGTCCCAATGCTCCTGGCACCTCGCTGCCTCAGACCTCCTCACCCCGGTATCAGGAACACAGATGTTCCCTCCTAATGATAGGTCCTGGACTGGAGCTGCAGTTCTGCTGGAATATGGTCAAGGCCTCGCTGTCATCTCATTACCAGGAATGGAAAGCTGACATCATACCTTCCCGAGGGACTTGGGCAGCCTGTCGAAGAGAGAGAGAGAAGGGTGAAAATTAGTATTAGTATCAGAGAGGCTACTGGCTTTTATGTGTAACGTGATGAACGTACAGTACAGTCATAATCATTTGCCGACTCAGCATTTCTGGTCTCTTAGCGCGCTCAAAGAAAGGCCATGTCAATGGCTGCAGCATAATGTAGGCAAAGCAATTAGTTAATGTGTGCGCTGCCGTCGGCCCGTCGCCGCTTCTGGGAGTGGAAGCTGGGAGTCTGGTCAGTGTGGCAGCAGCCCTGGAGGATGAGTGGGAGGTAGAGGTAGCACAGGGTGCGGTCCTCTCCACCTTCGCCCGCTGCCAGACCCGGCTCTCTGAGGACGTGTGATGCGGTAGCGTCAAGGTTACGCGTCTCGTCCACGGTGGGTCCCGCCGGCACCACCCGCCCCGGCTACGTGCTGGTGCCGTAACTCACCGACTGGGTGTGGTCCAGATGGAAAGCGCCTGCTTTTGTCCGCTCGCTGTAAATTTGGTCCCGGTGAGGAGGGGGGGCAGGGGAGGGGCAGCGGGAGCCCTGCGTGGTGGCTGTTTTATAGCTTTGACCTTTGTTGAGAGGCTTCAAAATGTCCTGACATTTAAATCCTATAAGATTCTGTCTAATCTAATACAGTGTCTAGTCTGCATTTAGTTCACTGTGTCACTGACCAGACGCTGGTAAACCTGTTGTGTTCCTATTGCTTCTATACATTATTATGTAAAAAATTCAGAGATGTTTGTGTGAAATCACTGTTCAAGTAAATATAAAAGGTCAGTTTTCTGCATGTGCTGTCTTTATTTGCTGCTGTAGGTCTCACGTTCAGCCCTGTCTGGCACAGTGGGACTGTTTACCATAAACAGAATGCAGCATTAATTACACCACGTAGGCTGTAAATGCTAAAAACTAGCATTTGTTAATGAGGAACCGTTGGGAGGGAGTTGAAAACTGCGGTCATGAAAAATGCATGGGCTTTGGGAAATCTAAATGAGTCGTCGGGCAGGAGTCTCAGATGCATTATACGCTGCCGCTGGTCAGCAGCGCAGCTCCATTAGGACGCAGGCAAAGGCTAAACAGCCACAGCAACGATAACGGCAGCATCCAGAACTAGTGCAGCAAAAACAAAGCATGCATTGTCTCCTATCAGCAGTTAAATACTGTAAAACAAAGAGGTAGTACAGATCTATATACACACACTTAAGCAGCCTGTGGATTATTTAAATTTATGCCACTGTGATAGGAAAAAACGGTTGCAGTAAGACCTTGTACTGTACTTGTACTTGTCTTTAGTGCTGTTTCAGTTTCTTGCTTGCGTCTTAGTTTTATGGGAGAGCACAACAAACGCAGACACTTTATTGTGTTAAGATTAATCACAAAAGGCAGAAGAAATAAAGGTGGACATCAAATTCCCTCACCTAAACATGTAATTGTGAATCAGAGCATGTGACAAGTTCAGTCCTGCACAGCCAGTGAATTTGCATGTGCAGGCCCACGTGCACTGGTCTGTGTCTCCAATATCTGTCTATCATGGAGTCCTAATGGGTCTTATAAAAGCCTCTGGATCTATAAAACGCAAAGCAGAACCATTAACCCGCGCCCATGTGGGAAATCCACAGAACCAGGAGGAACAGGAGCTCACACAACCTGGCTCTCATTGTAATGTGACTCCTATATGAATACTGTATATACAAACACACGTGCGCTTCCTTGGTTCATAATGCATCTTAACCCTTATTGTCCTTATGCATCATGAATGAAGGCAGAAATCATCGAACCTCACTGATCATTGCGTAGACACAGAACAGTTCATTGCGTTAATAAAGACGCTGTAACAGTATCAGAACCAAGCAGCCGGCAGATCAATAAGCTTATAGATTTCGTGTTAGATCTGAAAGTTGAGATGTCATTCAGTCCTTAAGCCAATACTGTCAGACGGTTACATGTGCTTGCATTGAGCATTAGCTCATATGTTTCTGTGTAAATCCTTTTACATATAGTGATTTTACGCTTAGATGAGTGAGGTGTTTAATATACTGTAGGTGTGTATGTACAATTTTTTTACCAGGAAGCTTGATGTATATAAAACATCTCATCAACACGCTCCATTATGTCCCAGTGCTTGGGACATAATAGAGTCAGCATAAACTAATTTAATTAAATTTACAATGTAGTATCACTTCAATGATGTGTTTTTTGTGTTATCTGTGTTGTTCATCTAAAACTGTCTGTCAGGGGAGATCTTAATCTCAGTCATTAGGTCACCTCAGGTTCAGTTTTAGTTACTCTTAGCACAATCATTTGCTGCAGCTTGTTTGCTTTTGCTTGCCAGCGCATTGTTTTTATTCATCAGTGCCGTGTTCACTGTTTGACCAGCAGGGGGCGCCAGAGCAGCAGCGGCGCACACGGGCTTTATTCCCATCAATCGCACGATCATCACTCAACTGAATGAAGCACTACGCCTCTGTGCAGCAAGCTGGGGGATTGTAGACAGCATTACCGTCTAGAGTGATTCAGCAGATCTGCCCCATTCATGAGTTTCAGTACAGAGATGCTGCCGCTGCTGAGCCGGTGGACATGTAGGCAAAACTTGTGAACACAAATAGAGGTGTGAGATGTCCCCCGATGCCGAAATGTCAAATTCCTAGCATAAGCTGACAGAGGGAGTCCTTGACATTAGATTATCCACTGGACACACACACACACACACACACACACACACACACACACACACACACACACACACACACACACACACACACACACACACACACACAGCTGTCAAATCACATTCTATCAGCCACCAGTTCGGACGGTGCGGTGCAGTTGCGATCCGGACCGAGCCACTGCTCTCCCTCAGAGGGGGAGGCCTGTAACTTGCAGACCTGCTGGCCACTGGGAGCCGGTCGTCTGTGCTGGCGGCGTCCCCTCCGGGCCCAGTGGTGTTTCCCTTCTTCTCGGCTTCCTCCAAGCAGGACAGCCTGTACCCAACCTCACTGTGCCTCTCTCCCGTCTCTCCCCGACCGCTGCCATCATTTGTTGCTGTCATTTACATCATAATTCAATTGCAGGCTGATGCCAGGTGTCCTTATACATCATTTCCTTATTTATTTCTGCAACTGAGAAAAGCCAGGCTGCTGGGCACAACTTTATGAAATACCCAAAGCACCTGAAGGCATTGGGCCCAGCTTGTGTAGTTCAAAAGCACATTACTTTTCTGCCCCTCAGTCGCTTCGTGCAGTGAATTCCTTCACGATGAAGCGTCCGTAAATCGTGATCGCGATCCCACTTAATTTTGCCTGCGGCGCTTCAACGTTCACCTTGTGCCGCTCCCGCTCTCCTCCGTTATCCCCGTGTGGGGACAGAGCGCACGGCGTTGGGGGGGGGGGGCAGCAGTCAGCTGGCCGTTGGCATGAAGCCTCACTAAACCCCTTGTGCAAAGAACACTCACATACACATATTAACACACACAAACACACTTGCGTCGCTACATCTGTTCGTGTGGAACAGGCTTTTCGTTTTCATCTGGACTCGTCCTGTTCCCATGTGGGTGTGTGTCTGTGCGGAATGCGCTTACTTCCATTCATAAACTCATTTTTTATTTTCTTATGCTTGTCCACACTTGACTTATACGGTTGTGTTGCTTCAGAAAAAGAAGACAGGACAAAAGTCAGCTGCTCTTTATTTTAAGTTGAGTTGAAGAGAGGACACCCTTCATTTTTTCATCCCTTGGAAAATAATCTGCCGGGATTTCCATCAACTTAAGATCCAGCATTTGTAAGAAAGTGAGACTATAGCAACGACGGACCGAGGAGAGGAGCGTTGCAGCCATGGCCCACGCTGCAGCCCACCTGAAGAAGGCCAGAGAGCTTGAGCAGCACCCAGAGTACAGGGCTCTACAGAAAGCCCGGGAGAAACGGAGGCGGCAGCGGGAAAAAGCAGAGCGGAAGCGTCAGGTAAAATGATGAAGTCAGTCGTCCATAAATGTAAATTATCGACTTGTGAAAGGATTGTTGTCCGGATTCCCTGCAGCTCGTTACCAAAGGGTGAGCAGACAGTTAGAAGTTGTATTTTGGTAGAATTACAGGTGAATTTTAAACCTCATTAGGAGCATTGGTGCTGCTGGTCAGTCGCAAGGGCCTCCCAGTGTCAGGCCCCAGTCGCACCCAGCTGTCATGCCTCCCAGCCTGGGAGCATACGTCAAGGCACTGGAGACGTGGTGGGATGGAGGGCCCTGAGGATGTAAAAATAGCCGAGGCAGGGGAGACAGTGAGGGTTAAACGTTTATGGGTGCAGTTGTTATTCTACAGAAGAGTTGCAGGAATGGGCCCCGGCCCACAAACTGAGGGGAGACGAAAACGGAGGATGAGCCTTGGCTGACTAAGGGATCTGTGGACATGCAGCGTGGGTGCAGCGTTGTTTAAAGTAAAGGGAGTGAGGCTTGGAATGACGGTAATCAGGTTTGGATGGAAGAGATGGACACATTTAATGAACTGTAACATCGATTGGTAGAGCCGAGCGTCAGAAGACCGCGGAGGCTTTTAACGGGGTGAGACCGGACTTTGTGGGGCCGCGCAGCGCCTTAGAGACCTAATGTGAGGAGGACAGGAACACCTCTAGTGGACTAAGGGTTGTTAATGGGCTCAGCAAGTCACTATGGGCAATGCAGCAACATGTAGCGGCTGCGGATCGGGGAACGCTGGTGAGAGCGATTTAAACCAACGCGCTGACTACTACAGGACTGCTGACTCAGCATCTGAGGACGGTTCATGGGTAAGCTCTGAGGTCATTAGCTGCAAGATGTGGGCACACTGAACTAATGTGTGTGTGTGTGTGTGTGTGTGTTGTAGCGTCTTGTGAGGTGTTTGACCTTTGACCCCAAACAGGGGCGTGGCCTCATCGCCAACATGCAGCATGGAGTTTAGTATTTAATCCTGTGGACCTCGCAAGTCAACACAAAGCGATGTCTGACCGGCATGTTATTGTCTTGCCCCAAACTTTGCACCATACAGTACCTGTACATCCGAACAGTCTTGGATGAATAATTGTAACTTATTCAGAGGTATGATGAATATAATTGTGACAAGCTTTCTTTTGGAACTGTCAGTGTGTGTGTGTGTGTGTGTGTGTGTGTGTGTCTGGTGGTTAAAATAGTCCTCTACAACTGTAGATAAATGAGAAAACAACACATTAGCTTTCTATCTAAAACAACAAGCTAAAAGCTACGTCTGATTACCAGTAATAACAATGAGGACCTGAGCTCTAATAAGGCCAAAGCGTCGCTAACATCGGCTTCTCTCTGTCTTCATGTCTCCAGTCGGACAGTAACACCAGTTTCCTTCGAGCTGCCAGAGCGGGGAACATCGACAAAGTCCTGGAGTTCCTGAAAAATGGAGTGGACATCAGCACCTGTAACCAGGTAATGTGTGAGTGTGTGTCTGTGTGTGAGTGTGAGTGTGAGTGAGTGAGCTGTGTGTGTGACATGCACTGTGATGTCTGAGGGTCTGTTCTGTAAAGTGCCTTCAGTAAGTTCCTTAACGATGCGAGAGGGTTATGACCCAATCAGAACCATGACACTGCTGCAGCATTTTGGCCTCTAGAGTTAAAACACTACAAAACACAAAACAAATAAATTATTCAGGACCCCATCTATACATTAGAAACATAAAGGCATTATACCATAGCCATAGTCAGTCTTGCAGTATTATTTATTTTCATTGCTTCTGCTTTCATCAAGTGATGTGTGAACGTTTCCTTCTTTGATCGCATTTATAATAGAACCAAAAGACAGTGAAACAAGCTGATTTGTGTAAATGCAGTTGTAATCTATGTTTTCTGTCATGTTGCTGTCACTGCAGCAGTTCTGCCTGCTCCCCCCAAACACACCCTCACCCACATCAGGGTGGGGGGACTGTGAAAGGTTACATCTGTTTTTGTGCATGTGTGCGCGTGCGTGTGCATATCATCACCTCTTCATGTTTTCTTCGCTGCTGTTGGCCTTCTGTATTTCTCCAGCAGTTTCGTGGCTATTTATACCCTGGCCTATTACTGGTTGGCATCCAGGCAGTAGCAGCCACCCGAGGCGTTGGCTGCCGGTTATTTTTGTTTTGTTTACAGTGCCTCGATTAAATCCCTTCATATTGGCTGCCAGGTGATCACATCCGAGCCCCAGTCAGGTGACTCAAAATGCACTGATATCCCGGTGATGTCATTAACGGCAGTAGGTTAACTAACGTGATGTCACAGTGACTGTATGGATCCGTTTGTAGTTACTCACCTCTTAACTGTGTGGCCACAGGTTTATGACGACGGTGTCATGAACAGTCTAAAGCTTTGTGAACTTATAGACACAGGACATCAATTATTCAGTGGTAACAATGCCAGGACAATGTCGTTTAGGAGCATTATGTTACTTGTGATTAGCAGCAAATTTGCTCTCCAGGAAATCAGTAGATCAGAATCATGTCAGTGGAAAAGCACTCGACACAATTATGAAGCCATTATCTGAAGTAGCGCTGTCAGCGTTGCCGTCAGGAAGTGATGTCAATCTGAAACGTGGACGCAGCATCGATCTGCAGCGCCGTGGAAATGAACCCGTTCCCTCATGTGCAAAGGATTTGTTAAAGTTTTTTTTACCTGTTTGCAAACATTATCATTAGCTAAATCAGTGCATTACAATAGAGGTTCACTTTGTGTTATTGGATGTGATCCAAGAAATGTAAGTCGCCAAAGCAGATATTAATATAAGCAGTTGTTTCAGACCCTCAGATGTTGTAGCGTCACACAGAGCTTTGCCTCTGGCCGTGTGTCCGTTATTAAGTGCGTCACATCTTACTAAGCGTGGCTCAGTGGCTCGGGGCAGAAGGCTGCCCGAGTTAATTAAAGAGAAGCGGATGTCATCACCGTCCAACTGCTCCGTGGGACGGAGCTTCAAATTGGAGACATGCAGCGGGAAACTTATTGACTTGTGTGTTTGGGAAGGAGACTTTGCTCCATATGTGTGTGTCACTTGTGTTTTTGTATGGGAGCTGTTTCCATATCTGCACAATTAAAGGCCAGACTTCCCCTCTTAATCTACCAAAACGCTAATCCTTGGTGAGTGATATTATGCTTTAATCTGCACGCATTTAATTTAGCTCCCCGTTGACCTTCGGCGTTCACCCCCTCCGACACTGGGACCCGTCAAACGGCAGATAAACTTGACCATTTTATTACCATGTGTGATTATAACGGAGGTCAGGGGTCACGGGGGGGCGTGAAGGTTAATCTCTGCTGGACCGCAGTCAGCAGTTTCTCCTGTGCCAGGGTTGGTTGTCCATTAGCCAAATTAAGCTTTCACTTGCAGCTCACAGCAAAAGGACTTCACATGCATGGATGGTTGACATGTGAGTGAGAAGTTGCTTTATTTCATAAAATTAGAAGCTAAAACTGAACTTTTATGCCACTTTCAGACTGCTTCATTTTACAGTATGAGTTTTTGTATTTTATTGGTGAACCACAACAAGAGAATAATTCCTCTGACCGTTAGCTTCTTTTCAGTGTGTGTGTGTGAGCACTGATGATGATCTCCCTTCCCCATCCAGAATGGTCTCAACGCTTTGCATCTGGCAGCCAAGGAGGGACACAAAGATCTAGTGGAGGAACTGCTGGAGAGAGCAGCGCCCGTCGACTCGGCCACCAAGGTACACACACACACACACACACACACACACACACACGCACACACAGGTGGCGACCCAGGGACTAACACCGTTTTACCGTGCAGAAAGGAAACACCGCCCTTCATATCGCATCGCTAGCGGGGCAAAAAGACGTGGTCCAGCTCCTGGTGAACAGAGGAGCGGACGTCAACTCTCAGTCGCAGGTGGGAGCTTCGACCGATCGAGCACAGCTGGAAGTCTGAAAGTGAGCAGCTGGTGTTCACGATGTTACTCTGCGTGTTTCATGACAGAATGGCTTCACTCCCCTGTACATGGCTTCCCAGGAGAATCACTTAGAGGTGGTGCGATACCTCTTGGAAAATGAAGGCAACCAAAGCATCGCTACAGAGGTGTGACTGTTGCTGGGGCGTTGAATACACTTCGATGCACCTCTACTTTCTTTTTACCCCAAGTCTTCCTGTTTTCTCCTCCTCCTCCTCCGCCGATCCAGGACGGCTTCACGCCGCTGGCCATCGCTCTCCAGCAGGGACACAACTCGGTGGTCTCCCTGCTGCTGGAGCACGACACCAAGGGCAAGGTGCGCCTGCCGGCCCTGCACATCGCCGCTCGCAAGGACGACACCAAGTCGGCCGCTCTGCTGCTGCAGAACGACCACAACGCCGACGTCCAGTCCAAGGTGAGAGCAGCAAGATATAAAATATTAATAATTAACAATTGATGGAGGGCTTAGGAAGCTTTTCCGTTTGCCTCCTTGCCTTTGTGTGTTGTGTTTTAACCTCATAGACGACCCCAGTGTGAACATTGTGAGCGTTTCCCTAACAACCCGACTCCCTGTTCCTCCCTTCTCTCTCTCTCTCTCCGCATCCTAACCAGATGATGGTCAATAGAACCACAGAGGTACAACCACTTATCAGACTTCACCTAACTCCTCGTTGTCCATCTCCCGCAGCCCTTCGTCGGCGAAGGACCTGCATGCCACGGCTACATAGCTCTAACGTGAATGCATGCAGCTGCCGGGCTGATAGTGGAACACAGCGTTCTGTGTTACCAAACAGGAGAGAATGCATTTTTATCATGATTTGTTTCTCATGTCCTAAGTAACAAAGATTCTTTGAAATATATTAGTGTTGCAGACGTTGATGCTCCAGTAAAACATTGATGAACTGTCACGTGTTGATTTCTGGCCATTTCTTCTTCTGCGTAACCTGCAGCACGTGTATCTCTGAGCATGCAGATGTCGTCGTTTCGTTTTCTCTTTGAAACACATTTTTAAGTTGACTCTGTTTCTTGATTAAATTGCACCGTGTCTCTCAGAATGGGAAGGTAAGGAGTGAACCTACCTACAGTCGTTAATATTTGCAGCTTATTTGTTGAATGTCTATTTGTTCGTCCCAGCAGACACACGTAGTTCATACTGTATTTGCTTCTTATTGTCTCTGGACTTAAACGTGCTGTTTTCACCGTTTGCTTTCGGCGAGCATGGTAGATCTCCAGGGTTTCTGCATGGCCGCGTGCTGAATGTGCTCGTCCTCTTGCTTTTGCCACGGACGTGTGAGGTTTTTGTTTTTGTCTTCTGTAGAGCTCGGCGTCTGTTCAGTTCCCGTTACAGAACATCATTTCTCTCTTTCGTTGCATCTGTTCTGTTTTTTCCCCTCATCCACTTTTTCAAATTGTTTCCTCCATTCGTCCTTCTCGTCTTATTCGACCTTTGCTTGTTTTTCCTCTCAATCCCGTGCTCTCTCTCTCTCTCTCTCTCTCTCTCTCTCTCTCTCTCTTTCTCTCTCTCTCTCTCTCCCTTTTCTAATCTGTGTCAAACAGAGTGGGTTCACCCCTCTGCACATCGCGGCTCACTATGGGAACGTGAATGTCTCCACCCTGCTGCTGAACAGAGGAGCTGCTGTGGATTTCACAGCCAGGGTAGTGCCCTACTTCCAAACGCTTCACTGTGAGACGTACAGACCAGCGTCTTTGCTATTTATGATCATCAAAGGATTTCTGATGATGCCTGCATCATTTTGCTCTCTTGTTACGTTTAGTAGAATTAACTTCTGTTTCCTTGCCTGCCCTTTCAGAACGGCATAACACCTCTGCATGTGGCATCTAAGAGAGGCAACAACAACATGGTGGCCCTGCTGTTGGACCGAGGGGCTCAGATAGATGCTAAAACCAGGGTGAGACTCTTATTTCAGCTCTAGTATTAATAATAATAACAGTGTTTACCAGCTCCCTGTGTTTGTGTGACTCTGATCACACGTTCCTTTCTCTCAGGACGGGCTGACCCCCCTGCACTGTGCAGCCAGGAGCGGACACGACCCCGCAGTAGAGCTGCTGCTGGAAAAAGGGGCGCCCATTCTAGCCAGAACCAAGGTCGGGGCCAAACCTGTTGTTGATTATGTGTTATTATATATTTCAACTGACTCAGCCGTGTGTTTCTCCGCCATTCCCACAGAACGGACTGTCCCCACTGCACATGTCGGCCCAGGGCGACCACATCGAGTGCGTCAAACTGCTGCTGCAGCACGCGGCTCCCGTCGACGACGTCACGCTGGACTACCTCACAGCCCTGCACGTCGCGGCTCACTGTGGCCACTACAGGGTCACCAAGCTGCTGCTGGACAAGAAGGCCAACCCCAACGCCAGGGCGCTGGTAGGTGCTCACGGGACGGTGGATCTCGTAGCTCCTCCAAGGATTCTGTGATTAATCATTTCGCCTCACTGTCTCGGCCAGAACGGCTTCACTCCCCTCCACATCGCTTGCAAGAAAAATAGGGTGAAGGTGATGGAGCTGTTGGTCAAATATGGCGCCTCCATTCAGGCCATAACTGAGGTGAGGCGTTAGCGTCATACTGTTGCGTTTGCTTCAGCACCATGTTCCTGTCTGACTGTCTTTCCTGTGTTTCCTACTCTAGTCTGGTCTCACTCCCATCCACGTAGCCGCGTTCATGGGCCACCTGAACATCGTTCTGCTTCTGCTGCAGAGCGGAGCCTCGCCCGACGTCCGGAACATTGTGAGTATCTGTCTGGGAGCATCTTGCTTCCTCGGTCAGAGAAAGCAAGCCACCCACTGTAAAGGTTTTTCCCACAACATGCTGACGGTCGTAATTGTTCTGCCTTCGCCCAACAGCGCGGGGAGACGGCGCTGCACATGGCGGCGCGGGCGGGTCAGATGGAAGTCGTCCGCTGTCTGCTGCGAAACGGAGCGCTGGTGGACGCGATGGCCAGGGTGAGTCGGCCGTCACTCCACCAGAGACGCACCTCAATAAGGAATGAGCACGTGTTGCGGAGTGGACTGGCTGCCACGCAAAGTGCCTGCATTTATTATTAGTTGTTATCCTCTCCCTGCAGGAGGACCAGACTCCCCTCCACATCGCGTCGCGCTTGGGGAAAACCGATATCGTCCAGTTGCTGCTGCAGCACATGGCCCACCCGGACGCCGCCACCACCAACGGCTACACTCCGCTCCACATTTCAGCCAGGGAGGGCCAGGTGGAGACAGCAGCCGTGCTCCTGGAGGCCGGGGCCTCACACTCCACGGCCACCAAGGTGAGGAGAGGGTGCGATGTGCTCTACTTGGTACATGCAGAAAAAGAAGGAATGTCGAATGACCTTTAAATGACCTCTGTAGCAGGTAACAGGTGTAGTTTATCTCCCTCTCGCCACTGCAGAAAGGCTTCACTCCATTACATGTAGCAGCGAAATACGGAAGCCTCGATGTAGCAAAACTTCTCCTTCAACGTAAAGCTCTTCCCGATGATGCCGGCAAGGTGAGCTGAAGAAACCTCAGACTCCTGGATAAAAGCTAAGGTTATTTCTAACAGAGATATTACTCATCTTCCAGAATGGCCTCACTCCTCTACACGTGGCGGCTCATTACGACAACCAGGAGGTGGCAATGCTGCTGCTGGACAAAGGGGCCTCACCTCACGCTACCGCAAAGGTCAGGTCAAGGACAGGTTTGAAGGAAGCACTGCAGACCCCCACGTGAAGCAGTCCGAGCCCAGTACTAACCGCCGGCTGCCTTTCCCCCTCGACCAGAACGGCTACACGCCTCTCCACATCGCAGCCAAGAAGAACCAGACGAACATCGCCCTGGCGCTGCTGCAGTACGAAGCCGAGACCAACGTCCTGACCAAGCAGGGAGTCAGCCCCCTGCACCTGGCAGCCCAGGAGGGCCACGCGGCCATGGCCAGCCTGCTGCTGGGCAGAGGCGCCCACGTCAACACCACCACCAAGGTCAGACCCCAACATTCAAGCGCTTTCAAGACCCTTTGCTTTGACGTTGAGTAGACGTCCCACGGTTACGGGTGTTCCGTACATGTTAAGAGCCGAGCTCTGTGCTTCACGTTACAGAATGGACTGACCCCTCTGCACCTCACAGCCCAGGAGGACAGAGTTAATGCGGCAGAGGTCCTGGCCAAACACGATGCCAACTTGGATCAGCAAACGAAGGTACACAACATGAGATGAATAATGCTCCTTTAAAAAGGTCAAACAAAAACAAGCTCTTTGTGTCTGCGACTATGTCTATGTCACGTGTTCACATCGTCCGTGGGCTTTGTATCGAAGGTGTTTGTATTGTCATATTGTTTTGGGGACTAAGTTCCTGTGTGTGTTCTGCTCTGTTCACATTAGCTTGGATATACGCCTTTGATCGTAGCTTGTCACTATGGAAATGCCAAGATGGTGAACTTCCTGTTGCAGCAAGGTGCCAATGTCAATGCAAAAACCAAGGTATGCTCTAAATGCTACATTTGAAACTGAATATTTACAATAAAGTCAGTTCTTTGTGTTTTCATCATGACAAAGCAAATTTTTTTTTATTCAGAATGGCTACACACCACTTCACCAGGCAGCACAACAAGGGAACACACACATAATCAATGTTTTGCTGCAACATGGAGCCAAGCCTAATGCTATGACAGTGGTAGGAAAGAAACATGTTTTCACTACCGTGGTAAATATAATACTATCTATAACATATATATTGGTGTGTTTCACTCAAACTCTGTCCTGCTGATTAGAACGGAAACACTGCTCTGTCCATCGCTAAACGACTGGGTTACATCTCGGTGGTGGACACGCTGAAAGTGGTCACTGAGGAGGTGGTGACCACAACAACGGTGAGCTCCATGTGCTATGCTGCGACGTCTGAGCCACGTCTGAACCGTGAAACACGCCTAACGTGTCTCTGTTTGACTCTTTGCCTGGTTTCGACGGACGCGGCCGCAGACGCTAACCGAGAAGCACAAGCTCAACGTCCCGGAGACCATGACAGAGATCCTCGACGTGTCTGATGAAGAGGGTGAGTTAAGCAGAAAATGAACCACTATTATATTATTTTTTCCCCCATGGTATCGGGACTAAATCTGTGAGGCTGCATCTCTTTTCCTACTGTAGGTGAGGACACCATGACAGGAGACGGTGGCGAGTATCTGAGAGCGGAGGACCTCAGGGAGCTCGGCGACGACTCTCTTCCCGGACACTACATGGACGGCTTCAGCTACATGAGCCACAACCTGGACAGGTGTGTGAACAGCCTCAAGTCTGACCACACGACAGGAAAGACACACACAAGCTCACAAAACTAACTCGTGCTCTGTTTTCCCCCCCACAGGACGCAACACACCCCCATCCACCAGAGCTTCCATCACAGGGAGGCAGTCCTCTTTGAAGAAGTGTTCACGAGCCACCAGGTGACAGCGGAGCCGATCACGGTTCCGGTTGGGATTCTGAAAAATGAAACTATTTACTTGAATGTTCGCTGTTCTCAAGGTGTCGGCGCTGGCGAGGGAGCACGACAAAGAGTCGTTCCGTCTGAGCTGGGGCGCCGAGCACCTCGACAACGTGGTGCTGTCATCCAGTCTGCTGCACTCTGGGTATACACACGGTCACACAACACAGGCCAACTGTTTCTGGTTGCAAACGTGAGCTAAACACGTGGATTTACTTTATGTATCAGGAGCGTATGAGTCACTGTTGTATCAGTTTTAATCATTATTTTTACACTTCACGTTTATTTTCTATTCTCATTTCTTGCTTTGTTTCCGCTGCTGTGTCTCTCTCTGCTCGGGTTCTTCTCACTTATTCTTTATTCTCGACCTCTCTTTGTGCACTCTTGCCTCTTGGTTGTGTTTGTGATTGTGTGTTTGTTGTGTTGTTGTGTTCTGCTTCTAGTCGTTCCTCTCCGTGCCTAGACCATGACAACAGCAGGTGATTTTCTTTATTTTGACTACTCCCTCTCTCTTTCCTCTCCTCTCTACTTTGCTTTTTCCCTGTCTACTATTAAACAACACTCTCATTACGCATCATTTCTGTCTGCATGATTTCATAAAGCATGACTTCTTTCAGAATGTCTTGATGTTCCAGTGTTTAGTGTTTTAAATGCCTGAAAATCAAATGAGTCAAACATTATATTGTTTGTTTGTTTTATATAAGATAATATTATTTTTTAAGTTATAGCTTGTAGCATCTGATGCTTTTATTATACTAAATAATGTATTCTAGACTTGCACTCAGAAATGAGGTATTACAGGCTTACTACTGGTTGGCTTGGGTTAACCTGTTAGCGTTTTAGCATTGCTTGCTGTGGACGTCTACAGTAATATCTCAGTCATTATATCACACTGTACCAGTTTGCTTCTTGAGATGTGACAGCTGTCGCTTGTTTGTCTTGAAGCTGTTGATTTACAACAAAGAAGAGAATGTCTGTTTAGACCCGCTCTTGTATCAGTTATGCCACAACTCACTGATGTCATACTGTACAAGGGGCTTGTACAGTATGGTTTGCTTCATTCGCATGGGAACCTCTAGCCGGACTCTAACAGCCAGCTGTGCTGCTGGGCGCTTCTCTTTAGCTTCTTGGTCAGCTTCATGGTGGACGCGCGGGGCGGAGCCATGCGCGGCTGCCGCCACAACGGCCTGCGGATCATCGTGCCGCCGCGGAAGTGCTCTGCGCCCACGCGAGTGACGTGCAGGCTGGTGAAGAGGCACCGCCTGGCCTCCATGCCGCCCATGGTGGAGGGCGAGGGTCTGGCCGGCCGCATCATAGAAGTGGGACCCAGTGGAGCTCAGTTCCTGGGGTGAGCGTGTGTGCTGTTTGTCTACGTGGGCGTGTCTGTGTGTTGATGCTGTGTTCATGCCTCTTCTTCGCTCTCCCTCTGCTGCGTATGGATCAGTAAGCTCCACCTGCCCACAGCTCCGCCCCCTCTCAATGAGGGCGAGAGCCTGGTCAGTCGCATCCTGCAGCTGGGGCCTCCGGGAACCAAGTTCCTCGGGTACTGGAAGCCTGGTCACATGCGCACATACACTGCACTCTTGTGTTTTTAAGTCGTTGTTACCTTTGTTTGTTGATATCTTCATGTTTATTTCTTGTTGGATTCTGTTCCTAATGTGGAATGAATAGTATTTTTATTTATTTAATATATTTCATTTGGCATGAAATGCATCTGATATAGAGCCTAAAATTGAGTTATGCATCATTTCATCTGTATTTTTTTAGCCACGCACAACTTGACCTAACGCCATTATCTTTGTCTATCTTTGCCAAACTGTTACTGCCGACATACTTTCGTTTGTATATAACTTGGGTTTGCCTCCTGTTACAGGCCGGTGATTGTGGAAATTCCCCACTTTGCAGCTCTACGTGGCACCGAGAGAGAGTTAGTGATCCTGAGGAGTGAGACGGGGGAAAACTGGAAGGAACACCACTGTGACTTCACTGAGGAGGAACTGAACCAGATACTGAACGGCATGGATGAAAGTAAAGGGTCCTAACTAGACCTTGTTGGCAAAGACATTATTAATCAGATCAGGTCACATTCGACAGAGACATTTGTTGGCTTAACAATAGGAACCTTCATTCCTAAAGACTTTAAACTCTTACTGAGTGTTTCTGATCTTCACAGAACTCGATTCTCCTGAGGAGCTTGAGAAGAAAAGAATTTGTCGCATCATCACCCGAGACTTCCCACAGTATTTTGCAGTGGTGTCACGGATAAAGCAAGATAGTCATTTGATTGGACCAGAGGGCGGAGTCCTTAGTAGCACAATCGTTCCTCAAGTCCAGGCTGTTTTCCCTGAAGGAGCGCTCACCAAGAAAATCAGGGTTGGGCTGCAGGTACATGCTGTTCATTCCATACAAACATGCATCCGAGAAAATTCTACCTTTTAAAGAAATTTTAACTATCGCCATCTATATTTTAGGCTCAGCCTATTGACGCTGATGTGGTGAGAAAGATTCTCGGTAATAAAGCCACATTCAGCTCAATTGTCACGTTGGAGCCCAGAAGGAGGAAGTTCCACAAACCAATCACCATGACAATCCCTATTCCCAAGAGCTCCAACAGTGACGGGCCCAACGCAGTGTACAGTGGAGAGACGCCCACCTTACGTTTGCTTTGCAGCATTACAGGTATGCGTTGGTAGGTTCATCACGAACCAGAACAAAAGCCAGATCCTGTCAGAACCACTTTTCTTTCGAAGGGACAGTTATTTAAAGCATCCTGGGTCTATGTTTCAGGTGGAACCACTCCTGCCCAGTGGGAGGACATTACTGGTTCCACACCTCTCACTTTTGTCAACCAGTGTGTTTCCTTCACCACAAATGTGTCAGCAAGGTGAGTGCATCCTACATGTCTATGTTAAATGTTTAGTCAAGTGTCTTTAAGCTTTATTTAATTTATTTCACATGATCAGTTACTGACCAAGAGGCTCTACTGTATATTCCCAGATTCTGGCTGATTGACTGCAGACAGACTCAAGAGTCCGTTAGCTTTGGCTCTCTGCTGTACAGAGAAATCATCTGCGTTCCATACATGGCCAAGTTTGTCATATTTGCCAAGACACTGGATCCCATCGAGGCTCGCCTGCGCTGCTTCTGCATGACAGACGACAAGATGGACAAAACCCTGGAGCAGCAGGAGAACTTCACTGAAGTCGCCCGCAGCCGGGATGTCGAGGTGCAGGATTAATCCTACAATAGCCTGTAGCCACATGGCCTAGTGTACAGTAGATGTACAGGGGATATTAAAAAAGAGGGCACGCCATAAACTAAATGAAGGGTTAAGGAGCAGTCATGCCCAGCTGGCTATGATTAAAATAGCATGTGTGAATAACACTGTTTTGACTGAACAACCTGCATATCCACACACAGGTGCTGGAGGGAAAACCTATATTTGTTGATTGCTTTGGAAACCTGGTGCCTCTCACCAAGAGTGGCCAACACCATGTGTTTAGCTTCTTTGCTTTTAAGGAGAACAGACTGGCTCTCTTCATCAAAGTAAGACAAATATCTGAGAATTTGGCACACTGTATAGTTGTGAGTTCGGCACACTGTGTAGTTAGCGGTTTCAACTGTTGTTCCATCGGTGAACAGATCAGAGACACAGCACAGGAGCCATGCGGTCGACTGTCCTTCACGAAGGAGCCACGGACGTATCGCAGTCTTAACCACAACGCCATCTGCAACCTGAACATCACGCTCCCTGCGTACTCAAAGGTTAGCGCCACTAGAAACCTATTCCTATTCATACAATCATTGTAATGTACCTTTAGTGGCAGGAAATTTATTGTTTGTATTTTTCTGTTTAGGATTCAGATTCAGACCAAGACGCGGATGATGAGGTAAATAATATTGACTTCATGACTTCATGTCCAGGAATGAAAGAATGAACTGGATCAACTAACGATGCCCTTTTTGATTGTTTTTAAACAGAGTGAAAAGAGTGACAAAAAATGTAAGTGAATCTTAATGTATATTTATTTTTTGTTTCCTATTTATTCAGAAAGATTTACAAACAGAAAAAATTATCATCACATATATTTACGGACAGACACATCTTCAGTGCTCAGTGTTAGTTGCAGTATGTATGCAAATATATGCCTTGTAGTTGTAAGTATGTAATATTACTTAATTTAAGACTTAATTTGATATAAAACCTGAACAAACATGCACAGACCGATGAATTTTATGTACCAGTTGGTTCAACCCCGCTCTGCTACTGCTCTACTAACTCCTAACATGTTTGTATCTGGCATTGGTGCTATGGCTGATGACCTTTGTTCCTCTCACTCCCTTCATCCTATTTTTTTAATTGCCATGACCCTTCTTTAATGAATAATTTTTACACATAATACTTTTATCATATCAAATCATAATTACTTTCATTTTCAAGATATCCAAGGTATAATACCTTGAAAATAATAGTTTACTATTCTAATGTTGTTTATTTTTGCATTATGTAGACTTTTTCAAATCAAATTTATTTTAATTTTGTATTTATTTATTTTATTACATTATTTACATCTTTTATTTTCTTCATTGCAGCTATTCACATACATTTACTATACTACATAACATTTCAATTCAATTTAATTCAATTCAGAACACGGCTAAATATAGTGTATAAAATTACATATGAAGTATTTTTTTCAAAATTTACCATTTAATCAAAACATTTTTAACCAATTAGTCACAATTTGATTATTTATTATTCGTTGGTTTTTCTAGTCTTAAAACTTTAATTTGTAGGCAGACACGAGTCATCGTGTCTGACAATCTTAAGAATCTTGAGTTTGGTCTATATATTTGTTTGGTCTTAGTTTGGTCTTATATTTTTCTGTCCCTTTGTTCCATATGTTTTTATTCCATTTGTTCGTATAAGCTGTGTTACAGTGAGTCTATAAATGGGTCACACTAGATAAATATTCACTCTTGTTTTGTTACGTCCTCCTCCTGGCTTTGCTTGTGCTGTTGCTGTTCTCCTCCCCTCCGAACACTTCTGGATCTCTTGGTCATCTTCTTTTTGATCTTTTTTTACAAGTCCTCTTTATCTCTGTCCTATCGGTCTTCTACATAATCTAAACTGAAGATGGATTTTTATTGGCATTGTCTTGATCACAGTTTTCTGATGTCTCTCTTCCCCACTTCATTTGTCCCTGTGTTCTTTACCCTTTTTGGTTGTAAAATATTTTAACTGAAGATGATGAATCTGAATCGACTGAGACATTCTCTCTGAGAACTAACCAACCTCTTGACCCTGCAACACTTGCGAGTCCGGACCTGCTCTCAGATATGTCAGATGTCAAGATGTCTGCCATTCTGACTGTAGAGCACATGTATGAGGAGCGAGCTGAACCTGAAAAGGCACACTTTATTATAGCAGAGCAGTTCAAAGACAGGCTGGAAAAGGGTGGAGAGTCTCAGGCAGATAGGCTAATCAGCAGCAGACAGGAAAGACAACAAGGGGATAGTAAAAAATGGGGCTCATTCAATGAGGCTGAAATCAGGAATTTCCAAGTGGAAGAATCAGTCATGCAAGAGATCTGCATTGGTAGAAAGTCTTCAATTACATCCAGCACAAAACCCGGAGATGTTACAAGCATGGTCTCTCACCTCAGTATGGACATTGAAGATTATCTTGAACACAGGCCTCTAGCGATGAGTGCTTCTCTAGATGACCTCGTCAAAGATGAATGTGAACAGGTTGTTGTAAAGCGTGATGGCAAACGACATCCCCCAAATATCAAGAAGCCAATTAGGAAAAAAATCCGAGACAGGGAGCGATCCGGGTGTAGTAGCTCTGAGGAAGAACTGGAAAGGATGGGCTCTCAGGAGTCTTTAGATGGCGACAGCATTCTTAAGGAGAATGGCCTCATCCCCATCGCAGTTATGGATCCTCCAGCTTCTCCTCTAGTGGTTGAGACACCTATAGGATCTATAAAAGACAGGGTGAAAGCTCTACAGAATAAAGTTGAAGACGAGGACGTGCAAAGAAATACTCAAGTTCCAAAATATGATGCAAAATCCTCTGTCCCCACAAGGACTGTGGAAGGAGACATGCCAGAACTTCCCAAAGTTCCAAAGTCTCCCAAGTCTCCCAGATCCCAGACAGAAAGGTTGGAGGAGACAATGTCTGTTAGGGAGCTGATGCAAGCATTCGAGAGAGGAAAAGATCCTTCCAAAACTAAATCTGGCCTTTTTGAACACCAAGCAATGTCCTCTTATATTTCAAGATCATTACCTGAATCGGCACATTCAGAGGAAATACAGATGCCAGAACAAAGTCCTCAGCAGGAAACCAAATCCCAAATTGAATCTCAGAGATCGTTGGTTTTTCAAACTGACAGTGATGTTAAGACAAATGTTAAAACAGAGAATCACATGGTAACATTAAAGAAGGACAGCCCTGACAAGCCACAGTTCATTTCACACAGTGTTGGCTCTGGAAAGACAGTCAAATTTGCTGATGCAGTTCAGGTCGATGAAAGAGAAGTCAGCCCACGAGGAGAAGCACCAGAGTTGGTGGAGAAAGAGTCTATGTCTGTGAAAGAGCTGATGAAAACATTTGAAACTGGACAGGGTCCCTCAGAAACTAGAGCTTCACACATTTCAACATCAGAAAAGATGCTGTCAACTGAACAAAGGTCTACTCATGGGCCAAAATTACAGAAACAGATTCAGAATTTCACAATCTCCCATCACGAATATGAAGAAGAGATCTCGAATGAAACAGGCTCTAAGAATCAAGCAGTAGGTTTTATCAAAGATAATTCTGAGGAATCACAGTTAATGTCAGACAGTGCTCATACTGAAAAGAGAACAATATGCGATGATGGAGACAAACCAGAGCTTTCATCAAAGGAGAGCAAGTCTGTGAAGGAGCTGTTGAGAACATTTACGACTGAGCAGGATGCCTCAGACAAGGGATTTCAACGCAAAAGCAGTGCGCCTTCTGTTTCGACATTGAAACTTCAGAATAATCAGACCGAGAAATCACAGTCAACTGAACAGAGTCAAACACAGCAATCAAAATTACAAACTGAAAATCTCAGTTTCCACGAACAAAGCACTGTCAAGATCTGTGATGAGACAGAATCAGCTGGTCAACAAGTGAGCCTGATAAGACACAGATCAGACAAATCTGTGTTAATTACGGATGGCAGTCACACTGGAAAGACGGTAAAATTTGCTGACACAGTTCACTGTGACGACGGAAGGGTTAGTCCACAGAGAGAAGCACCTGGGTTCTCAGGTAAAGATACCTTGAGTGTGAAGGAGCTGATGAAAACATTCCAAAATAAACAAGAAGGGATACAGCCGAGTGAGAGAGATTCTACACATGAGCAGAACTTTACAGGTTCCCACCAACCAGGAGGTGTAGAAGTGATACAGACTGAGCAGAGCAGCACCGACATATGTAGAACACTGGATATAGAGGGTCATACGTTACAATTAACTAGAGATAACTCTGAGGAGTTACAGCTTGTTTCAGATATTCCTTGTTTGAGAGATATAGTAAATGTTTCTGATTCTGAAAGTAAATTTGAAGATGGTAGTATTATTACTGAGAGAAAGGAGTCATCGGGAAGGAGCACACCCAGGATACACATAGAAGAACCAGTCATAGGTTTTACTGGGGGTTTGTCTAATGACATCAGCCCTGATCGAAGACCCTCGGAGGACTTCAGTGCTGACATAAAAGCAGAGCTGGAAGACAGTCCAGAGTACCAGCTGTTTAAACGGACTTCAGCAGAAGTAGACGTGAGCTATCGGATGGAGTCACCTGACGAGGACACCTTGGAGGATGATTCAGATACAAATCCAGCATCCATCTCCAGTCCCTGTCTTAGTTATTTTGGGAAACACGCCACTGAGAATCAAGCAAAGTATTATGATCTAAGCCCAGAGAGTCCAAAGCATGAAGGGCTGGAGACTAGTGTTTATATTAGCAGCTCGTATCCCATTCCTAGAGAGAGTGCGAGTTATGATGAAGACACGCAGTTCTATCAAATGACTGATGAAATGTCCATTTACTCTGCTAACAGAGAAGAAATGGATTCAAGGACAGAAAAGAAACACCAAGATGCAATCAAGCAACTCTCTACACAAACTGAAAGTGGAATCCAGGAGCAACAAATTCACATCCACGCGGAGAAAAACATATACAGCCATGCAGCCACAGCAGTAAAAGATATGTCAGGAATGCTCACCCTACTCAACAGGGACCTGGAGCAGGATCTACAAGCTATGCCTGTTGGAAGACGGACACCGGATGTAGATATGGTTAAAGAGACATTTGAACAAATTGTTTTAACAAAAGACAAGGAAGAAGAAACGCTCACATTTGGTGAAAACAAAACAGCAATGGGTGGAGCAACACAGAGAGGTGATTCAGTAGAAGAACATTCAATAACAAAGGCAGATGAAGAATCACGGAGTGATTCTGAGGAACCTGAAACACCTATTTCATCAGGGTTGATCTCAGCCATGAGCGATCGGCCTAAAACACCCGGTGCTAAAATTCAACGAGCAATTATGCAGGAAAATGTAGATGTGGTCCAAGACACCTTGACTGAAGGACTTCCAAAGCAGCCATACACAACAATGAAGGACATGGTGTCACTGCCTGACAGTGACCTGGACAAGTGTCCTAAAGGCCAGCAAGAGTCTCTAGAGGAGAACACCCAAAAACCTTCTGGTGATGAGCAGGAAATTACAGTGTTTGAAAAGTCACAAGATATGAAGAATGAGCTACATAAAGAGACACATGAGCAGATACAGACAGATGTGTCCGATATCAGAGATGTGACACCAGGTCATGAACTGGTGACACCATTTAGTAAAGTCCATGTGGAGAAAATGTCTCATCACCTGGAGTTCCCAACTGAGAAGAACACATTGTCACTGCTAAGTAATGACTTAGATCAACATCTAGAGAAAAGAACAGTGACAGTACATCACCAGGGAGAAGATCTAGTCCATGAAAGCTGCAAACAGATCATACTGACAGGTAGTGATGAGGAGGATGTGACAGATGATGAAACGCATGAACAGATGCAGACAGATGTTACTGAGGCCCTAAAACCAACAGGTTCTGCATTGGAGACTCATTCCCTTGAATCTCACATTGACAGAGGAGCACATCAACTATCTACTCCTGAGAAGAACATGTCAGGCGTGTCATCACTGCTAAGCAGTGACTTGGATCAACAACTTCAAGAGAAGTCAGGGGCAGCGCAGCAGGATAAAGAGGAGGATCTGGTCTATGAGAGCTGCAAACAGATAATACTGACAGATGGTGATGAGGAGGATACAACAGAGGGTGAAACAACTGAACAGATGCAGACAGATGTGGTGGAAGTCAAGGAACTGACACCAAAATCTGAATTGGAGACACCATTCAAAGAAGTTTGCATTGAGAGAAAAACACATCACCAGGAGTTTTCTACTGAGAAGGACATGTCGGGCATGTTGTCTCTGCTAAGTAGTGACTTGGACCAAGATCTTGAAAAGTCAATGCCAATACAACAGTCACCAGAAAAGGCTTTAATCCGCGAGAGCTGCAGACAAACTATACTGACAGGTAGTGATGTAGAGGATACAACAGAGGGTGAAGGACATGGCCAAATACAGACAGATGTGGTTGGTGAACTGACACCAAGTTCTGTATTGGAGACACCATTCAGTGAAGTTCACACTGAGAGAAAGTCCCATCTCCTGGAGTCAACAACTGAGAAGGACATGTCAGGCATGTTGACACTATTAAGTGCTGACTTAGAGCAACACCTAGAGGAAAGAACAGTGACAATACATCACCAGGCAGAAGAAGGTCTGGTCCACGAGAGCTGCCAACAGTTCATAATGACAGGTGGTGATAAGGAGGATACAACAGAGGGTGAAACACATGAACAGATGCAAACCGATGTGGTGGAAACAGAAGTCAAGAAACCAACTCCAAAATCTGAATTGGAGAGACCATTCAAAGAAGTTTGCATTGAGAGAAGAACACATCACCGAGAGTTTTCTACTGAGAAGGACATGTCAGGCATGTTGTCTCTGCTAAGTAGTGACTTGGATCAACATCTTGAAAAGTCAATGCCAATACAACAGTCACCAGAAAAGGCTTTAATCCACGAGAGTCGCAGACAAACTGCAGATGATCAAATACAAACAATTGTGGTTGATGAACTGACACCACTTTCTGTATTGGAGACACCATTCCGTAAAATTCACATTGAGAGAAAATCTCATCACCTGGAGTCAACAACTGAGAGTAACGTGTCAGGCATGTTGCCACTGGTAAGTACTGAATTAGATCAACACCTAGAGGAAAGAACAGTGACAATACACCACCAGGCAGAAGAAGATCTGGTCCATGACAGCTGCAAACAGTTCATAATGACAGATAGTGAAGAGGAGGATGTGACAGACGGTGAAACAGATGAAAGAAAACAGACAAACATTAGTGAAGCCCCCAAACCAGTGGATTATGCATTGGAGACTCAATTCCATGAGGTTCAAATTGACAGATCAAAACATTACCAGCAATCTACAACTGAGAAGAACATGTCAGGTATGTTGTTACTGTTAGGTACAGACTTAGATCAACATTTAAAGGAAACATCATTGGCAGCTCAGCAGGATGAAGAAGAACATGTAGTCCATGAGAGCTGCAAACAGATTAGACTGCCTGGTAGGGATGAGGAGAATATGACAGATGTTGGAGCATGTGAACAGATGCAGACAGATGTTGGTGAAAAAATTATGCAAAGTGCTAAATTGGAGACACCATTTGATGAGGTTCACATTGAGAGAAAGTCTTATCACCAGGAGTCAGCAAATGAGAAGAATAAGTCAGGCATGTTGTCACTGCTAAGTAATGACTTAGATCAACATCTAGAGGAAAGAACAGTGTCATTACATCACCAGGCAGAAGATCTAGTCCATGAAAGCTGCAAACAGATTATACTGAGATGTAGTGATGAGGAGGATGTGACAGATGATGAAACGCATGAACAGCTGCAGACAAATGTTACAGTGTTTGAAAAGTCACAAGTAGGAGCTGGTACAGATATGAAAGACGAGATGCATAGAGAGACACATGAGCAGATACAGACACATGTGTCTGAAGTCAAAGACGTGACACCAGGTCATGAACTGGCGACACTATTTAGTGAAGTTCACATTGAGAGAATGTCTCATCACCTGGAGTCCCCAACTGAGAAGAACACATTGTCACTGCTAAGTAATGACTTAGATCAACATCTGGAGGAAAGAACAGTAACAGTACATCACCAGGGAGAAGATCTACTCCATGAAAGCTGCAAACAGATCATACTGACAGGTAGTGATGAGGAGGATGTGACAGATGATGAAACACATGTACAGATGCAGACAGATGTTACTGAGGCCCTAAAACCAACAGGTTCTGCATTGGAAACTCCTTTTCATGAAGTTCACATTGACAGAGGAGCACATCAACTATCTACTCCTGAGAAGAACATGTCAGGCATGTCATCACTGCTAAGTAGTGACTTGGATCAACATCTTCAAGAGAAGTCAGGGGCAACGCAGCAGGATAAAGAGGAGGATCTGGTCTATGAGAGCTGCACACAGATAATACTGACAGGTGGTGATGAGGAGGATACAACAGAGGGTGAAACAACTGAACAGATGCAGACAGATGTGGTGGAAGTCAAGGAACTGACACCAAAATCTGAATTGGAGACACCATTCAAAGAAGTTTGCATTGAAAGAAGAACACATCACCAGGTGTTTTCTACTGAGAAGGACATGTCAGGCATGTTGTCTCTGCTAAGTAGTGACTTGGATCAACATCTTGAAAAGTCAATGCCAATACAACAGTCACCAGAAAAGGCTTTAATCCATGAGAGCTGCAGACAAACTATACTGACAGGTAGTGATGTAGAGGATACAACAGAGGGTGAAGGACATGGTCAAATACAGACAGATGTGGTTGGTGAACCGACACCAAGTTCTGTATTGGAGACACTATTCAGTGAAGTTCACACTGAGAGAAAGTCCCATCACCTGGAGTCAAGAACTGAGAAGGACATATCAGGCATGTTGACACTATTAAGTACTGACTTAGATCAATATTTAAAGCAAAGGCCTGTGCAGATACGTTGCTACTCTGAAGAGGAGCCAGTCCATGAGAATTGCAGTCAAATTATACTAACAGAAGACACTAAAAGGGAAAGTCCTTCATTCTGTCTTGAAGTTACAAACTGGGGAAGCGAGCAACAACCTTTAGAAGGAGAGCAGATTCGTTCCCATGAAGGTGAACATTGGAAGGGTTTACCCTATGAGGAGAGTGAGACTGAGTCCTCACAAGGTCCCTTGGCCCATGACTCTGATGTCGTAGCTGGGGCTCATTCCTATGTTGAACCAAATACATTTTTGCAACAACCAAATACCTTTTCACACACACAACGTCCAGCGGAGTTAGAAAACCTACACACTGCGCTTCCCGATGATCCAGATAAAGAGCCGTGTCACAGAGACTCACTAGAGACAAGTCCCATCATGGAGGATGCGTCCTCTAAGAAATCTCCTGATTCAATTGAGTCAAGTCCGACCAGAGAGTCCCCCTGTCCAGACTCCCTCGAAGGAAGTCCTACTGAAACCAAAGCTTACGAATTTACAACGGTCAGTAAAACAGCTGTGTATGAGGATTATGCCTCACAGCTTAAAGCATGCGTTGGTCTTGACGAAAATCTTTGGGTGGATGAGAGTAATCATGGAGAAAGCAACAGGGATTTGGTCCAAATGGAAAGCGAACTGGAGGTGGACACATTTTTCACCTTAGCACAGAGAGTAACAGGTGGCAGCATGTGCTCCGATCCCAGCATATTCAATAGTGAGAATCCTCACATGCTCATAAGACAAGACTCGCTTGACGAAGATGATGGTGACAACCTTCCTGAAAAATTCACCCCAGAGGAGGAAATGTTTATAATGGCTGCAAAGATCAAAACGTTTGAAGAGATGGAACAAGAGGCTAAAGGAGCTCACTCAATGAATGTTAATGATAGGCAAAGATCATCATGTATAACCACATCTTCCAAAGAGGCTGTTGATTCCAAAAGCGATGAGCCTCAGAGAGAAACTGAAATACACAAAGACACATGTGACAATCATTTCTCCAGTTATGTGACAGATGGTCACCGCATTGATGATGACGAAGAAGTTGCATCACCAATAACAGGTGGCTCAGTTACCGTCAGCAGACCTACGGCTGCAGAAGCTACAGGAGAACTGTATGTTATTCCTCTTCCTCCTCAAGGTGAGGAGGAAGAGCACATGAATCTGTATCTTCCAGAGAGTAAAACATCAGATACGAAACTTGATCAGACTCCGAGTGATGAAAGGACCCCTGATCCGTTTCAGTTTCAAGAGGGGAAGCTGTTTGAAATGACCAGAGGAGGAGCCATTGATATGACGAGAAGCTTTGACGAAGAAGGGCAAGGATATGCATTCTTTCACATTGGGGAACGTCCCCTTGTTGAAAATGTGCCTGAGGACATGGGGGACAAATTGAAGTCTTTTGAGAGTAGTAACACAACCCTTGAAGCCCTTGACACATCGTCTTTGACTCACACAACTGCCGATACGTCTTTAAGTGAAAATGCAGAGAGTGAAAACTTTTCCACAGTTGGTCTTTGCAGTCCTGTAGGAAGCCTAACTACTGTTCAAAGTGGGTCTGAACACTTTGAAATCCCTGGTCTGGATTATCTAAACACTACCATAGCAGACCTTCAGTCAGACATATCCACAGTTGGCCATTTAGTGCACCCAGAACAGACCCACGACTCCTCAGACTCTTCTGAGGAGGAGGAGGAGGAGGAGGAAGATGACCAGTGCTCAGTAATAGAGATTACATTACGCAAGGACTCAAAGCCACCTTTAGTCAAACCAGGCAGCACAAAACAGGTTTGCCAGTCCGAACTGGAATTATCCACGGAAGAGTCACGCATGACTGAGCTTGATCAGGTTCAAAGGAAAACACAAGGCCTCTCAACCAGGACTAGATCTGAGGCAGATAGCGACACAAGTAAAGCGCCAAGTAAGAACGGCAGGAGTTATTCTGACAGTAGTCAGTCCAAACCTTCCCCCTCAGATCTTCCAGTCATGATTCCACAGAAACCTGTAGCTCAGGTTGCCCCCTGTTCCCCCCAAGTGAGAGACATCAGATTGTCCAAGACAACTGAAACATCTTCTTTGGACACTGATGACGTAAGCAGCGCTAGTCACAAGAGTCCAGATTCAGTTATATTCACATATGACGTCCCAGCCTCACACAGCTCAGATTCTGATGGCAATCCAATGCCAGCTGTGTCATCATCCTCTGCCACAGAGGATGTATTTGAATCCAGGCCTGTCTGGGATGACACGGTTGAAACTCAAGTGCAGAGAATCACCGACCAAACTCCAGAATGTACGTCAGGTATGAGCAGACCAACATGGGCTTTTGCTTTCCTATATCCTCTCCTCAGCATCAAGGTCTCTTTTCTTCTTAAGAAAATGGCCGTTAGTGAGTTTGTGCTGTGAATTGTCCTGTTCCTTGTTGTGTGTAGTTAGTGTGTAGTTAGGGTGTGTGCGTGTGTGTGTTTGTGTGTGTCTGTGTCCTGTGATCATTTGCATGTCGTTCAGGCCTATCTGGGTTTTTATGTATAAACAATCTCAAGATTGAATGACATTTTTTACAGATGTACAAACATTAATAACTTTGATGCAGACTGTCACAAGTGCCTTGTTATGACTAAATGTACAACTAATATTACTAATCACGCATTACTAATATTAGCATGTGCCTTGCTTAACCAGCACATTAATGTCCAGGGAATAAAACCAAACGAGTCTCCTCCTCCTCAGTGCAATGAAGCCAGCGTTATCATCCATGTCCACACCACAGATCCATGATCAATCCAAGCGTATTACAGCCCGTAACATACTGAAACCACATTTTACATCTGATAATTTTATTTTACATCACTGGTGCCTGCATTGTGAAAACATGATATGTTTTATGCTTTCAACTTTTAATTATGATATTAAGATGTAATGTTTGGCTTTGGCGGCATGTTTTAGTGGATTGGCAGGATGATGCTGACAGGAAAGAGGAGACACTAGCTATCATTGCAGATCTCCTTGGCTTCAGCTGGACTGGTAAGCTACCGGGCTGTTATTTGTTTATTTGTAGATATTTCACAGAAAACAATGAATTTTTTTTTATTCCCTCACTTTGATTTTCATCGCCGCAGAGCTGGCAAGAGAACTTGAGTTCAGTGAGGATGACATCCAGTTAGTGAGAACAGAGAATCCCAATTCGCTCCAGGAGCAAAGCCATGCCCTGCTGCAACACTGGGTTGAGCGAGAAGGCAAACATGCCACAGGTACAGTACCTGTGTTGGAAGCAACTGAAAACCTTTACAGTTAACTCAATGTGTTATCTTTGATCGTGTTTCTGTCAAAACAATAGATCAAATATCTACTCGGTAATTATTGGTTGTGAAATGCAACAAACTGTTGTTTGGGTTATTGAATGCTGATAGTAATGTGTCTAAACTCCTAACAGAGGACTGCCTGGTTAAGAGACTAACCAAGATCAATCGCATGGATATTGTCCATCTTATTGAGACCCAGATGAACAAGTCGGTTCAAGAGCAAACATCTAGAACGTATGCAGAGATAGAGAAGACGCTGGATCACAGTGAAGGTAGGTGGAGGACTCAATGTGATACCAGGGTCTGTTTCGGCGTTATCTTGCACTTTTATGCATTCGTGTCCTCCTCAGTGTCAGTGGCCCTGTCTTCAGTGCAAGACGATACAGACAGCCCCCGGGTTGTGAGGAGGCTGGAGTCCGACCGCAGACCACCCCCTGCTGTTTCTGAAGAGGACCTCTCTGTTGCGTCGCTACTGGACATTCCTTCCTGGGCTGAAGCTGCCGGACATACCCACTCAGAGAGCATGCATGGTGACCTGCTGGAGGAGCTTGAGATCCCACAGTAAGTGATTTTTGACATATTTTTGACATATAGAAAGACTTTCTTTGTCCTTCTCAACTTCTTTCTGTGTTGCAGTGAACTGAACCCTAACTTGTGGACCTCCGAGGACATAATTACACAGGAGCCCACGTGTTACGACAACTCGGATGAGCAAGTAAGTACACGTTCGTCTACAGCAGAAGCAGCACAGGGGAGCCGAGGATTTGAGTTTGATGACTTTAAAGAGATTAGCCAACAACGTTCCTGGTGTTCTGCTGAAGTTCATTTCGTCAGGCCTTTCCAAGGCGGCCATCGCTGCCATGTCAATGAAGACAGCAGCCAAGCCTTTATATTCAAGCCCTGTGGTTGCAAAGACCAAGGGCAATCAACTGCAGCTCCTAACTCTTCTCCTAAGCTTCATTACGAGTTTACTTGTGTTCCACAGGTTGGCAATACAGCCAAAGCTAAAACGATTAGCAAAAGAATCTCTGACCCGAGACTGCTAGGCTTACTGCAGCAAGACTGTCAAGGAACTCTGGCCAAGTCTGAAGGTGACACAAATGTTCAGTTCTATGAAATACAGTGTGGTCATCGCCAGATCCCACGGGTCTCAGAGATGGAGAACAGCATCAGGCCTTTTACATCAAACCAGGAAGAGAACTTAAAAGCCAGAGTATGTGGTGATGGGCTTCTGGAAAACATTCCATTCATTGATGATGTCTCATCAGATGGACCTGTTATGGCTACACCTAGCAACAGCTTGATCAACAGGAACATGGTGGCAATCGTGCCACACATTCTGACAAGCAGTTCCACTCACATGGCTTGTGACTCAACACAAAATAATTGTTGTTCTGTAGGTCCTCACAGTGATACAGTCAAAGTAAAGACGTCCTACAGAGCTAAGCCAGAAACTGCCTCCTTCACCCATTTCCTGCCAATAACCAATTTCACACTGGATACTGAATGTGACACTTTCACGCTTCAACAGGATGTTTGTAAGAGAAGAGCATCTTCAGCCAACTTACTTAACAGATATAGAAGTGCAGATAGAGATTGTACAGCCTCACCTGAATCTGACTCGTCTCAGTGCAGTTTCTCATTTCTTGAACTGTTTTTCTCAGAACCTATCCGCACCCAACTTAGGAGTCAATATTGTGATTATTTTTTACTTTATACACAAGATAAGCCATCACCCCCACCACTGACGTTCCCTGCTCACAGTGCCGTCTGCAGTGAGGAAGTGATTCAGGGCGGCTCCTGGGCGTCACAGGTAGCAGCCTCACATCTAAATTTACAGAAATCTGGCACATCAAGTGTTTCTTTCCAACCGGATTTGTCAGGTTCACAGTACAAGCACGAAGAATGCATGTGTATGCAAATTTCTACAAGAGCCTTGTCGCCTTTTAATGAAGAGTCAGGTGAAAAATATACACCAGGGGTCAAAAGGTCTACAACTGATGTTTCAGCTTCAAAATATTTTAACACAACACAAGCCAACATCTCAGTGGACATAGAACTCAGAAATCCTTGCTTAGATCACAAACATCTGTTATCAGTTGAAACCAATTACAGTCCAACACCCAAACCGGTTGTTTTTCACATGGTAGAAAAACCAAAATATTTATTAAAGTTTCCATGTGACATGAATGAAATGAAAAAAAAAACTAATATAATCATACAAGCACCTAAAAACATTTTTTAATAAATAAAGTAGTACATGACGTTTTAAATGAAGCATCAGCATTGTATTGCTCATGTAACTCTGAAAGGAAACCAGTCTTGTGTCCTTCAGCACCGGCTAGTGACTATTCAGAGTATTTATTGTGCTAAACCAGTCAAAATCCGCCTACTCCGTGTGCAAACAAGACTGCATTCCCAGATCTGTCCTCCACAACACCTCCCACATATGCATATGCTTTAAGTGGCGTTTCACAGGGCAGCGAAGCAAATGGTTTAATGAGTGCAGACGCGTTTGAGTCAAGGCCTGTTTTGCCAAAAGAGAATAGTCACTTCTTCATAGATGACTATGTAGCTGAACTTGGGTCTCCTTAATCAGTGGCCTCTCTAGGTGAAGGGACCTCTGTAACTCCTGGTTATGTAGGAAGTGTTAATGTACATGTCATATTGTGATGATGTTGATGAATTAAAAAATCAGCATTGTGACTATTACTTACATACAGTAAAATAATGTGGAAAAAAAACATTTACACATTAATACAAATGCTTCCTGTAGTTTTGCACCTTTCTTGTTAAAATTGTTATTCAGGTGAGGTTACCTGGATGTTTTTTGTCTTTTTAAAACATATCCAAGGTCTCTGCCTAAAGTCTAGTTGCCTCACATAACATATTTGGGATTGTGAGAATTTACACAGAAACATTTTTTAAATATGTTCTTGTGTTGTCATAACACATCAAATGATGAAACAGGAGATGGGTTTGTGTCCTCCACTAGTCTGACACGGTAGCTGTGTGTTATAGTAATTCTGTTGGTTTTCAATTCTGTTTTATTATATAGCACAAATTCACACAAAAAAAATATTTTGTCTTCTGCAAACTCTCATAAGCCTGCACAACACAGGGCCTGGACTATTTGAGGTCAAACAAAGCATTGTACATCATTTTTGTTGAGTTGAGTCACAAGCCATCTGAAGAGCAAGCGTTTGGATGTCGTCACGCTGTCTGACTGGAAGAGGCAAATCGGTGAAACGAAGACGAATTATGTAAGAACATGAAAAACAAATCACAATTCTCACAGTAGATGACAGACTTGTTTTCCAAGAACATGGACAGAAACTCCATGAACATGGAGAGGATCAAAGGTTCCATGGTGTCGGTAAGACTCAGTGGTTGCGGTGTTGCTTTCAAAAGTAATGAAATTACTTTTAGCACAGAGGCTTCAGTGTCTGGCTGTGGCATGTTTCAGACCGTATGACCCTGTCTGAGCCTATGGAACATTCCCATGATCTAACCAGTGGACTAACTTGGCTGCTTTAAGCACAAAGAAGTCAAGTATCTGAGGTTTAATTTTATCTTTTATTATTATAATCTGTTGTGCTTGTGCTGTTTAGTTCTTCACCTACCAGCCATCAAAGTCTAAACTAACAGATGTACTTGCCACAGCTAAAGGCGTGTACTGTCTGGCACAGGTTCCCACAGGTTTCATGGGAGGGCCAGCGCTTCCTGCCTTGATATTTAATCCAATTCAAGCCCTACGCTTCATTTTACACATCCCTTCATCACAAAAAAAATCATATTCATCTATAATTTCCCACTTCATTTCATTATTTCTTGCAGGAACCAACAGCATCTTCCAAGACAAATCTTTCAGAACCTTCAAAACAACAAAGTGGTGTGTTAGGACTGAGTCAGGTGGTTCCACGGGAGATTCCATCCTCAGCTGATGAGTCAAACACAGGTTCCATGGACAAACTAGAATCCCCTCTACCCTTTTCCTTTGATGTAGGTGAAGCACAGTCTGAATCAACATTAGCTAATCAACGTGAGTCGCCACAGGAGCAAGATAACAAGCTGTTGTTCCCGGGTTTAGTTGAACCAAGCTCACCGTCCCCAGACCCGCTCCGTCAGACAGATAGAGACGTTCCAGATGATCCCAGCGCTGTGTCTTCTGAAGCCTCTCCAACACCGCCAGCGTCCGGGTCCCCTCAGCTTGACCAGCTACTGTCAGAGCTAGAGGAGATGAAGCTCAAGTTTCGACCAGAGACCCTGGACCTACCACTGTCTGGGTCCAGTGATGGGAGCTCTGAAGGTAATGAGATGTATACGTTTGAAGACTTCACTCCTGAGGATCAAACCCCTTCAGAACATAGCAGCTCCATAATAATCAGCGTGTCGTCTGCTGTCCAGCTATCAGAAGACAGCAACTCCACAAACACAGCAGCCATAGAGTCTGACCAGTTACAGACACCTAATTATGATGAAGCAGAGTTGGCAGAACCAGATGAAACGTGTGCACGGTCGAGCCCGGGTGGGAATAAAGATTCTTCCCTTGGATTCGACCAAGTGAAGGAATCGTCACCAAGTCCTACTTCTCACATTGACCAGGCCGGCAAATATGCAGAATATTCCAATGAGACATTCTCTCAGTCCAACGTACCTGAAAAAAAACCTCCTGAGGAAGAAACAAGTGGCATTTATCATAATGAAGAAGAGCATGAATTAATTAAATTGTGCAGTGATTCAAAGAGTATGTCAGACAAATCATTACCACAGAGCATCCCAGACCAAATTCCACTCATATGGAAAGAGGCACATGTGAAACATGAAGACTCTTCTTCACCATCTCTTCCCGACGTGACTCCTGAGACAGTGACAACTTCCAGACATTTTAACCTTGAGCAACTGATGCCACATCCCTCCACAGGGAATGCAGAGACGTTTTTAGAAGAAGCCATGCCGTGGATCAGTGGACAGGATTCAGAAGGTTCCCTGACTTCTGAGGACGAGGACTATTTTGCCTGTCAGCCCTCTTCAGTTAGACACAAAACAGAGATTGCATCATCCACCTTTGATGAGGAGGACAGCGTCCCACCTGAGTATTCAGAGTGCTTCTCTACCTGTACCACTGCAATGCCTCCGGTCTTGAATAGTGGCACAGACAGCTCAGCTTTTGAATACTCCGATCCAGAGTCTTACTTCGACTGCAAACAAGCTGCATCAGAGTTCTCAGAGACCGAGTGTGATGAGTCTAAGAGAGGAAGTCGGTCAGCGGGAGATCATCTCAACCAACCAGTGTTAGAAAAGAGAAATCAGAGAGTGTTGTTGTCCTCTGGAAGTGAAGACTATGAGGATGCTTCTTTAGCCTGTGAGCCACTCCATAGTGCACATGGACATACTAAAGAGGTACAGCGCTATTCAGAAACATCCCATGAAGAATTCACCTTGAGTGAAGCTTCACACCCGCCTCCTGCCTATAAATGTTGGCCATATGATGATACTGATAAATCTCTGGCAAGGGTAAGATGGGCTTTGATCAAGCGTCCCAACCTGCAAGCTTTCCCCAGACCTGAGCTTAACCAAACACTATCTTTGCTTCAAAGAGGAATGACTGCTGAACCCTTTGGTGACCTGGATGGGATCTAAATGTCTTATAACCCCACTTGTGTTTTTGATTTCAGATCGAACCAGTCCTAATTCAGCATGTGACTTTGCCCCCTGTAACCGCCTTTATCGTCCATTAGCTAACCTGTAAAACACACATTTCTGTTTAAGCTAAGAAGAAGCATGGGGTATGTTTCGCTGGTGCTTTTTCCCATGTTGCAGACTGCCACGTTGTACTTCCCAATGCTCAAACTCAAGGGAAAGTGCGCCGTAGCATTCTGCCCCGCTTGCTTTGAGTATTAAGCCATTTGTGTTGATGTCAGGAGGTCGCCGCGGAGCTCGGAGCGCTGTCAGGCAGTTCTGATGAGGAGTTTGTGACCACCAGAGTAGTGCGGAGGAGAGTTGTCATTCAGGTATCGGATGGAGCATGTCTGACGGTGTTTCAAAGTTGGAGAGTGCCGTTTAACCAGGCTAGTTTGTCAGTGTGAGGTTCACGTGTTTGTCTTACGAAGGCGTTTGCGTTGATGGCTGAACCCGACGGACGCGTTTTACGCTGCTGTGACCACTTTTTGTTGTAACGCCTTTTTTCTGTGAGAATGCGCGTTTGTTTCCTCAATCTCTACGTCCCTGTTGTCTGAGTTACTACCTGAAATGCAAGCTTTGTGTCCTGTCGTCTTCCTCCAACATGCTCTGGCGTTATGGGTGTTACTGGATGGAGCGGCGAGCTACGTTCGCATTCCTGACTGTTGTTTGTGTTGTCTTGGCTAATAGGCTGATGAAATGCCTGAGCTCCCCCCTCAGTCAGTGACGGAGGAAAAGTACAAAGATGAAAACGGACACATCGTTGTCAAAAAGGTAAAAGCAGATCGTCTGTCAGTAATAGTAGTAGTAGTAGTAGTAGTAGTAGTAGTGTGTTTGCTCAGAGACACTTAACCCAATTATTTTTCGAGCAATGACACATGATCATCTTCAGGTCACCCGGAAAATTATTCGCAAGTGTGTTTCCGCCGACGATAAAGAAGAGGTGCCGGTGGACGGAGCTCCCCAGGGGGCCACCAGCCTGGCAGAGGGGCACGGGTACTCCAAGGTGGTGAAGAGGACGGTGCTGAAGAGTGAGGGGGACCACACAGAGGTGAGCTGCTTTTCCAAGGAACTTGGAAATCATGAACGAATCATGAACGTTTCCCTTTGAACCAGGTAACGTTCACTGAACGTGAGGCGTCGGCATCAGGGCAGGAGGCGGACGAGGGTCGTCGCGTCAGTCACGTAGAAAGGAGGGTGGTGGTGGAGGGTAGAAGGACGATGACCCATCAGGGTGATCCGTCTTTTGCCTCTGACCTCCCATCAGCTCGCGCCGACTTCAAACAGGTTGGTTTAAAGTCTCCTCACCACAACTTACTGTAAAACAATCACTACACTAGCTGTAGTACGCTTACGTCTCAACCCTTGTGGAAAGCTACGAACCTAAACTCTGCGGATAAATAATAAAAAATGAGTGACTGTAACCGTTTTATTTCATTTTTATGCCACCAGGCACTGAGTTATATAAGTGGTTTTAACGGCACAGAGCTGCCTCGTGTGGTAGAGAGAGAGACTGTGAACGAGGATGGAACTGTGGTCAGGAGGTGTGTGCCTGATTGCATGTGTGTGTGCGTGGCTTTGATTTCACGGGTGTGTTTTTTTTCCTCACCGATGCTCATGCCGTGTTTTTACTAATGCTAGAGTTGCTAACGCTGACCCCTTAGTTGAGTGAAACACTATATACCCACGCACCGGCAAATAACACAATGGGATGTGTGTGTGTGTGTGTGTGTGGGAGAGGTTTTCCATATTAGAACGTGCTGAAACAAGCAAACTAATAATACCATATAACCCAGATCTCATGCATAATCTCTGCTGCAGCTAAACGTGTGTTCTGCATGTTCTTAAAGATCCTGATGTGTGTTCTTCTTGTTGTCCAGGGCCCACATGCGTGAAGGTCACATCCTCAAAAGAACAGCAGTGGAGGGAGCTGGGCGGCGCGAGCAGGTCGTACCACAGAAAATGGCCAGCGCCAGAAGAGGGTCAAAACCACGTGATCTCCAGCAGCATCTCCACCAGCTCTTTCACCGTTTCTATGACGAGGACGAGGACGAGGAGGAAAAAGGCCGAGACGAAACCAGGACAGTGACGAGGTCGAGGAGAAGGAGGAAGACGAGGAGGAGGTGTAACCCCCCCCCCCCCCCCCCTCCAGACCTGAAGCCGCCCCTTAATCCTATGCATTAGCCGATTGCAATCGTAGTGCACCACGGCACCTGAAAGCTACCCACAGTCTTCCCACGTAACCCTGGAAGATGAACTTGTGTTCACAGTTCGAGCGTCTCCTTCCTTAGCTGGCGTGTTTATGATTTTCTTTTCATGCTCTTATATTGTGTTGCCTTTTTGTGACCAAAGAAAGCCACCTGTTAAGTTCTTAATTCATTTTACTCTCCATGTCAGAATTGTCTGTTTTTTTAGGGGTATTTGTGTTCTGACTCTGTGGTAGAGCAACAACAACAAAGTAACAAAGCAAACTGAGGAGTACAACTCATCAACTAACTCACAAACCTCTGGAGGGTGAAGGACACTTTACCTGACAATACTGGTACTGCTCTTTGAGTAGGTGCTCAGACTGAAAGACTATATTTCACACTGCACTGCCTCTCAGACCCAGAGTTTCTCAGACGCTCTGTTGTACCAGCCTCTCGGCTCTTTTGATTCAGGTGATGAAGATTTCACAAGGTGACAATGAGGCTGTGTCGACACTATCTTACCTGCTGCTGCTGCTGCTGCTGCTGTGTTTTGTGTAGGCTATGTGTAATCGGTCCTTGGGAATTATATATTATCTATAATCCAGACATTACTGACATCGATATCCTAGGAGTTAATAATCACTCGCGTGACGTAGAGCAGGCATGACTAATCAACTTCTGCCATCATGATCGAAGCTTTGACTGCTTTTTCCTGTAGTTCTATGGATTGCACTTCTGCCTCCCTTCTGTGTGTCATGTTTCTGTCCATTTGTTTCCATTCCCTGTATTGTATGGAGGGTACGTGTGTGAGTGAGGTGATGCAGTAGTTCTTGTACTGTAGATTTAATTTTTTCCATGCATGAGGTGCATTCATTGCTGCTAACAGCTGGTTTGATGAAGGTATTTTCGCTTAATCTAATCGGTTGTTTGGAGATGGAGGTTTGGAGATCTTATTTAAGATGTGTTTGATTTTAATTTACTATTTATTAGAAAAGTCTTATTTAAGCTTTAAATGCCATTGAAACACTTGATGTCGGGTGATTCTGCTTTTATTGAGCGTTCGAACGACTAGTTTTTCTATTTCATGCTTCATGAGTTTACATTTTCCACCAGAGCGTATTGGACGTGGCGTTTCAGTCGTGCGGTGTGTGTTTGTGAGTGACGAGTCTGTGCGTGTAATAAGTGTGTCAGCGAAAAAAATGTTTTGCTTTACACAAACTGTGTTTGTGCTCCTGAATGTCAGGAGGAACCACCTCCATGCTTTTTGTGCACAGGATAATAAATACAGTATATCTTAGCCACACAAACCCTTTTACTTTGGTGAGACAAGATAATGAACACCTGACACACACACACACACACACACACAGTCGGTTGAGAGCTTTCATATGGCATTAAACACAGCTCTGAGCATCGCTACTGTATGTATCTACAGCATATAATGTATTTATTTCACTCACTGTTTACTTTGTGGTTTAGAACAATGTAAAATGCAAACTAGTGGAAGCTCACTGTGACAGTTATGCTTTTCTTTCAAGAATCAGCATCCCTTATTTCTGTGATGACAGTTATATACATATAACAGTGACTATATAAATATATGTAAGGGCATGTATTACTATATCAGCATTTTCAAGTCAGAACACAATGGCTGCAGTGTGTCTATGGCTGCTAGAGAATAAAAGTCTACAAATGATTAGGCACGGATCTCGTACTTTCTGTTTGTGCAATAACGTGTTCATATATAACTGGTTTACCACTTTACTGCGCCTTGTCTTCCCTTAGATGTAGTTTTCCAATTTTCTACATCCTGTAAGTCAAACAATAGCCACAAGATGTCACCATTTAATCATGTATTACTGGGATTACTGGGATGTTTGGCTCAGATTTCTGTATGTAGTCTAAACTTTTATTTCATCTGATTATCTGTCAGATAAACAAACCTGTGAATTCCAAACATTCTAATTAGTAATAAATAAAAAATTAGTAAGTTGTTTACAACCGCACCACAGCAGTCTCCTCTGTCCCTGCTCTAGTGCATGAGTGAGCAGCAACACAAAACAATTTAGACTCATTAATAATCACACACTTTAGCTGATTTATTTATTTCTTAAACATATTAAGCCATCCATTGCCGTGCCGGCAACAGGTACACACCATATAAGGAGTGGTGCATTGCATTGACATCATACGTTTTGTCAAAAGAAGTCTATCATATTATTCCCTTTAAAAAAAAAACGAGACAAATCGGTCTAAAAGAGCAAACGGTAAGGATGACGAAGACACTGGCACCGTCCTGCAGCGGTGCTGCAAGGAGACCGCTGGCTAGAAGCACTGATCGCCCGAGGAAGACGTCCCAGCATTCATCACAACCCACCTCCCCCCTCGCTGTTCTCTGCTCCACTGTGACTGGATGACGTGAAGCACAGTGCTTCTACGACGCCTGCAGACCTGCCTACGTCATCGCCCCCACGCTCTCTGTGCAAGCGCAGTGTAAAACGCCGGAAGAGACGAGAACAAGATGACAGCAGAAAGCCTACGTACAGTCATACGACACGAGTACAAAGATTATGAAAAATGAGCTCGTCGTCTCATTTTTATACAAAATGTACCGTACGGGGTGCTTATGCAACCTGGGAATTGTTTTTGCTCCTCTTGGATGCAAGGTTTTCGATATTTACGCTGGATGTCAACCATAGGTGTGTTACTGTTTTTACAGCTGTTCCATGATACTGGAGGACGTCAGAAACATTTGGGACAGGACTGATGCACAACATCAACAAATGCAAACATACAAGTCAATGATTCACAAATCAAACAGAAGATATAATAGTTTCATATGTTCTTACTCACAATACCCCCCCCCCATGCACTACAGAATAGTTTTGAATTGTCATATATTACATATATGCTACATTCTTTTATTTCTCGTTTCACTGATATAAAGGCAAACTCATATCTCGATGCAAAGTTTAAGCTGCTTCGGCTTTTCTTCACGTTTAAATTAGTAGTATAGGTTGAAATCGGACAATTCAAACAGTATGACTTAGCTTTTAGCGAACATAAAATGTAGCTCATAAACTTGGATTTTACGTAAACTCTTAATTCTTCTGGCAGCAAGAACAGCAATTTGAATGTTTGTACTTGTTTTTTTATCAACAATCACAATGTATATACATCACCAGAACTAAAGCAAGCTGAATTTTAGCATTCTGATCTTCCGAATCTTTGTATTGCACACGCAGAAATACACATAAAAATACAGAACTAAATTTTGGGAGAGGTTACAGTAGTAGATTTTAAACAGCTCTATTTTATATTTAAAATGCATACCAAAACATTTTAGAAAACAAACAAAAACTTTTTTTTTGTCAATATGCCTGTTTCTTAATGTCCAAATACAGTGTGCACCCACCGGGTAGTGGTTTCAAATGATGCCCATTAATAAAATGCTGTAACAGTAAAATGTATTAATACTTGTGTCCTGTGCGATGTCATGTCCATATATGCGTAGTCAAAGGGTCAAAGGTTGGAGGGGACGTCATGGGTTGGCTAGTTGACCGCCCTGGGGTCTGCTGATGTGATTTGTTTTCTTTTGTTGACCACATGTTGATATTCCATTAACTGCAATGAAAGTGACAGACAAGATACATGTCCATCGATACTGACTAGGATGTTTCAGGAAATAATTCAGGCCATGGACATGGATGACTCCTACTAATAGACCAAGGCTATTGCACTCTGCACCCCACCTGTAGCGATGCAACAGAGCACCACGCACACGCTACAGCTACGGTGTCTTACTGGGAGGGGATGCTGGGCGAGCCGGAGCGGTGGAAGTGGATGTTCTGCCACTTGCCATCGCGGCGGTGCCACACGCGGGTCTCCTCGGACTGCATGGTCCGAGGCATGCCGCCGCCGTCCATGTACTGGGTGAGTCGGATGTAGGCGATGCACGCGGCGTTCTCCCCGATGAGGTGGACGTGCGGGTTCAGCAGGATGGTGTGCACGGGCTTGTTCCCTTTGGACAGCGCTGCAGATCACACACACTCACTATCGGTCGGCACGGCTAAATACAGTGAAAGGACTCTACTGTACTTTGTAATGAAAATCTAATAATGCTGCGTACTGTATGGAAGCAAACAACAAAACACGTTTCTTTATCTAATACTAACTGATGGGAAACTACATGGTCATTCAGGTTTGTGGGTTATATCTGATCTATCCAATCTAATTTTAAACAGAATGAGGACATTGTGCCATTTATAGCAGTTATTACTAGTGGTTGATTTTTTTTATGTCAAGGGCAATCCATAATACAAATGATACTTCGTAGTGTATCATGCTTTGTAAATTTATCAAGCATTCATCCTAAAATGCAGAGCATCTAGCACTGTGTACTGTAAATAGTACTGTAGGTATTGTGACTCTGTGTGTACCTGCTTTATTGTGAACGCCTGCCTCTTGGTTCCAATGAATGCCCTGCACATCTGCTTCCCATCAGATCCCATCAGTTACTGATTGCTGCTCTACAACCTTATACTACTGTACATTTCCTGAAATGAAGCTGCCCTCGGGCTCTGATGCGTTATCTTTGACCAGGATGTTTGACCTTTATCTTCAAAAATTGAAGCATCCTTTCTCAGAGTGCTGCTGTAAAATGAATCCGTGCAGTTGTTACTTCTAGGCTGGACTTCTCTACTGTTCGGCCTTACGTACTAATAGGTTGCCCTGATGAATCCTTAATAAGCCTCCACTTAATTCAAAATGCTGCAGTCAGAGGTCTGACTGGAATTAGCAGGAGATCATATTTCACCGACCTCATAGACCTGCATGATGCCCACAGAACACTTGGTTCTCAAAGTGCTGGTCGCGTTCTAAATGTAGAATGTGAAGCAGAGCCTTTAGCTACAAAGCTCCTTTCTTGTAGAACCAGCTCCCAGTTCAGGTTCTGGAGGCAGGCGTCCACTCTGCTTTACTACTCTACCAAGCCTTGAGCCTATAGTTAGAGTGAATTGGAGCTGAAGTACATAACTTAAATACATAGGTTAAGGTGAGTTGAAGTTGTTGTAATGTGAGTGTAGCAGTAATGGAACTTCACAGGAACTCAGGCAAGAGAACATTCAGTGCATCACGCCAAAGTAAGCAAACCAGTTTATAATATCTCTTTGGTTTAAATGATGCAGAGCAACTGGAAAAGCGTGACTTACATAATCTCTCATCCTTTGAAAGACCAAACTCCCGTTCTCACAATGTAGTTTTACGGAGCCAGCTGACTAATTTCACACTCAGCTGGGATCAATTTCAACTGCCCTAAACAGCACGGGCACTTACCATCATGACAAATTATCCCCTAAACCCCCAACATTTCAGCAGAAACAGTAAGTGGAGTTTTTTTCCTCTGGTTTGTAACTTACCATTCTCAAAGTAAAATCGATGGAAGTCGTGTCCTTCCACCAGATTGCCCAAGGCCTCTGGCTCAAAGGAGGTCAGACCAGGATCACAAATCTTCCTGTTGCACAAAAAAGATTGGAATCAGCCAATGAAAACAGAGTTTCAGTAGATGTTTGTGGAAGAAAGAAGCAACTCACGCATAGGCCTCAAAGTCGCCATTGTTGATAGACTCAATCAGCTGCTCTGTAACTTTGATAATTTCCTGTTTGCGAGCTATAACACAAAAAATAAACAACACGATGAACTACCCAAGCTGTTATAAAAGGAAAAAGCAGTCTCACAGTATGTCAGGCAAAAGGCCAGAGTGCAGAGAAAGAAAATCTGACATCAAATCAGCTTCGAATGGTCTCTAGTCTACGAATCAGCAGGATTTCAAAGGTATTAGAAATGGGAGGCGCTTGAATTCAATAGAGCAAACAAAGTTTTTGTCATTTTGTGTATGAGTAACAAAACAACAAGAAAGCCTCCCATGACTAATGGTGAATTCAGGCAGGAAGATGCAGGATGACGCGCTTCCGCTTACCCAACAAAGCTCATAATGGACAAAGACAAACCAATGCAGAGATGCAAGTATTTTGCTACAGAAGCGGTTGTAACTGAGTAATATTGACAGTTACCTTTATTGTTATTGGTGCAGGCTGGGGAATATTGAAAAAAATACTTAATCTGTGCAACAAAAACACATAATAAATAATAAAAAAAAAAAAAAACTCAATGCTAAATGCGTAACTGTGTTACAGTATGTGTAACAGGTGATTGTGCTGAATCAGCGTAACAACTCTGGGTTCACGGAGAAGTGAGGAGTGTCTGTGTCTGGTCAGCATCTGCAGCTCAGTTTCGGAAGAATAAGTGGACGGAGGGAGCAAAAAATTTTACGGGTCGACTCCAGTCATTGCAACATAATTTGTGATGAAAGCAAAATAATTTGTGCAAATTAAATTTCAGATGTAATGAGGCCAGTTGTGTCAGGACGAATGTATTGTTTAAGGCCTATAGTGCATGTATATGGGACGGTGGGACAGGAGGTGGACATCAACATAGTCAACAAAGCATAAAACAGGGAACAACATACTAGCAGTGACTCAATTAGTAAGAATGGCAACACAGAAAAATGTTTGAAAAATACATTACGAAAGCAAAAACGTCAGCATAAATTTCATTAAAGTGGAGTAAGCTGAAAACACAAATAAAGAAACAAACAACAACAACGCTGCACACGAAGGAGACGAAGGTGGGTCCAACGGGACTGGTTGTTATTAGTGCCCAGTGACACCATCAGCTTCCCTACCTTTCACATCTTCATCCTCTATGGTGGTGTTGGCACTCTCAATGGACTCCTAAAGGACAACAGCACTTTTAGCACTTTGTGTTTGCAAAGCATGTTTGAAAAATCAGGTTTTTAACATAAAATAGGACTATTTTTTAATATTTACTATTCTTCTTGCTTGGAGAAGATACTGTTATGTAAACAGTGGTTTGAGTGTTGTACCTTGTTTCCATCCACAGGGTTGTGGATCACAGTCGTCTGTGGTTCCTGCACAAAAGCAAAGTGACAAAGAACAAACTGAACAATGTCCAGGTTACGTAACAGCAAACGTGTCTGTGTGTATTTTCAGAAGGTGAGTCGCTCCTGCCACACATGTGTAATGTGTATTTACTCTCTATCCAGTCGACTGTCGTGGGATATCAGTTGTACGGTGTTCTCTCCTTGTTTCGTAGTTGTGTCTTTCTTCCTGCATTGTATTGTCTCTCAAGGTCTTCTTGTGTCTCTAGAGTCCTGCCTTAGTAATCAGATGTCTGGGCTTTTGTGGAATCAATTCTGATGACCAGCTGAGTCCCTCTAACATCTAATCACTCGCCCAGATTACACTAGATTATAGCATCAGCCGTCTGCCTGTGTGTGTGTGTGTGTGTGTGTGTGTGTGTGTGTGCGTGCGTGCGTGTGTGTGTGTGTTTGCGCGCGTGCGTGCGTGTGTGTGTGTGTGTCTGCATGATGATGGAGAGTGAAAAGAGGATAAAGAGAGACAGAGAGAGATGTCATGTGCCTGTGATCATGCGTCATCGTCTTGACAGCGAATGGGGACACAGAGAGCCCTTGACATCATGCAGAGCAGCAATCATGTGGCCTGACGTACGCAGCCAGTCGACAGACAACGTGCACGAGCCATTTATGTGTGTCACATCCTACTGAGCCTCGGGAGCCGGCATCCTCGCGCTCCAGCCATGCACTACAAACACCATCCGATCCTAAGCAACGTGTTCTTTCGCCGCGTGTCGGGTTTTTTAGGTTTATACGAAACACAAAATGTACATTTCAAGAAATGAGGCGTTAATACATGTATAAAAAGGAAATAGAGAGGGGGGTGGGGGCAAGGTGCAGGGGGGGTGAGGTAAAGGTTATCCCATTCTCCAGATGTTGATCAAGAGTAGCTACAAAGACCAGTCTGGAGCAAAAGACTTCCAGTCAATCCAAAGTCAACAAGCCTGTATCGTCCCATGCATCTGTTCTATACCAGATAAATGAATACACTATTGCAGTAAGCTGCGTCAGACGCGCTGCACCTGGGACATGCTTTGCAGTCACAGCTTGAACACGCTCATTCAGGGAAAGCCTAGCGTCATCGCGCATTACATGTTGATTTCCTCCCATAATCAAACGCTGAAAACAGATCTGATCTCGTGTGAAAAGGGTGAACCTGTACCTCCTCCACGGGGGGGTTCAGAGGTGGGGAAGTGTGGGGGTCGTATGCACGGGGGTGCAGGTGAGGGCGTGTGTGTGTATACCAGTGCAGGGGCAGGGCCAGTGTCTTTGGGACTGGTCACTGTGTTGGCTTTGTTGTTGACCTGCAGGGGGCAGTGTAGAGGGGACATGACTCACGCTTGTCAGGCGCGCACACACACACACACACACACACACACACACACACACACACACACACACACACACACACACACACACACACACACACAAACACACCCACACACCATCTTGTGAGGACACTGATTAATATGATCCATTCTCTCAACTAATGTCTGAAAGCCCAAGCTTTATTCTAAACCCTGAAACTTAGTAGGGCTATAATGTCCTCACAAGGGTGGTATTTGAAAGCGTTAGGAAATAAGGAAAAAGAAATAAAGACATGTACACACACACTCACTCTCTCTCTCACACACACATACACACTAGAAAGAGCCCATTCCAAAGAGGTCGTCCCAAAATTATGACCTGAATTAATTCTGTTAATAATAATAATGATAATAATTCTAACTATCACTAATTAACTGTTCCAAGCAGTGCAGAATTTTTCTTTTTTCTGCATATGACCCATGTAATAGGGAGCGATGGTGTCCAGGTGTCTTGCTCAAGGACACACGTGGGATCAAACCAGCAACCTTATGCTTTCCAGGCCAGTGCTCTACCTACTAACTGTTAGACAGATTAGTACTTTACAGTACATGTGTTTAATATTACCTTTAGACATGTGATGTTAATTATCCATGTTTCCATCTAAGGCTATCAAATTTATTCGGGGTGTTTTTCTCATTAAACAGAATTATGTGGGTGAGGGACAAACTTCCTGGAATGGATTTGCAGAATGACATACTTTAAGCTTGAGTTGGACCGAAACCAATATCAAACAAAGTCACTCGCACACAATTCCCACGCGTCAACACTTGCACCTCTGCATCAAGTGTTAATTTCAGACCGAACCCTTAAACAGAGCACATGTGGAGTAAAGATATAGGAAATATTAAAAACATAGTGTGTTATGGAAAACAATATTGGGACCAAAGCTCTGGGATATTTAGCCTAGAAGTATAAAACACATAAACAATCATGTTTCTGCAACAAAAAAAGGCTTTTAATAAAAGAGAAACAACCGTAAGTCACAGTTTGGTAAAGACTGTCCCTGAATGAAGACACTGTCCAGTGCAAAATGCAAAATGGTCATCATCATCATCATCATCATCATCATCATCATCATCATCATCATCATCATCCGTCAGACTAATAAAAGGAACAAACCACTGCTTTCGCTGTGCAAAGCAACTCACCTTAACACCGTCCGGCTTCTTGTTGAGCAAACTCTTGGCTGCTGTAAGAGGAAAGAAAAGGGCAACACATGAGCAGGAGAGTTCAAGCGCAGAGCTCCGGTGCCCAAGGTCACACTAACATGCAGCAAGCATATTGTGCTTATCTTCGGGGTTGTGGTGCACAATCATCTGCAAGATCCATAATGCAATGCAACAGCTGCTCAGAAGGGCATCGTCGCCCAGCGAATGCAAGGCTGTTCTCCTGCTACGTACTAATTCACACGTGAAGGCTTTAATGATGGGTGGTTTCTCAACGAGTTAGAAAAACTACCTATTTCCAGCAAACTCACAGAGCATTCTTATTATTAACATTAACATTTGCAGACTTAAACATGCACATAATCCCACCGCTCCTGTCTCATCTTATGTCTCATACAATAATGATTTCCAAAATAAAACTCCATGTCCAAATGCATGCTGCATCCTGCATTCTACTCAGACTTCGATTTTGACACTTGTGCGCAGGTGAGGTTCATTCCCACTCTGTCATGTACAGCATCTTATCAACACCTTATCTTCATGCATATGCTATCGTCTACCCCATTAGACAAAGAAGCTTATTATTGTAGTTGTGGTCCCTGTCATTCCAGAAATCCTTACCTCAAATGGAAACCACAATCCAAACAAAAGAAGGAAAGAAAATTTGAAAAAGGAAGGAAATGATGAATAAAAAGAGAGACACAAACGCAGTAAAGCATTTCACTGTATAATGAAGAGAGAGAGAGAGCAGAAGCAGGCAAGTAAGAGTCCCGGAAATAAGACATGAAAAAAAGAAATGCATGCAAAACGTATGACAGTGCAAAGAGCATGGTAAAGCAAAAGCTAGAGAGATAAAAGAGATGGTTTTTTACAGGTGGTGCTTTTGTGCAATTATTATTTTTGTTCTATAGAGACATTCGCCTCATTCTTTCAAAACGTGACTGGGCATTTTACCTACTGTGCCTAGTAGTGCCTCTGGTTTGATTCTTCATCACTAAAAGATGCACTTTTTTGGTTAAGGAATCTTTTCTTTTTTAACCACCTGCTTTGTGCTACAGGCCTTGGACACTAGGCTGAAAGAGACATACCTGAGAAGTTTCTTGTGACCAGCAAAGTGGTCAATATGGCTCCCTGCAGTGATAAAAAAGAAGAAAACAAGGAGGTAATGATAATGGAAGGAAGGAAAGGAGAAATAAGACGGATTATAAGGTTAGAGCAAGAACGCGGAGCCAGGATTTTAAAGAACAACTCGTCATTTAAAGTTTCCCTGAGGCTTAAAGAGGGAGGAGGAAATGGATGGATGGATCGTTCTCTGCAAACACATACAAAGAGAAGCCTCACTGTACCTTGAGTTTCCTCCTGGCATTGAATTTCTTCAGGCACTCCACCGTTTCCTGCCTGTGCATCATGGAGGCTACAGTGGACCGTTGCTGCAAGGAGAAACGAATAGGATCCAAGGATTAGCAGCAAATGGAGACAATGGGAGTCCGGATTGAATGGGTGTGTGGGCAATGTGACAACAGATTATGGTTAGGAAGCATCTCGCGTGTTTATGGAAGTTCTAATGGCTTTTGTTATTATTCACTGGAGCCATTCGTTTTAGATATTGTGTGTGATTATGTGCTTTTGTGTGTGTGTGTGTGTGTGTGTGTCACGTACGCAGATCCAGGGGTGTTTGAGAGCCTCTGCAGCAGTGATGCGTTTGCTGGGATTGATCGTTAGCATCTTGTTGATCAGATCTTTGGCCTCTGGAGTTACAGTGTCCCACTCTGGGGACGGGAACTGCCAGGAAGTTGCGAAATGTCAGATTGTTCACTATGCAAAGGTAGTACAGCGGACGCTCACGCACACTTACGTCATAGGCCCCGGCCTTGATTTGTTGGTAGAGGCGATGTTGGTCCTCATCCCAGAAGGGAGGGTATCCCACCAGCAGGATGTACAAAATCACACCTGGACGGATGTCCAGCAAATTACCAGCTAATGCATTTCAGTGCTTATTTATGATATAATGTTTGTTATTTACCAGCAAAAAAAAAGCCAGCTCATTTCACCCTCCAGCATCAAGTTCATTGAAACAGTTGCAATAAAAGAATTTAAATGCTGTTTACCACAGGCCCACATGTCCACAGGTTTTCCATATGGATCTTTCCTCAGAACCTCAGGAGACAAGTACCCCGGGGTGCCGGCAAAACCTGGAGGAGGTGACATGGAGGCAGACAGGGCGGAGATGTGAGATGGGAGGCGGAGTGAACAGACGGCTTGATTGGTTGCTGACTCAAACGTGTCCACGAATACTCACCGAACCACGCCTGCTGGTCGCCCTGTACCTCGATAGCCAGCCCAAAGTCAGCCAACTTGACCGCCGCCCCCTTCAGCTTACTGGCCAATAGAAGGTTCTCAGGCTGGGGGGGGCGGAGTCAAACAGGTTAGAGGTGAGAGGTCACACGCTCTGGGAACAAGCCACCCACAGACACAGATCTAAAATCAGATTAGCCAAACCAAATCCTAATCCAAACCATCAGGGGTTTATGTTGCTAAACTGCTCTTAAATCAGTGTCTGAGGCGACTTCCTGTCTGCCACACAAATGACAGTGAAACAGAACACAGGACCCAATACATGGACAAGGACATTTCCCATGCTGGGGGTGGGAACTCGCTCTCTCTCTGTCTCATGGATTGTGGGTGCGTGAAAAGGCAGCAGGCTTTCGTCCACCGCAACAGAAATTCACTGCTTAAAATCCATGAGTGGGAACAAAGAGCGGACTGCAGAGAAAGACACAAGGGCGGTGTAACAGAGGAGTAACAACTATCACACGCCGCGCACGAACACAGTTTAGCACAATACAAATATATGCAAGCCCTCAGCACTCGCTCACACACACACACACACACACACATGTACATGGACACAGGTGCACAAAGGTCTTTGCTAACCTGAGGCCAGTCAGACAGCGTGTTCTAATGAATAATACATTTGCTAACATTTAGAGACTCTAAACATAGACACCCTGTGAGCAGACAATTTATTGCAGACATATGACTCAACAGAAGACAGAGACACTAACTGACGACTGGAAGATTTACATGAATACATAAATTGTTCAGATTATATAGCATCTCAAAACTTCAAATCGCTTCAGTAAATCACATGCCGCCTAATAAAATGTAACAATGGCACGTTTGAGATCTATTCACAGCACATTTCATGCATCCTCTGTTCTCATCATAAAACACTCTCAGAATGTTATGAGAATTCGCACTGGAATTAGATGTACTGTGCGACAGCACTTCGGTATCTACCCATTGGAGGGTTTAAATACAAATAGTACAAACCAGTACTGCAGAAAAGAAACTGTGGTAAGTTCAAGGTCAAAGCAGCCTTGTCCTACTGTAGCATGGCTTCATAAAGATGCTGTAAATCTAAATCCCAGTATTTCTTTTCACACAATAAAAATGTCCAGCCTTTAAGCTGCGGAAGAAACAAATGGAAAGCAAGTAAAGTGCAGAGGGTCAGTATCTCTCCCACTGCTGCCATCTGTTGTGCAAGGTCAGGACGGAAAAGGGCTGCGACTGAAGCTGCGGTCGTACAAACCTTCAAGTCCCTGTGGACGATCCCATTAACGTGGCAGTGATGGACACTCTCCAGGATCTGTTGTATGCAGTGGCTGAGGCCAGGAAAGAAATAAGTGCAGGAAACAAACAGAAGGTGAGACAGGAGGCCAAGGAAGAGGAGGCGGAGGAAAAGAGAGGGGGGGGAAATGATCAGAGAAAATGACCTGTGCATCAGCTCGTCGGGTGGACTTTTCATTTGTGTTTACCTGAAGGACGACCCGAGTCGCACGAGGCAACATATTTTTATACTGCGTAGACAAACCGAGTAACACCGGCGCCCATGCTTTCTCCTCAGGAACATAAGGTAAAGCTGTGTATGATTAATACCCGACGCTGCACGTCGTTAATCACTGTTATAAATAAATATAAAATGCCTCAGAGACAAGGCAGCTGCATCAGAGTTCACCCATACACAAACACACAGGTAGAGTAGCTCCTTCCAGAGACAGAGATGCATAATGGCTGCTGTGCTCAGCTGTGCGTGTGTGTGTGTGTGTGTGTGTGTGTGTGTGTGTGTGTGTGTGTGTGTGTGTGTGTGTGTGTGTGTGTGTGTGTGTTACCTGGCATCAGCCTCGCTGTAGTACTCCCTGGCTACGATGTCCTCGAACAGCTCCCCTCCTGTCACCCTGTGGGGCGGCACAGTCTATATTAGTCTGCACCCGTTTCCTTCCCTCATTGGTGAAGTCAGGAAAAAGTAGTTTCTTGTTCCTCAGCCGTGCTCAATCACACACACACATGCATAAAAGCCCCAATTTCCCAAGTTTATGTAAACATTCCTACACTATGTAGTATCAGTAAAGAAATACAGCCCATGTCAATGAATAACTGGACCTGAGCTGGTCTCATATACTGTAAGGCCAGTAGAGTGAAAAGGTCATGAAATATGTTTCATAATTAGTAACAGCTGGATCACACTAAATGTACTTTAAAATGTGCCCACATTTTACGAAAAATGACATGTTTCTACATTACTAGGTCTATTACTTTTGACAATTAACCACATTTTCTTATTCTTATTCTTATTCTTATTACAGCTTTTGATGCTGCAGCAATGTCCTGTTTACACGGTTGCTTCTTTAATGGCACCACAGTTTCCTAGCAACCACTTTACACAGTACTACAGTAAAAAATAGTTAAAGGCTACTGACAAAACATAGTGAAGAGTTCATAGAACTGCTAGAAATCTCCTGTTTAAACTAACGTCCCCTCATTTACAGTAACAGTATAAGCTCTGGTAAAGGAAGACGAAGCATTTGAATAGGCACGTGTGTGTGTGTGTGTGTGTGTGTGTGTGTGTGTGTGTGTGTGTGTGTGTGTGTGTGTGTGTGTGTGTGTGTGTGTGTGTGTGTGTGCGTTTGTGTGTGTGTGTGCGTGTGTGTGTGCGTGCGTGCATGTGTGTGGTCTCGCTACTCACAGATCAAACACAAGATAGTGGAAACCCTCTTCTGATATGCTGTCATGGAGCCGTACTGTGGGGGAGATTTATCAAAAATTTAAAACACGCACACACAGACAAGACAGAACAAGGAGACAAAATAGTTTATGGGCCGTCATTCTTTGTTCTGCTTTACTGTACACAGGTTGGTGATCAGTAGTTGAATCACACTTACAAGCTCTCACACTGTTCAGCAATGTGAGGTAGCACATGTACTGTAAATCCAGTTGTGTCAGGTATAATAAATCCTGCCTCCTGGTATTATCATGACTCATACTTACACACATTGTGTAAAGTGTCATAAATAATGATAATGATAGAATAAACTAAATACTTAAAAACCACATGTTAACAATTAGAAGTGATCCGTGCACCATTGTCCACAGATGCTTCTGCATCGCAATAGGAGGAATGATCTAAATGCAGTTCCTGTCCTGCTTCCTACATGGCTCAGAGGCTTCAAAGCCCGTACTACTGTGTTCATTCACAGTTGCTCAACTTTATAAAGGCACACTTATCGGTATGTGACAGCGAAGAGAAGAATGGGCGCGAAAGTGACAAAGGGTGTAATGAGGAGGAAAGAGCGCACAGGTTCAGTGGTGCAAAGAAAGGGTGTAGGGCTTCTGTGGCTTTGTGATGACTCAGCTGGGAAGCACCCAGATACATCATCATTATATACCTGTGTACACGCACGCACGCACACACACACACACACACTTTCACGCTATTCTCTCTCCTGCTACCTCTTCCTCCTGGAACTATGTCAGGAAGATAAATAGCCTTACCAGGAATCACCAGAGACCTGAACAAAATATGTGTGCTTTCATTTGTATCAGCGCGTGTTCTCTCGCGCGCGTGCACGTGCGTGCGCGCTTGGAGATGGAGGACTCGCTGCTCACCGATGTTGGGGTGCTTCAGTAAACGGCAGATCCTCGCCTCCCTCTCCAGCTTTTGATGATCTGAAAGAGAAACCAGAGGAGACCCACACACACAGACGGGTTATTTCGCTGGCTCGTCACTCGTCCCCCGCTGCGACGGCCTCGCAGAGACGGCCGACGTGAAGTTAGTTCTGACTCAGTGGAGGACGCGGCGTCCGCGTGCGCGCTCCGCCTGTGTGAACACTGGCTTCGTGTCAGCCCTGCTCTTTTCCTCATCGGCGCTGCAAAGCGCCCGCGAAAAGAATGTGACCTGATAGGAGCCTGGTTATGTGCCACAAACAGACAGGCAGCAGTCAACAACAAACAAGGAGCGGCCACACAGGGTGTGTTTATCTGGTTCATCTGAAATAACATCTAGGGCCTTCAAATGAAAACCACTGAAAGACCATGTGGGGCCACAGAATAGGAGAAATTCCAAAAGCACTCACATCATATTAAAGGCAACCAGTACAGATAAACCTGTACTATCACCTACAAGAGCATTGTTTACTTCATAGCTCAACCAATATGCATTATATTATATATAATATCAGACAGAAATGTAGAAAGTGGCCATGCTGCATGTACAGCACACACCACTGTCTTCAGGGAGAGCAGGTGCTGATGTAACTGTATTCCTGCCATGTGAGCGCCGAGCGGCACATGGCAGCTGAGAGCATCTCGCCGCTCTCCTCTGCGAGAGCGGACACGTTTCATCCGGCTCCGTGAACAAGGACTGACGCTCGAATCTCCCCGCCAGACAGGCAGAGAGAGCGGGGCAGCGTCCGGCCGGCGACTCCGATTCCCTGCAACCGAGTCGTGGCGGCAGTCGTTACCGCGAGTGACGCGCGCCGGCGCCGAGGCGGCCCATTTTGGCTCCGCCTCAGGACACGGAGAGCGACGAGAAGGAGAGAGCGGCGAGTTTCGGCTCCAGATAAAATAGGACGGCTATTTTTTTCCCCACTCTCATCTCTGTCTCCTCGCTCGGCTCTTCTTGATGCTATGGCAACCGTGAGCTCGGTGCAGCTCAGAGGCAAAAAAACCAACGAAGAACACAAAGCGGCTTGTTACCATTATACATGTAGGCACAGGTGTCTGCATCTATAGGAAGTGACAGGAAGTTACACAGGCAAACTTAGAATAAATCCGTAGCTGCTTGATTGTGCTGTCAAACCATCAGTAAAACCCCCAGTACAGTATAGTCAGTGTGATTGAAGGCTGTTCGTGCACACTAGAGGGTGGGAGGGGGCGTTCACAGCAAGAGAGATGAAGCCAGAATAAAATCCCAACAGTAAACTAGAAAAAAAAAAGACAGCACGAGCTGTGGCCGCACTACAGTGGAGGCTAAAAATACAGCAGGAAGAAGCTGCACCAGTACAATTTGTTACAAGCACAAGAGAGGAGGAGGTGTCGTCCTCCTTAAACCAGGGGAATGTGTGAACCATGCAAATGTGAAACACAATCCAGTAACAGTAGAGAGCAGCAAACGCGACTGGCTTCAACCCGCGCCCAGACCCGCTGGACAACGACACAGGTGGAAGCAACACACGCCCGTGAGCACGCGCCAGTTTCCATCTCATCCGATGCACGAAGCCAGAGATGGAGAGAGGCGGACGGGCGTCAGAGCCGGAAACAAGGGCAGCGCGGCCATTAGTTCACCATTAGCAGGAGCCTCTGAGCAAGGTCACCGGTCTCTCCATCTGTGCCTTAACATGTTGGAGTGACACAACATCTGCCCTCAGTCCGACGCACAAAATCCAGTATGTGCTAATATATTAACTCCCCTCTTAATCTGGCCCCTTATTTACGTCATAAAACAATCTATGTCAACATTCAGTTCATTCTCATTGCATCAAGTTGGATTCTACCGCCTATTTTTTCACTCTCCAACTTTCTCTCTATGCAAAAAAAAAAAAAAAAAAAAAATCACGTGCCACTATTACTGTACACTGCGTGTTTGGTTCCTCGGGGGTTATGTAATGCTTCCCCTTTTCATCATGACAGATTTCCACTGCAGTACTAGAAAGCATACAGTAATCTACTAACGTTAGACCGCTCCATTAAAGCGCACAGCAGGTGGCGGCCGGCGCGAATAGCAGGGAATAAAAAGGTCCCGGGTTTCGCTTTCTCAGTTCGATTGGACATTTTAAATTGCCTGTAGGTGAGTGAATATCTGTACTGTACGCGTGTGGTCCTGCGACGGTCCACTAGTGGAGAACCCTGTTCAAATTCCAGCTGCCGTCCATTTGAAACCAATCATATCCAATACAATCATGTGGACGTGGTGCAGCGTGGACTAATTACAGCTTTAATTCACAGGGAACATTAAAGTACCTGCATTGCTAATTTTAAAACGAGGATAAAGATCCAGAGTGGTCATAAAAGTTATGCAGGGAGGCAGAACTGGTGGACAATATTATGAACCATTTGTGTGAATTAGCTTTTATCACTCACCATCTGTCACTCACACACAAGAAATGAGGATCATGAGGCTTTTTATAGAAGCCTAGATGTTTTACAGGCTTTAGTGTAAGTTAGTATTCTCACTTATGGAAATATAATAAATGTACCTTGCAGTATTACACACATACAGGTCACGTTAGTGTCGTGTTTTTGCTTTACTGCGCCTAACTGAGCGTCTCAACATTTGTTTGTATCATTTTCCACCTCCACTTTTCTTTCACTCTCTCCTTCCCTCCTCCACAGGTAGTCCACCTCCCAGCCGGCTGGACATCTGTTGTCTAGCAACTCCTGCACCAATCAGAGCGTCAGGCTTCTCCTCTCCTCTGCAGTGGAACCAGCCTTGCATGCAAATGGTCGGCATCGAGGGTTCACGCACAACAATCAAACTCGCAACACAACTACAGACGGGGGGACGCGGCGCGCGCCGACGTGGAGCTGGGGCGTCGGGTCACAACGCACACGCACGGTGGCAGACGCCAAGCAGGGACGGGGAAGTACAGGTCCACAGAGTGCAACAGAGAGAGAGAGAGAGACAAAGTACATGCAACAGAAGTCAAAGTCTTAAAACATCCTCATGTCACAAGTAGATTTTGCATTTGTCATGACAGCAAAGATAAACGATGAGCAAAAATAATGTTTAAGCAGAAAACTAAACCACAGACATAGATAATAGACACAGCACGGCTATTTGGTTCCTGTGTTACTGAACAATGTTTTACTCTGTGTTCTTTTACAAGTCAACACAACTGTGGCAGTGAAGTGCCCATATTTAGAGCTACGCATGTTTGGCTGACAAGGCTTTTTTGATTTCAAAACAGATGTTAAAATTGCATTTTGAACAATCCTGTGTCGCGGTGGGCACAGAAATCTGCCTGAGTATTGAAAGAGTCTCAGACTGACAGGAGTGAGTTGCTGTTATGGCTGCCTGACAAAAAGCTGCACAATACCTTTGTGCATGTGTGTGTGTCCACAGACTCTGGTTGGACGTGTATAGAACTGGCAGCAGCATTTTTACATAATGTGAGTCAGTGTGTTTGTGTAGATAGACATCAGACAGCTGTCACCGTTCACTTGGCCTGATCTCTGCTGCTTGTCTGAATGTATGTAGAGTATATGGCTTATGAATTACTACTCATAAATAAAACAAAAAACACAACCGTCAACTACTTCCTTTTCAATGTATCAAACTGCTTCCTGGAGTGAAAGTAATCCGTTCCCATATTTTAGGATTTTCACTTTCATTTTTCACTTTTTAGAGATTGCATTTCAGTAGCAGTAAAGTTAAATATAGGGAAAAAATATTGTTATTTGCACTGTTGCAAATTATCCACACTCGTCTTTAATACCAAAAACGTGTAATTGTATCATTAAACAGTCCAGCGGCTGTAAAATAAAACCCATAAGGGGCAGTAGCCTCAAGCAATGGTTGGTTTCATTGTCTGTAAATTTATCTCAAATTCCATCTCTCATTTCAGCCTGTGTAAATATGCAAATAACAGAAAGCAGCATTTGATCTCCTGTCACATCCTAAACCACCTTGTATATAACTCCTTGCATCTATTGGATCAGCATGGTCAAACATTATATTGCATTTGCTCTCTTTTCTGAGTAATCCGCTATTGCAACTGTTTATTAATTAGGACAGCTAATGTTTTATAGTTCCAGATGTGATGCTCAGACGCATTAATGGACACAGATATTATTCTAAAAGGCTTGATACAGCTGACATACGTAGTAGGTCTAAGTCAATAGCAATGTTCCGTATATGTGAAGGTTCTTGTTTCCAGCGGTGCTGAAGGTGCTGAATGTGCCTCAGCTGTCTCATAGGGACTGAGGAATGTGATTTCTCTGGCACCGACAACGTCAGCATAATAACCCTCAAGTGTAACGTTAAATGCGAAGAGAAGGCAAAATGTCACATTAGTAACAACATGTGGACTGTGCAGGTGCAGCAAGATGTGACGTGACTTCAGCAAATATGAAGTCATACGCGGTGAATATATTTTAAATTAGAGTCTGACAATCAGAGACGAGTTATGAACCACTGAAAACCAAAATGCACCTGGTGACTCACAGCTTTGGCAATGAAAGGAAATGCCTCATATTTAGTGATCACCTCACAGACAGACAGACACGGGCGCCTTCACAAACAACTCAGGTTTCCAGGTGGTAAGAATGTTTGCCATTAGTTAAAATGTTCATCTTCATTAAATCTGATCTGATTTCTGCCCCCCTTCATCAATCAGACCCACATAACGTAGCCAAGCTCTGCTATCACTGAAACCTAAAACTCACTCACTCACAAAGAAATTATGAGAATTGGTTTTAGGTCTCCGATATCAGCTGCAGTTTCAATTTCTAATGGATGTGTAATAAAACACCCTCTATTAAATATGTGTTGATTTTCAAAAACACATTAGTCTGTGATTTAAATAGACATCACGTATTAATTCCCCCAATGAATCATGTGAACCTGACGTAAATATGTATAAGTGGTGGGTTAATTAAATACAGTCGCTAATAGAAGCAGTGTGACCTGTGTTACACAGAGACTTTACACAGACTCGAACACAAGTGTTAAGTTATGTGAAGATTCATTACTAGCTTTGTTATGTTACCATTCCCTACAGAATGTATCATGTGTCATATGAGCTAAAGGTGCAATATTTTTTTTTCTACCTGTGAGCTCAAGTAAATTGGTTAAAAAGTCAAACTAAACTGCTCTGAATGATTGGAAAGATATGCGTGCTTGCAGATGATGTTTCAAAGTATTTATTAAATAGAGATTTGTTCCTCATTTTAAACAGTGTATTTTTGCAATAAACAAATCATTATTATTATCAGTATTATAAAATACAAAACTTTTGTGTTTTGCACCTTCTCAGGTGTAGTTTAATGTGAGATTTGTTGAGTCTTTTGTGGCCACTGGCTAAGGAGCCCTCCTCCATTCATTTTCACTGTTCCCTCTGCAAGAACCAGGCGTCTAATGAAACCGTCCAGGACACGGAGACACTGTCACCCTCCACTGGTTTCCAATAGACGAAGAATTACAATACAGATAACTCTCCTGCTTCCTCCGGTGAGGAGAAACAAAAGGTGGCTGGTGTCACAGATAAAACTGCCCCCGGGGGGGTTTGTCAAAGTCTCATAATGTACAGTAATGTCTTATCTGTTCCAGGCATGCAAGTTAGACTTACATGTAAAAGTGTTGTAACCTAATGGTGGAAAGGAAAACTACAAAGACAGGTGACACCGCTAATCACAATCACTGAAACGGTGACAGCGCTCACAGGATGCACGCTCACAGGTGTTACAGGTCCGACGGACGGACAGACGTGGCAAATATGATGTGATACATCCTTTCCAGCCCCAGCGGCATGCCTTCTAGTTGCCACGGGCAACCAGCACATTTTTATCTGCAAGAAAGGCAACTCCATTGCTCATCAAGGGTTATATAACGAAACGCACATTAAAAGTTTTATTTCAAATATAACAGAGCGAAAATGTGAGCCAACATATAACAGCATCATCCTTTTTATATACGAATGAAAACACCTTGTCTAGATTTATTGGAACATTACTACATTTACCTGCAGAGCCTTTTAATAAACCTTGAGAGAGGTTTATGTGCTGGAACGTCTTCCTCTGCTTTTTATTGCACATACAGTTGAGGATATCAACAACATTTATACAACAGAAGTGATCCGTTGTAATTGCAGCCTATTTTGTAATGAAATTTACCAGCAAAGCAAAATGCTAACAAGGTTATGGGTTCTTAGTAGTGGCAAGTTTTTGTAGAGGTAATTTACTTTCTACTCATATCAGCTCATATGTTGGAGTATATTTCAGCATGTTAATATTATAGTTGTCTTGCGTGATCAAATCATCGGACAATTGTCAATTAAAGTGAAAATAAATGGCCTGCACTAAGATAACAACAGTGCTTCTCTACCCTCTAGCTCACGTAGTGCTAGATGGACTCTCGGTCCACACAGCCGCCATTTGGAGACAGAGCCAGGGGTTGAACCACCAGCCTTGTGTATAGTTGGAAAGTCATCTGCCCCCAAGAAGGATGAAAGGTGTGTTCTTGTTATGAATACAGTAATTTAAAAAAGTGGATAAAGAGCTAAATTCAGAACCATTTGATACGGCATTTTCTTCATAAATTCATAATAATTAAAAAGAATTTTGAAGTTTCGACGATTTAGAGATGCATTAAACTGTCCAGTGAATTAAAAGCAGACAGCTGTCCGTCCATCAGCTACTCCCGCTGAACGGACGACACCTAAACCTTTATCGGATCAATATTTCAGGACAGGCCGTGAGCTTAAGCAGTGTTGAATTAGAGGAGCCCTCGGCACTTTCCAGTGGCCTCTGTATCAGTACATGGGGAAAGATCTGCTGATATCGTCTGATCAATTTTTCTCTGCAGACGCCGCAACAAGCCCACTTTGAAAGCGAGTCTTTGTTGAGGGGAAGGTCAGGTCCAGGCATTATGACTTGATCAGCTACTGCATCTGGTCCCTTTAAAGAAACTGGAGTCTGGCATAAAGTGGAGGTCTAATACTTCATTTTTGGAAATATAATATAGTTTTGATATACATGTAATTTACACTGATTTACAAATCCAGCCGGTACCTGTTTAGCTGAGCTAAAGGCGATGCCTTAAACCAAAGCGTGTCCCCACAACTGTAGAAGGACAAACATATGTGGGCAGGTGATAGAGACTGCGAGAGCGAGAGAACGACCAACATTTATTTTTAGCCTTCAAGTGCCCACTGAGTCATGTGATCCCCCTCTTCCTACGGATCCCTCCCTCCCGCCTTCCTTTCCATCCATCCTATCTCTCTCTCCCACAATCACAACCTGTTTCTGTGCTTTGGCAATGCGGGGTCAGACAATAGGGAAACTAATGGAAAGCAGCAAGGAAGCGGGGTCTGTTGCTGAATTCGAGGCTTCGACCGACCATGTGCACCACTGTCCACGTGTTCGGTGCTGACTTTGCGCCCGCTCCTCCTCTCTGATCATTCGTCTCTCCCCCTCTGCCTCCTCACATTTTCTTCGCCGTCTCCGCCGATTCCACTCATTCACTGACTCATCTGCAGCGCTTAATGAAATGCTGCATAATCTGGATTGCAGATTTTCGGGGCTGCGGCTGCTCCTATAGGCCCCTTACGCACAGTCACACACACACACACACACACACACACACACTGGGCCTTGATCTGCCTGTATTCCCGCCACCAATCCCATCCTAAACCCCCCTTCAATTATATAGACCCACACACGCATGCACTTGCATAAGCGAACGTACACATGCGTAGTAGTGAAGTGGTGGGGGAGGTCATGATCCCATCAAGAGACGGGAATCAGAGTTGCAATGCTAGAGCTTATCGCGAAAAGATGGTAATCTGACATGTCAGCGTGACGTGTGTGCGTGTGTGAGTGTGTGTGTGTGTGCAAACTTTGCCGAGCGCAAACACAACCGTAAGAAAGCGAAGCCTCGCACGCATACGTGCCGCAAGTGGTTCGCCGCCGATCCGTCTGCACAGGCGTCCATTACCGATACAGCACTCAGCGAGCAGGGGGGTCAGTGTGGGCACACAAAGGATCGGTGAGGGAGGAGAAGAGGAGACGGTGACGTCATAGCGGAGGAGAGGATGCACAGGATAAAGCAGGTGGGGGGAGAATTCCCTGGTGAGACTTTACGCTTAGCACAAAATAATATGAAAGACTGAGAGAAGGGGAATATTAAATACTCAGGAGGAGAGATGGAGAGAAGAGGGAGAGCGTCTTATGGTAATATACAAATAAGATACTGTAGCGTTTCTTTGTTCAGCGGTGCAAGGCATGTGTGTACAACCGCCGAGGTAATTTACGGTAAATTAGAACTAATTAAATTGGATTTGGAAAAGCTTGGCTGATTTGCGTGGCATGATACCAGTCACTGGTTTCCGCTGGCAAACACATTGTGAGGGAGCCCTCGAGTGGCGGGGAGCCACGGACGGGCTGGTATCAGTCCCTGGGTCATATGTGCCTCAACGTGCACGCACGTGCGAGGGAGGGAGCGCGCCGCGGGCCGGAGGCGACCGGGCCCGACGGCCGCAATTACACTGACTGATGTGAAAGAATTGGGTCGGCGTCGCAGGAGATCTGCCCCCGGGGTGACAAGACCAGCCGGAGCCCTGAATCGATACGGACCCAGAGCGCACACACACACACACACACACACAAGGTTATATGTGGCAGACACACACCAGAACCAGAACCAGAACCAGAACCGGAAGAGACAAACAGCTGAAGCTTTGACTTCACACATTACTCTTCAAACCAATGAGACTCGAGCCGCGTGTCTTTCAGCTCATGGCTCCTCTTGTGTTTCATTTCATCCCCGTGTGTATTTCTGTACATGTTGTGCACATGTGTGTTTGAGTTTCCCACCTCTGGCAGAGAGCTTCTTGGTGTTGATGATTTTGGCAGCATACTCCTGTCCAGAGGAGATCTTCACACATCTCCTGACCACAGAGAACGCGCCCCTGAAGGCAACACAGAGAGAGAGTCTGTAACATACCAAGTGCGTATGTAATACTATATATATAATAGTGCATCACACAGGTGTCTCAAAGCGAAGCCGGAGCCATTATATGAGCCTTCAGAAAGGTCTCAAGGCTTCATTAAGTTACACCAACACACACAAAAGACTAGATGCGCTAGCGCTGCAGCTACAGCGCTCACACCGGCCCACACGAGCCACACCTACGGCTCTCAGCACCAGCCAAAGCTCGCTCCTCTGCCGTTCCAGGCACATGTATGAGGTTGAGAAAATAAAACTGGGTCATCTATATTTGAGGCAGGACGAGAGCAGGGCGCTGCGTCGCTCGTCTCTAAAAGCGGCCGCCGAGCGCCTCGCCGCCGCTCCGCTCCGCGCGCCTTTTCTCCCCGACCGGATCCGCACCGAGGTCCCGGCGACCGGATCGGCGGTGTCGCATACAGAGGCTCTTGGGCCCAGACGCCGGACAGAGCGGAATGATGATAAGCATCGCCTCAGATGAACCCTGTACCTCCCTGACATGCCGTCGCTGTACAATGTTAGATTATTGGGTTGTGGAAAATAACTAAAGCTAAACTCAGTACACAGCCTGATCAACGCCATTCCACTAAAGCTCACCTGTAATTTAAAGGGATTTGATAGAGGACATCTGTGTCGAGGACAACACAGTCCTGCTACAACATCTGTAAAGAGGAGGTTTCTGAGTATCGTTGCTTTTTTTTCAAATTAGGGTCATAAAACTGGATGAATTACACTATACATGAGTAGGAACCCCTAATTATGTAATAAGAGGTTGAAATAAGATGATCACAAAGGTGAAAACACCTTCACAGAACTGGAGGAATGTGTTTAGGTGAATAAAGGTCACAGGTTCACTATGAACGTGATATTGTACTTTGAGAACATCAATTTTAACATTTTTGATATATGTGATGTATATTTTTATAAAGCTTAACATATTTTCTGGGATTGATATGCGTTTCAACATGCAAAAATCTGTTTATAAAACATATGGAAATAAATACTTCACCAAGTGTGACATGATTCTTGGAGGCTTGAACTGCATTTATCATACTTTTTTTACAGCCCCCTTTATTATGTTTTCCAGTATTTTTCAAACCTCTCGAGGAAATTTGTCAGTTTTGGAAAAATAAGGAGATCGGTAGAGTTATAAGGTGCCGAAAACGGAATGTGTCCACAATAATAATGACAGATGGTGAACGATGAGCACATTATCTCATCATAAAGCACTGCGTTTAAGCCGTAGAGGAAATTTCCTCCTCCTCGCTAGAAATATACTGACTTCCATCAGGGGGGAATCAGGAGATCAATGCCTCCGGTTATGACGCTAAGCGGGAAACATTTATTCCACCGTTCCCATCTGCCTTTTCATCTCCGCTTCAGCCGAGCTCCATCCCAGGCTGCTGACATCTGGGTCTGTGCGGGGGGACGGCGGGACGCTGGCCGGGGCTGTAGGTCGGCGCGTGCATACACGAACCCCAAACGGCCACAGCGCAGCGCGGCGAAACGCACGCGGGAGCGCGTGTGTGCCTCCGTCAGAGGCGAGGAATTCCCTGCCTGTGTCTGATAATTGACCGCGGCTTGGTGCTTGACTGAGGAATGTGTCACCGCCGACTGCATGGTCCGCTGTCGCATTACTGAGTGTGTATTTCTGTCACGCGGGGGTGGAGGACTCGGAAGTGTGTGGGGGGGGTGGGTAGAGAGAGAGAGAGGAGGTGGGTTATCCAATCTCAACATTTCACACACCCCGGTTCCGTTTACGGAACACTCGCCCTCTTTTGGATCCCCGAAGGTGCAAATGCACATGATGGAGGCGTTGGTTTGGAATCGGCATCAAACGTTATTGGGCTCGAAAGGTTGGGATGAACCGAACAGGATGCCGCGGCGCAGGCCCGCATTACAGATAATAGCGTATTTACACGCTGCATCATGGGTTTCACAGCCACATTATCAGCAGCGCGGGCGCGCGCGCGCGCACACACGCACACACGCTCAAAAACGCACACTGGAATAGCCGAGGCGGCCTATTACATAACAGGCTGATATTTCATACAAGGATGATGGCGGATGATAAAAAAAACCATGCTCGCTTACTTCCCCAGCTCCTCGAACAGCTGATACTCGTCCGTGAACCTGGTGCAGATCGTTAGCGCCATCCTGCAGGAGGTCGCCCGGAGGTGTGCGGAGACGCGGATGGGGTGCACTCGACGGCAAGTGCCGCGCTCGGTTCGTCGGCGGCGCCCGGTTGTGTCGCGGACCTTGTCGCGAGCCAAACGCGAGGATTCGTGCACAGCTAGAGAGGCATCGACGGCGGCTCCGCTGGGCTGCTCCGAGCGGCGACACGCGCACAAACGCACCCCGCGCGCGAGCGCTTCGAACGGCAGTGGAGGCTCCGACGGCTCTGAGGCGGTCTGTTCAAGAGCGGCGGCTCTTCACGTCTCGTGGACGCAGCATTTTGTTTGCGCTCGCTGCGTGTCCATCAACCGCTGTGAGTATTGTCCTTGTGCATCAGACTACGGCTCCTACCCCGCGGCTGGCGCTTTAGCCCCGCCCCTTTGCCTGCATCCTCACCTCGTCCAGTTATAATAATAATAACAACAATACTAACTGGGGATCGTTGATGTTGCTACCCTAATGAAAAGACAATGGTCAGCTTGTTTGTGTTACATATAAAATAAACAGTATTCGTGGTCAAATACTCGATTTTAGGTGCTGTGATTCTAAAGGTTCGATTCTGATTTTTCTTCCTGAAGACGTTTCACCTCGCGCCCTGTGGGTTCTTCAGTTCTGACTGACTGGTTGGGGAAGCAGGTCCGTTGAAGAGCTTTTCACACAGCGTTCCTGTAAATTTCCAAGGAATAAAACAGACTATTCCAAGAACACTGAGAAACTTCACTGACCTACAACAGCAACACAGCCATAAGCTATAACGATCCCTTGGGGTTATTATGGACCTGCTACCAAAGAAAACCAGAGCCTGAGTCGGAGCTGATGAGGCCTTTAGATGAAACATTAATCGTGTTGAGGAAAAAAAACAAGTCCAGTCCAGAACAGAACCTTTTGGATAAACACAACCTGGATGATTGAGAACCTTCACAGGCCTCATACTAATACTTAAGGTATTTTGGATCTTGCTGGGGACACCACCAAAAAATTCACAACCACACCAACACAAGCAGTTGTTTTTTTTTCCAAATTACATACACTTGAGTTAGAAGGTTTAAAAGCTCAGGAATAAGAGTCCATCATTCGGGAAAACACAAAACCTTGTCTCATGACTTAACTGGAGTCGTATCCAAGCAACAGACTCATGAAGGTACTTTCACACTTTCAGCTGCAGATGGAAAACTGATAAATCTCTGTGAATAAAGAACCAGTCTAAGTTCCTACACCACTTTCTTGCATTCTGCTTATACATGCATTAATGTCTGTTGTGTCAGATTAGGCTGCAGTGATGACGTGATAATCTGTTGATTCTTTTGCTGTCTCTCCATCTCTTTGTGCTGTCACTCAAATAACACTGTATAATCCAATAGGATTCTTACTAATACCACACAAAGCTGAGTAGCATCATGTTTTTTTTATAAATGCGTTGGTTTTTAAATCCTGTAAAGACATTTGAACCTGTAACCTGTATGAAACACAAACACTCTTTATTTAACACATCCATTAAACACACAAAGTCACAAGGGGGAATAACTGGTTTTACCACAGCTGGATGCAATAAACTCAAGCCGCAGCTTCCTGTAGCTGTAATTTCAATTAGCTCTCTTTCAAGGCCCAGGGGGAACTTATGTTTTAGGCTGAATCATCATAAAAGTGTTTATGCTGCGGGTTTTAATGGATAACTCCACTTCAGTATGCTGATGAGGTCATCGTTCCGGCAGCATCACATGGTGCCATTGTACACTGAACGAGGAGTGACAGTTTACAGTCTGGGGTTTATTCTTTGGTTTATTTGTATTTATTTTTAAATTCATTTTAAATATGCTTGTTAATTTATTTTTTATTTCAATCTCAATCTGATAACAGAAAACTATGGACCAAACAAATCAATAGGAATCAATGTTTTATTAAATTGATAAATTTAGAGTACAAAAAACATATAAATAAGCAGGTAACATTTTCATAAATACATCAATAAATAATCATAGGTTAAAGAGCGCAGTGATTTGATTTTACTCATTTCAGGAGCAGCCAAAATAATAAGAGGCTGCACCAAGTGACTCACAGGCAAAGTAAGAAGAATAATTCATATATAGCGTGTTTGATACAAACACAGTAGTGTGGTCAGTTGACTCTCAACAATAAACAGTTCCTCCCATGAAACAGATACTTTTCGGTACTTTCACAGCTCCGTCTTCTGAGGGACATTTCACGCCTTCGCCTTCTGTTTACTGTGTACTGCTGCAGAGAAACGAAGCAAGAAGAGCAATTAGTGTGTGTTTTTGATGTGATGTGACCAGACAAATAATGAAGCTATACTGCGGGTCAGGCGTGCGTATTGTGCTTACTTCGTTATTTTGTCGATTATTTCCTTCACCCACAGAGCCTCGGGGTCGAGGCAGACCTGCCTGCCTGATTTCCTCAGCGTGGCACTGCAATCCCCAATCACAAACAGAGCAGCGATCAGACAGGTTGACGACAACAGGTGACGACAACAATAACATCCATCAATAGCAGCTTTTAAGACGAGGCCTTACATGACTTCAAGCTTGTCGCAGTGAGGGTTGGGCGGGATCAGCTCCACCTTCTCGATGAACCGGATGCGTCTGCTCTCCGTCTTGATGCAGCGGCAGTGCAGCTCCACGCCCAGGCTCATTCCTTGCAGGACACAGGAAGTCACACGGGGTCACAGAGCGCAGCAGTGTTTGCTCGCACACCAGAGGGCCGGAGTGTGTGCAAAGCAACGACTCAGTTACAGATTAGCAAAACCGTCTCACCTTCGTTGGTGGCGAGGGACGCCAGGAGCACCGCGACAGCAATGATAATGACCCTGCTGCTCATCATTGTTTCTTTATGCCTTTTGCAAATTCTGCAACAACTAAGCTGCTCAGAGATGAGGAAAGCGCTGCAGGAAGCTGTCTGCGAAGACTGAAGCAGTGGATGGAAGGTGGCTCGCTCTTCTTTCACTTTCCCCCTTCTCTACTTTTCCTTTCTGTGGCTCCGCTGCCTCCTCACTGACTGAACTTAGCAGTGGAGAGCCCTTTTTATATCTGCCGTCGGCACATGACTCACAATCAGATTGCGCAAGTTGGGACTCTTGGGTGGGAATTTACACAGGGAACTTGACAGACATCTGGGATTTATCATGAGCGCTCATGTCACCAATGCAGAGTTATCCTGTGGAAAACACAGTGACTTAAACTCCTAAACTAACGTATAAAGCAAACATGAGAGGAATGAAATGTTTAGGGCTGAATTTCAATTACTCACACAGATTGATTAGGTGGCAATTGATTCACTGCTGGCATCTACTAAGAGCAGTTCCATGCAATCTGTGAGTGACTTGATGACAAATTTGGGATTCAGACTTTGTCATCGGAGATTCACAACAACGGAATGGAAATTCATCTGATCGTGACCCCCTCCGATGGCACGCGGGTCGACCTCTGAGCGCCACACAGCGCAGCGCTGTGTGTCGACAGGCCACCGATGGTAAATCATTACCACACGCATTTGTTGCTGAACCCATTGGTTTTAGACCACGTTTGATCTTTACCTAGAAAGAGTAAGTGGGCGGATCAGTCGATCTGATCCGGAGCTAGAACTCATACCTGAATAAAACCCAGGTTCTGCACCCATGTGTAAGAGAAAGTGACACTCATCAAACATTTTGTGCATTGCTGCTTGACATCCCTAAAGCAATATCTAGTGATGCGTGTTTCATGAAACCTAATCTAACCACTTCAAGTTCCAACAGGCTTCTGCCTGCAGCAATAACGTCACTACCTTAACTCTCACAAAGCAGAAGGAAGTATGGGGTAACTTCAGAAACCTCATCCGCACTTATTGCTTCATTGGCTATTTGTTTTCTCCTTGTTGCAGTATAACATCTGATTAGATATATGAGTTTAAACTATTTTTTTAAATGACAGACAACGCTCTCATGTCCTGATCACATGGACGCGTATATATTTCCTTGTGTGGTTGTCTGTGTTTAGTTTGTAAAGCAGTGGAATGTGATCATCAGTGTGGTTAAATAGAGGATGTGTTCAGCTGTTCAGCTTCACTGGGGGCTTTCTTCTACATTGTGGGTTTGTGCTGTTTAACATTTGACATTTAGTGATATGAAAATAGCATGACCAGCCGCATGTGACTTATAGGAAACACCTATTTTCATTTATTCCCACATATTCTTTCACTTTTATAGTAGAAGATGTGGAGGGTTTTTCAGGCAATAGTAAAACAAGAACATTTTTTATTGTAACAATTATGCAGGATTTCATCTAGTAAAGCAAGATCAATGTACACACACACACACAAACACACACACACACACACACACACACACACACACACACACACACACACACACACACACACACAGGAAGGAGGTTATTCATCTTCACAGAATCACAGAGGAACTAATGAAATCAGCAGCTTGATTCATTATTAATGTTTAGATATTTCAAAACTGAGCTTAATGAGTGCATTGTGTCAAATATCTATTTTAATGGGGTTTACTTCATGTTACACGCATGAGTAAAAGGCTCAGTTCCTGTTGGAAGACAGTTTAGCCTTTGCATAAACGTATGTGTTGTGAAGCTCATAAGGAGTCGGTTCTAATAAAAACATCACATTTCACACAAAACATCACATTTCCTGATGTTTCCTCTGCACCGTCTGGGTTTTTGGTCAGGGTTATGTTAATGTCTAACTGCTCAATAGATCATCAGAGGAACAACATTAACCTCGTCACCTGATCGACTTTCAGTCGTCAGTAGGTCAGCTGTTTCGATTCATTTAATATTAGAAAAATACTTGAAACATTATCAATTACTTGTGATTGCTTGTAATAAATTTACTTACTGGGCAATGAAAATTCTTTGGTCTTATACAAACATTAGTCTTTTGATTCAAGGGTGACGTGCACATCTCTATTATTATTTTCATGATAAAAGTTAGCGTTGTGCAGTAAGGTAGATAATGACACTCATTCTGCAGCACACATGCAGGCACATTGTGTAGCAGTCCTGTACATTTGGAGAGAGACATTCACTCCACTGTGCATGTGTGTGCTTTAATGTACAAATCAAACCTAGGTACACAACACACTGCACAAGCATTGCAGACGCAAGGCACTGAGACGCACGGGTTTCAAACAGGTAAAGTCAGAGGTGACTCATGAACTTGACACCACCCAGTCTACTTTGATACACTTGTGCTCCAGTTAAAGCTGTTAAGGAGACTCAAGCATGAGGGCATTGCATCAGAAGACGCCTGCTCAGTAGCCAACTATTGCCGTTCCCTTGAACTAGACTGTTTGACTTGGTAAATACTGATGATATACAACATGAGGATGTGTACACTTCCCAAAAGGAGTTTCGCTGGCAGTCACGCTGTGGGGATTTCAGGAAATGAAAGGGAGTTTAAGGGGTTAGCAAACAGCTGACAGCAGGGTGAAAAAGGTTGAATTTCCCCCCCTTCACACCAACAACTACGTAGTCCTTGTAAAGGTGTTGGAGCCTCTCCGCCAGAAGACTGACACGTTGCCAGTCCATCACTGTGAATAAACATTTAGACTTATTTAACATTTTTCTACATGTTTACACCAAATATGTATATTTTTTCCTGCACAGTATTTCAATCAGTTGGAAGAACAGTAGTTAAACAGGATATTTCCCAATACAAGAAAGCAATACGAAAGGACTGAATGCGCAAATTCTAAGAAAGGCTTAAGAAATTAGATTTGTCATGTGAAACCCTGTATGATAAATTCTAATACATGTAAACTCTGAAACATGTGAGGTGTAAGTTGATCATCTGCATCTAGATCTATCCAACAAATTGTTTCAGAACACCCAGACTGTAATCTTACTGGAACGTGTGACCAACCACTGTTGTGTTGTGAGGTGTGTCTGATAAAAACCTGGGCTGTGAAGGCTGTGTGTGAGCGCGCTGGTCTGAACGATACGAGCTCGTTTGTGCAGAATTATGGCTGCGGTGTCGTCCTGGAACACATCTGTCCCTCTGCACATCTGTGACTGCACATCATTCTCTCTCTCGCTCCCCCTCTGTCTCTCTCACTCGTTCTCGCCGTCTTTTTATTGCCTTCTTCCCTCCTCTGTTACAATAAACCTTTACCTTGCACCTCTTGCATATGGCACTTACGAGCCAGTTACGTTTATAGCAGTTGAAGCAGGAGGAATTTATAGGTGTTTAAAACTAGTTGAAACAAGCTTTATCGACAACTCCAAACCATGATCCACTGACTGGAGCAGCAGCTTTGAGAACAACAATGATATAAAGCAGAACCAGCTGGACAGTAAAGACCTAAAAGACTTCTCTGGAAACATCAACTGTGAGAATAGCTTTTTTTTGTGGGATTTTGTGGCAAGTACTCTAATAATGCCAAAGCCTCCTTTTAGCCAGAAATGTTCCTTGGAACTCAGGGAAGGGAGGGTGAGAGGGAGAGGGAGGATAAGTGTTTATAGAGCAGACTTGCAAAACCTCGTACGACGACAGAGAACGAGGAGCAGACTGAGCTCGGCCTCACAGCAGACATGTGTCATATCCCGACGCTCACACTCCTGTTGGTCCTGGCTGTCGCCGATGGTGAGTCTCCTCTATCAGTCGCTGCCGTGACACGAGTACCGCACTAGAAAGCCACACGCAACTCCACATTCCCTGCTGTCAGAATTCCTGCACGCGCAAGTAGTTTCAAGCGCCTGCATGTGTGCGGTGTGTTCGAGCGTCGCTGCAGTGTCACAGGTTTGTTCTGCTTTGTTTCTGCTGTCTCGGACTTCTCTCGTCCTCAGGCTTGGGACCTGGGGATACGACACAGGTCTTTCGATGTCGATGTATCAAGAAGGAGAAAAGGCCCATTAGACGTTACATACAAACAGTGGTGGTGCACCCTGCCAACTCCCACTGCAGCGAGGTGGAGATCATGTAAGCGCCCTCTGGGCAAAGCTTCAACAGTTTGTTCATTTTGACCTGAAGAACTCGGAGTGATTACCTGAGTCTTAATGGGTCTTAATCTGTCTTTCTGTCACGTAGTGCCACACTTAAAAAGAACGGACGAAGGATTTGTCTGGACCCTAAAGCTCCGTGGGTTACAAGCATTCTTCAGGGGGACAAGCCTAAGTACGTCCACCGTCATGTCATAAATCTTTAAAATTTATGTGAAGAGATTAAATAAACGTAATAATGAAACTATAAAATGATGAATAAAAGTTGCACTGCTCTAAATCAGAAAATCTAAATCCAATTTAGAAAAAATTGGCTTTCTTTTTGTTGAGTTCTTAATAATAATAATTATTCCTGAACTTATATTTTAGTTTAATTTAATTTCATTGTAATCACATGTTGAGCAAGTTCTACTCATGGGCTGGAGAGATTCAAATGCATATTTCATTTTGTCTTTAGGCAAAAACCTTTGGGAAAAAAACGCACCAGATTCAGCACAGTTTAGAGAGCTTGCTGAAGAAAAAGGAAGAAATAGTGATGCATCGATATTTTGAAGGACAAGTGTGGCTTCATTTTCACTGATCTGAATAAAATACATTTTTAATTTGATTTTGATTACATTTTGAAACCAATCCAATGTTATGAACCATTATGAATCAAACAAAATGGACCACGTGAAGCACATGTATATGGTAAAGCCTAAGTTTTAGGTGGGAGAACAACGCCACCTCTTGGGCAACGGAGAGTACCACTATGTGAGCCTTTATTAGTATTAGTAGTATATTATTATACTGCAACATCAATCCAGCTATCCAACTATCCTCATTTTATATTGAGAAAAAAACTTTTATTCTTGCATGCAACAACTGCCAAACAAAAAGCAGCTTGTGATGTTCGTTGTTATTTGACAGAAAGTCAAATGAATTTGTTCAGTCACAAGTTCAGAAACACAGGGTCCCACCACTTCAGAACAGACGTTTGCTAAGTGGCTATGAGTACCTCTTAGAATCTAGTTTATAGATTATAGGTCTTGTTTATAAAGTTGTCAAAGTTGGCAGACGGCCACTGTCCATCATTACCAAATCATATGTAAAGCCAAAGAGGAAAAAGTGCTTTTTGATATAAGATGTTCATTAAAAATGTGCATAATAAAGTACTTTAAATATGCTGCTGAAGAAGTTACAATGTTTTATACGCATCACCCATGCACCTCTGTTTCTTGATATGTATTGCTGCTTTATCGCTCAATAAAAATATAATCCATCTACTTGCACAAATGCTGCGTTTCACTGACCTTTACCTAAAACAACCACATTTTTTAAAACATTTAAATAAGCACTTCAAGAACAATGACAAACACCACCCCGTTCTGGTTAAGGAGCTGTGGTGTGCGGTGTTGAAACAACAATGCTGGAAAAAGGAGAATTAAAGCTTCGGAGAAATGCCACAGCATAAACATATTTTCTGGCCTTTCTTTGCCAATCTGGCCACATCCTGTCCTCTACAGTCCTTCTTAAATGTTATTTTCATGCTTAACTGTGCACTTTTTAGTATTAGTAACAGCTTGGGCCTATTTCTAAAGGCCTGTTTTGTTTTATTCCTATAATATTGTTAAGATTTATTGCCCTCTACCTACCAATTTTGGACTTTTGCCCAACTACCTGTCATGGCCTTTCTTGGTGTACATTATCAACCACCTAAACAGAGACCTGCAAACACCAGAACTCCATAAACCTAATAATAATAACAACAATAACAATAATAATAATAATAATAATAATAATAATAATAATAATAATAATAATAATAATAATAATAATAATAATAATAATAATAATAATAATAATAATAATAAAAACTTTATTGATCACAGGATGAGTGTCAACCTGGAGGAAAACACTGTTTTTAATTTCCAAAGGCGAACCTAAATAATAGGTAGAACTGCACACGTCTAGAATAATGTTAATGAATTTCACAAACGAAGGAAATGATGGAATAGTAATAATCTTTTAGGTTAGTAACCATGCGCGCTTTGGTTACTGACCGCCTCCTGGATGCAGCGCTGCTCACACACTCACAGCTCCGGCAGACTCCCGTAAGGTTGACGCCCCCTTCTTGGAGGCGGAAGATGGATCGGCTCTTGGTGCGCGTGCTCTGCTGCCGTAAACTGGAAGCAAACGTCTCAACTCCGTCGTTCCGATGGCACATCTGCAGACACAGCGGACCGCCGGGAACTCTGTGAAGTCTCCGACGCAGACATGTAGATAGTGGCTCCCGCTGTCCGGTCCTGTCGCCGCGTGGGACTATGGCAAAGTGCTGAGAGGTGAGGCTTTGTGTTGTGGACGCATGCAACGCTTTGTTGTGTGTGTGTGTGTGTGTGTGTGTGTTTGTTACGTAAGGTTTGCAGATAACTGGCGTCACATCGCCCGCAAAGCTGCTCGTCGCAGCAAACTTTCAACACAATATCCCACGCGTACGTAAAGATGTGAGCTGCGCTGCGTAAACAGCGTTACTGCGTCATTTCCAGCATGTGTCGACCAAACTGTTGTCCGTCCATCGCGCGGCTGGTCGTTTGTCATATACTGTACAGTCGTTTGCCTATTTATCTCTTATTGTTGTGTAACGTCGGCGCCAGTGGTTTCCTGTTGCCTGATCTGCGCGCGTGCGTGCGTGCGCGCGCCTGCCTGTTTCCAGGTGCCTGTGGTGACGGCGCTCCCCAGCCCGCGCTGCCATGGAGGTGAGCAGCCTCCCCGTGGAGCTGTGGAGGGTGATCCTGGCCTACCTGCCTCTGCCCGACCTGGGCCGCTGCTGCCAGGTGTGCCGCGCCTGGAGGGAGCTCATCCTGTCTCTGGACAACACCCGCTGGAGGGAGCTGTGCCTCGGCTGCCCCGAGTGCCGGCACCCCAACTGGCCCGGGCGGCCCCACGTGGAGCCGCCGTCCTGGCGGGAGGCCCTGAGGCAGCACGCCCTGGCCACGCGCACCTGGGCCCAAAACGGCACGGAGCTCCAGTCGTCGGCCTGCCTGCTCTTCTTCCGGCGCAGGAAGGACCGCAGGGTTTGGCACGTGGGGCCCGGCTGTGAATTTGAGACCCTGCGCGGGGCCCTGGGGGTGGTGGGGCCGTATGATCGCGTGGTGCTCCACCCGGGGGTGTACGAGGAGCAGGCGGAGGTGGCGCTGAAGGTGCCCATGGAGCTGGTGGGCCTGGGCCGGTTGGGTGAGGTGGCCCTGCTGGTGTGTATGGAGCAGCAGTGCCCCACGGCCAGGCTGTGTAATCTGGTGTTCATGCCGCCGTGGTTCTCCACTGTGGTTTACAAGGTGAAGTATCATCTTATCATGACTCCATCAAGTGTAATGATATAGTTTCACTAAATTCGCCTTCTCTTATTTTCTCTAGACATCGTGGGGTCACGTCCAGCTCGATAACTGCAACTTCGAGGGGGCCCACCTGCAAGTCCGCGGGCCGGGCACCTGCCAGGCTCGGTTCTGCTCCTTCTCACAGGGCAGCTCCGCCCAGTTGCTGGGCGTCGTCCTCAGCTTATTGGACAGCTGCGACTTCTCCGGAAGCGACGCGTCCTCGGTGACCGTCGAAGGCCCCCCTGTGTCGGAGAGGAACTGGGCTTGTAAACACCTGGTCGCTCTGGCCAGGACTTTCCCATCGTGCGGCGTGTCCGGGGACCACGGCAGCTTCCCTGCGGGACCCCCGGCCGGCTCCGCAGGGGGGCCTCGACCTCCGGGTAATAACGCGAAGCCTGTGAGCGCAGACGACTGGCGGAGGAGGATCGGGGTAGACGCCGTGTGCCAGGGCACGGTGATCGACGCCGCCTGGAGCGACGGCGAACGCAGCGAGGCGGAGGACGACGGCCGAGACACCAAAAACCCATTTGCTCTGGATTACAAAATCCCCTGCGACCACCACGGCCTGGCCCACTTGCTGAAGGCCCGGCCAGACGGCTCTCTGCCGCCCGCATCCTGTCCGGACCCCCCGTCTGTGACGCCCGAGCCCCTCACCCTTCAGCAGGAACTCGAGCGGGACCCAGAGGCTCAGACGCTGGCTGCGTCCGCCCTCGGCTGCCTCATCAGACGCTGCCTCTTCAGGGAAGGCAAGGGCGGTGTGCACTTGTCTAATTATGGACAAGCTCGGCTGGAGGGAAACATTTTCCGTGGCCTGAACTACGCTGTGCGCTGCATCCAGAACTCCACAGTAAGTAAAAGAATATTAGAGTAGTAGTGTTAGTACGTTTCTTTGCAGGCCGCTTGCAATTGGATCAGTGTATCGATTCAATGGGGTGGCCTAAATCATGAGTAATTGAGCAGCGGGCGCCCGTTCGCGCTGTTACTTGATCCGCCTCATTGTGTCTCATCGCCCTCAGATAGTGATGCTGAGGAACGAGGTGTGCGAGTGCCGGGCGTCAGGCGTGTTCCTGCGCCTCTCCGCTCAGGGCCTCATCGCGGAAAACAACATCCACTCCAACGGCGAGGCGGGCCTGGACATCCGCAAGGGGGCCGACCCCATAATAGTGGTAACTGCTGCGCCACCGCTTCTATAAAGTCATAATTGGCGTGTTATTTTTTCTTTTTTTTTAAGTTTGTTCAATCACACCGTCTGCTTTTCACAGCCTCATTGTGTCTTACGTTCCGCAGTGCAACAAAATACACAGTGGTTTGCGTTCTGGGGTCGTCGTCCTTGGCAATGGGAAGGGTTCGATTCGGAGCAACCACATTTACAACAACAAGGAAGCCGGCGTGTATATTCTCTTCAGTGGCAACCCTGTGGTCAGGTGGGTGTCAGCACACGTCTGACTTGTCCCCTCACGTTTACAGCAGTTATTCTCTGTCGAGCTGCTGATACTTTGACTTCAGCTCACTCAACGTCCGCCCCCCGCTGCGGTGCAGGTGCCAACCAGCGTGTTGCTATAAATACCTTGGCACTTTACAGCAAAAGCGTGCTATTAGGTGTGTTGCGTGATTACGGGATTCCTGGGGCTGCAGGTGCTAAAATAGACGAGCAAGTGGAGCATCTCAGCGAAGCCATGAAGTCTGAACTTGTTAAATATTTACCGCCTCTCTTCACCTTGTCTTCTAGTGGGAACCACATCTTCCAAGGCCAGGCGGCAGGCATAGCCATCAATGAGAACGGCAGAGGGATAATTACAGGTGTGTTACCCGTATTCTACATTAGGCCAAATAATTTCTTGTCATCCACTTATGTGCCACTTACAGGAAGTAAGAGTGCTTGTGTTAAGGATACTTTATTATATACTGTCTTAAATAAGTCACAGGAGGTTCACGCGCCTGCTGTGATTTCAGAGAATGTGATCAGAGAGAACCAGTGGGGGGGTGTGGACATCCGCAGAGGAGGGGACCCCATCTTAAGGAACAACTACATCTGCTATGGCTACTCCGACGGCATGGTGGTGGGAGAGAGAGGCCGCGGGCTCATCGAAGGGAACCACGTCTACTGTACGTACTCGAAGCGTGATGACGCACGCCTATGTGTCGGGTGCACGCGTGACGCCTCCTCATCTCCTTTCAGGTAACAAGGGCTGCGGCGTGTGGGTCATGTCGTCCAGCCTCCCGCAGCTCCTGGGAAACTACATCACCCACAACTGCATGTACGGCCTGGCCGTGTTCTGCAGGAAGGACCAGGAGAACGCGGAGGGCAGAGACGGCGGCTGGCAGGGGCAGGACGACGGGGGCGGCGGCGAGAGGCGGGGGGCGGAGGGGGAGGCGCAGGAAAACCTGAACGAGGAGGGGGAGCTGTTCGCCTGGGAGAGCGACCTGGACAGCGAGGACGAGCGATACTCCGCCCGCCGCTCCGTCAGCGTGGCCCTGGTGGAGAGCAACTGCATGAGCTACAATGGAGGTAACCGACGCGCGCGTTAAGCAAACAGGAGCAGCTCGATTCCGCTTCTAACGATGTCCCGCGTCCGCAGCCGTCGGCCTGTACGTGAAGAGCAGCGAGCCGCTCAACGTTTTCGCCAACCTCCTCAACAACAACTGCGGCGCCGGCGTCGCGGTGCTGCAGAGCACCCAGCTCACCCGCCTGGTCACCAACTGCGTCCTCGGGAACGGCCGCGGCGGCGTCGCGGTGGAGAGAGACTGCAGGGTGGAGCTCCGCGGCAACGGCGTCTATGACAACGGCGGCCACGGGGTCAGCTTCGCCGGCCACGGGCAGATCGTGGAGAACGACGTGGTCGGGAACTGCGGCTGTGGGGTCCAGGTCTCGGGCTGCGCCGACGTCAAGGTGGGGGGGAGGGGTCCGCGGGGGCGCAGGTCCAATCAAACAAGTCACAGGGACTGACTTCTTCTTCTTCTACAGGTGCTGCGCAACCGGGTCCAGGCAGCGCAGGGCTGTGGCATTGCTGTGCTGGGCCCTGTTAAAGGCGTGGTGCACGATAACCTCTTGTTCCAGGGTCATCCTGGAAATAAGAAGGCGCTGCTACACATGGACGCTGGCCACGAGAGCTGCGTGCTGCGCAACAACAACATTCTGAGGCATGACAACAGGTAAGTGGGAACGAAATATGTCGAATTGTTGTTTCACATTTATTTGACACATCGCTATGTATTTTTCAGCTGGACGTCCGCTTCTCCCTGGGCTCTTGAAAACCCGCCCCCTCGCCCACTGGCCAGCTCCCCAACCAGCCTCTCCTCATCCCAGTATCCTTCTCGACTTGGAATTTCTGTGACCAACAGGATCGGGGCCACTGTGGAGAGCGGCTGCCACAGCGGCAGCATGTTCTGCTCCATTCTGTGAATACGGACAAGCACTTGCAGGCTCTGTGTTTGTGTACGTGTGGGGCACTTATGTTTTCCTCCGAGGACATCGTCCAAAGTGATGCTGTACTGTTAGGGTGGAGGGTGAAGTACTGAAAGGCAGACGTCCACCTTCCTGTACGTCCTTCTGGCACATTTTTCTTATGCCAGATTTTTGTATTTCTACCATCATCAAATGTTGGCAAATGATAGGAAGCAGGAGTTCAGCACTTTCAAGCGTCCTCATCATTCATCTAAAACAGCAGTCTTCATGCTAAAGATTGTTTTTTGTTCTTTTCAGATTTCGTTGGTTTTGAGACTCTCTAGTTAGGAAATGCACATGAATCACTCCTATCAGGAGTCAAAGAAATCCGAAATGCCAGCTTCAACCATGCTACAAAGTAAAGCTGTGCCTTGTGACTTTTTCTATTCAATGAATTACTGTAGATAGGGAAAAGGATCTCTGTGCGTTATGCAAAAAAAAAAAAACAAGAGAAGATTCAAATCCAAACTTTAGATCGTCTCTTGACGTTTTTCCTGCTTCTTTGTATCATGTCAATGTTTTTAAAATACAATGCACATATTTTTTTTGTAAAGGGATCCATTTTAGCGAGAGTCCAGACACAGTCAGCATGCTGCGCAGTGACAAAGACTTGAAAGAAGTAATATAAGTGTGCAATATGTGATGTCTACAAACGTGCCTATACATTTCATCTAAGCTTGATGTTTTCTGTCATTTAGAATTTGTTTACAGCTCATTACTACACTTTTTGTATCCTGCACAGTAAGCATTAAATGACAGAAGAGTTCACAATTTTATTTGTCTACAAAATGAATTATTAAATGCCTCTCGTTTGGATGCTTGCTGTTCTCTTTTCTTGTGTGCTCAGTGCATTTTCTTGCGTTTCTTCCTTTCCATAAACTGATCATATTTCACCAGCGGTAGCACCAGAGAGGCCTGCTTGTGTTCTTCCCGCGGCTCAGCGTCCTTGCTCTTTCCTCGCGCTGGCCTGACTAGAGTAAGGCCCATTGACTTTGCAATATCAGCCATCCTATAGTAAAAACAAGAAACAGATTAATTCACGTTTCACACGCTTAAGGATATTTGACCCATGTTTTTAAGCAGCAAATCAAAGAACACAAAATTAAGTTTACCTGGCCTCGGTGATTCCCAGGTCACGGTGCAGCAGTGTGAGGTCAGCAGTCATGTGACCCATATGCAGAAGTAGAGCCAGGGAATAAGATGCTAACTTGGCTCGCATTGACGCTGACACCATGTTCTGGAGTCTGAGAAATGAAATTCATCTGTTATTACACTATATCAAACAAGATATAAATCTAATCTATAATTGGATCTACAGCATACATTAGTCATGATAATCTGATTAACGTCCAGATTTTTCTCAACCTAAGTAGCAGTAATTGAGTTTGCTGTATACTTTATATCATAAAGTCATAAGAAATCTGTCAAATTGGGCTAAATTGACTTGACTTGCTGTAGGAAATCGAAATTCATTGTATAGAAAGGTCACTTGATTAAATTGCAGCAATTCAATTTCAAGTAATAAAAGAAAAAAATTGATTATTAAACTGCAAAATATGTTTAATGAAATCGGTCAACATTAATTTATCATACCTGCCATTGTTGAAAGTCTCCACAGTGAATGTTTTGAACAGTTTGTTCTGAAGGATGCGAGGACAGCTTTCATCCTGCCAAACTGCACATATATACATAAAATGACTATTACTGATGGTAGATGGGAGGGCCCAGTGCTTCAGCATATTTATTTTTTAATTAAATAATAATAATATTATAATAAAGTGCTCTAATTAAAGAAAGTCTACATTAATAGCAAAATAAGAAACAATTACATTACTTGGAACTTAGCAGTTAGATATATTATCCATCCAAAATCATAAACTGCCCAAATACTCCACCCTGTGTCACAAAGGTAAGCAACATTACTTACACTTGCGGGTGACGTTCCTCTGACGCGCCAGTTTGAGCAGCAGAGAAAGGTAAAAAGCACAGCGGGTTATTTTGTCTCTGGCTTCACCTGCAGCTGGCATGTTCTCTAGGTGCTTCACAACACTCAGACACCTTGAAAAAGATGAGTAATAATGAGAACGCAAGGATCATGTGCAGCTCAATAAAGGGTCATAGCAAATGTGATCTGTGTGTCACCCTACCCTCCGTCGTCTCTCATCTTCTGCAGCTGCTCAGGGGTGAGAGCTGCCAGATTGGATCCGGCCTCCTCCAAAGCGTCAAAGTCCACTGGACTCAGGACTGTAGATTGGGGTTAAGGATGAAACTAAAGCAGAAGCGTGGGATAAATTTCCCACACTGCTGATATTAATAAAGGGTCAATAATAATATTAATATTAATACTGCTATCACTTGTTTTGGACACCAATACGCACACAAGACTCAGGCAAACAGAAAAAAAGATACTATCATCAAATAGGTAGACATTCTCAGGTTTGTCAGCATCTGCGTGGCATGGGGGAAGGTGGAGAGAGAGGTCTGCTTGAGATTCCGTCTCAGCTACTTCCTGTTGTAGAGCTGAGGGGAAATAAGAGCACAAATAATAAGACAAAGTAACTAAGTCAAGCATATGATAGTGTCAACATGGCTCAACTCATTATTCGTGGGAGGGGGGTTTATTACTTGAAGTTGCGTTGTTTTTTATTACTAGACTACTTTGAGCCTCACCTTCCAGACCCTTCTGATCAATCACAGAGCTGGCAGCCTTAGCCACTGCTTGATGCAGGGTATCACTGCCCACCTGGTTCAGCTTTCGGGAGCTCAACGCTCTCTTCTGTTTGTTGGTGCCGAACGCCTCAATCAGCAAGTCAACCTAAAAGGAAAAATGCACCATAAGATGAAGCTTCTGATACTAAATTCTTCTCATTCGAGGGTTTGCAGAGCAAATTGTGGTACCTTGTCTCTGTAGGTTTGAGGAGTGTCCTGGGGTTTTGCTGATTCTGTTTTCTCTCCTGCAAAGAACATTAAAGAGATATAAAGTTGCAATGACACAACTTACCAAGACTTAAAGGCGTATCATAAACATTTAGCAATCAGCAATAACAAAAGTTAAAATCTCATTATACTCGTAACAAGGAAAGCCTCGTGGCATTAATGTGACAGTAATGAGTGAGTTGGAGTTTCTTTCTACCTGGTACAACAGGCAGCATGTTGAAGAGCTGAGCATTGTGAACCTCCATCTGCATGGTCTGCTTGTTCAACACTCCAACATAATATCTAAAAAGACAACCGAAGATTTGATTTTTGTTCTAAGCAGATGTTTTCTCAGGCTTGACTGCACAACATATGCTTAATGTCTTACTTGCAAAGGTTGTTGCACTTCAAAGAACCTGCTCCAAAGTTATTTCCAACGTAGCAAAGACGGTCGGTCTCTGATACCTACACACAGGAAAGCAGCATGAAAAAGTCATTGTCCCACTCACAAAGGTAATTACACAGGACGTAGTGGTGTTGCATCTGTCGCACCAGTATCCGTCGGCTCTTTTTCCTGGGGTTATTCTCATCCGCGCTCTTGTACATCGTAAAATCCAGTTCGTCTGCATTTCTGACGTTGCCGTTTGAGAAACGAACTGTGGAAAGAGAAGAGTAAAAAAAGAGCTACGTGTGAGTTTGATTTCATTATTGTCAAAACTTGCAATATCACTTGTTAGGCGGTGTATCTTTAGGCCAGCATATACATAACTTGCATAAATCGGAAATTCAACATCACACAGTAAACAGTAAACAACTATCTCCGCTGCTAGCACCCACGTGCGCGATAAAACTGGTGTTTTAAACCAGAGAAAACACCACGTCAACATCCAGCTAGCAAGATTTCAACCAAACATTTCTGTTAACAAAGTGTTCGCAACCAATGAATTAAATATAATCACCAATAACTGCTTTATCTGACTCTCTCTCCTCTTCACAACACACTAACGAACAGGAGGCAGCCATTGTTGGTGTCATCTGTTTCCAGGTGAGGCAAGATAATTCGTGTCTTCCTATTTCCGTATTCGTGGGAATGTTAGTTCAGGCCATCATGGGCTTTTTATTATTAACAATGTATGTAAATTAAATTTCTTTGTACTGTATTATAATTGGAATGTTGCAGCAAGCATATAATTAATAATATAAATTATATAATCATAATTATATAAATTTCGCTAAGCACTAAAAAGCAGCGGGCCCGGTTCAAAACAGTAACTATCTTAACACGGTTTATCATCTTTGAATACACTTTAGTGCAGGGGCGACGTCTTGTGGTAGAACAGCAGAACTGCAACCCGTCAATTTCGAGGTCATAGACATGGCAGCGGAGCACAGCGCCACCCGGTGAGTCTGGCGGGGAAAAGCCGTCTGAGCGCTTAAAAAAAATAGAACTCCCAACACACGCGCGTAGCAGCCGGATGAAGGTTCTCCGTCACCCTTTGTGTTTTGGACGTTTATAATATTTCAGTCGGGCGGAGGGTGACGCTGAAAGAGCCGCGAGACACCAACGGACACGGCGAGCGCGCATCACGGCCCGAGCGTTTCCCACGGAACCAGAACCAGAACCAGGCGGCGTTAGCAGCGCTAGCTCCGGCAGGGACCCGCCGGCTCCGTTAACGCGGCCAGCGGACATGCTCACGCGCCCCGTGACGGACGAAGCCGTTCGGTTGTAAGCCGGCCTCCGCCCAGATGAACGCGGGATGGCGTTGACGCTCGCGGACGCTTTGCTGGTCTGAAGCCAGCTAACTTTAGCCTGGCAGGCTGCGCGTGCGACCTGGGCCCCGCTCCGCATCCCGATCCCTGCGCTTCAGTCAAACTCCTGGTAATATTTAGTCATTGTGACTTTCGTGACTATAAACACTACTGAGTAATTCTATTCATTCCGTTTGAGCAGCAGTTGTTGTTATTAATTAATATTAGCTAGTTCCTGCTCATCCTTAGGGCTACAACAATTACACTACAGCCGTTGTGCACTTGTGTCCTTGTTTCCGCACAACTTTACGAAACCATCTTATCACGTGCTGGTGTTTGCATTATCACACAATCAGCGTTGCCTCGATGACGTCATCACTCTCTCTCGTTCGTCATCACCCCTCTTCCCTTCTGACCCTCTGTGCCCCCCTCCGGCTGCCGCGTTCAGGGCCATGGACTTCCCGGGCCACTTCGAGCAGCTCTTCCAGCAGCTCAACTACCAGCGGGTCCACGGTCAGCTGTGCGACTGCGTCATCGTGGTGGGGAGCCGACACTTTAAGGCCCACCGCTCGGTGCTGGCGGCCTGCAGCACCCACTTCAGAGCCCTGTTCACGGTCGCAGAGGGCGATGCCAGCATGAACATGATCCAGCTGGACAGCGAGGTCAGCATCGCAATAATACACCAAGGTCTTATGATGTAACTCGAAGCGCGTTTTGCCATTGTTCTGTGCACAAAGCGGTCACACAGTGACTGGCTTGTTTGTCTCCAGGTGGTGACGGCTGAAGCTTTTGCTGCTCTGGTGGACATGATGTACACGTCGACGCTGATGCTGGGGGAGAGCAACGTGATGGACGTTCTCCTCGCAGCCTCCCATCTGCACCTTAACAACGTCGTCAAAGCCTGTAAGCACTACCTGACCACGCGCACCCTGCCCATGTCTCCCTCATCCGACAGACCGGCCCACCACCACCCGCAGCCGGACCAGCAGAGACACAGGCAGCAGCAGCAGCAGCAGGTGGCAGGAAACGCTAACCTGGCAGCTAACGCCGCTACGTCCAAGCTGCAGCGCACCTTCCTGCTCCAGCAGCTGGGTCTCAGCCTGGTGAGCTCCGCTTTGGGGGGGATGGAGGACAGCGGCGTGGGAACCGGAGCGGGCAGAGGGGTGGAGCAAAGAGCCTCGTTCCCCGTCAGGCGTTTCCACAAGCGCAAGCCTTCCCTCGTGCTGGGCCTGTCGGAGGAGCGGCCCAGGCAGCGGCCGCGTCCCTCTGCTAACATGGGCTTGTTAGGAAGTGAGGGGATGAATGCAGAGCAGGACGAGAGAGCACTGCTCTCCCCAGACTCCCACAAGATGGGGGATGAGTCGAAGTTGGACGCTGCCATCGGCGGCCTGGTGGGCGTGTCCCCGGATGATGCCCAGATGCCCAGCCAGTCGGACAGCGGACACTGTGAGGCGCACGATCTGGGAAGTATGCAGGGAGGCGTGAGCAAGGAGGAGGACATGGATGACCAGGAGCACCAGGATAACCTGGTGGTGAAGATTAAGTCAAATACAGAGGAGGAAGAGGCCGAAGAGCAGGAGCAGAAGGTACATTTACCTTCTACAAAACCTAAATGAGAACCCCTTAAAGTGCATGAGGTTCAAATCTTGATTTCCTTCCCATAGGTGGTGGTGAAACGAGAGCCGCTGAGCTCACCTGAGCCCACGGATGAAACGAGCGACGTGACGTCGCAGGCGGAGGGCAGTGACCCCGCGGAGCCCGGAGGCCGGGAGGAGGAGGAGAAGGTGGAGCTGAGCCCGGAGAGCAGCGACCGCAGCTTCACCTCCGAACCCCAGCCCAGCTCTGAGTCTCTGCTGCCGCCCAGAGAGCAGCTCCTCCTCAAGAGCAGCATGGGCGGCGGCAGCGGCGTCGCAGGAGGTTTCGGATGCACCGGTGGATTAAACGGGAAACCTGGTTTTAATATTTCCAGCTTTCTTAACCCGAAGGACTTTGGGGGTGGCGGCGCAGGGTTGATTACAGGAGAAGATGAGCTCCCTAACACCACGACTGGGGATGGACATCACTTCCTTATGAGACAGGAAGCTGCCGGGCCGTCTGGTTCTGCTTCGTCCTCTCTCCTGCATCCAAGTCCACTCGGTGGCGACAGTCGAAGCAGCTTCGGGGACAACCTCCAACACGACTCTCTGTTCCTCCGGCCCCTGCATGATAGCTTGGGAAACCCCAGAGGGAGTGGGGGGAGCGTAGGTGGAGGACGCGGAGGGGTCGATCCCTTTAGTCTGGAATTCCAGCGCTCCAGTCTGGGGCTTCACTCTCTGGGGCGACCCTCGCGGGGCGCGAACGCCGCCGCCCTGGCTTATCCCGGTTACAGACGCATCGCGCCGAAAATGGCGTCCGGCATGGGGGATGAAGGGGTCGGCGGCATCCTTCAGGACGCCGCGTCCTCCTCCTCGAGCCTGGCAAGCCCGCTGCTCCTGAACGAGAGCGGCGGCTATGAGCTCAACGGCGGTCGGCCCACCTCCCTCCCCCCGCAGCTCACCCGGGCTTCCGCAGACGTCCTGTCCAAGTGCAAGAAGGCTCTGTCGGAGCACAACGTCTTGGTGGTGGAGGGAGCCCGGAAATACGCCTGTAAAATCTGCTGCAAAACGTTCCTCACCCTGACGGACTGCAAGAAGCACATCCGCGTCCACACGGGAGAGAAACCCTACGCCTGTCTCAAGTGCGGCAAACGCTTCAGCCAGTCGTCTCACCTCTATAAGCATTCCAAGACCACCTGCCTGCGCTGGCAGAACAGCAACGTGTCCAATGCAATGCTGTAAGACAGTAAAGCGGTGCAGTGGGACAAATGATCGGTCATCACTTATGGGCTTTGTTAAAATACCTATAAATGTCATTGCTGAAGCTGTATTGGATCAGCTGCCTCACTAAAAGCCCTGATCTCACCAAAGACAGGGCGATGATACATTTGCTTTTACAAGTGAGATGCAGACTAGAGGCTACAGTTATAACAAGTGGGCATGCATAAAAATAACATGGATGCAGGAGAAATAGTAATATAGCTATAATATAGCTCTCTGTGGGAGGAGCGTGAGGAAGATTTTCCAGTCGATGCAGTAAACGGACTGTGTGTAATAGGATGCAAGTCAAGACCCTGAAAAGAAATGTAAGTTGATCTACAGAGCCAGACGAGACTTGCTGAAAACCCCACTTATCCAGATTGTGCACTACACGATTCTGATTCACTTTTGGAGCCGATAATACTCAAAGCAAACTGTTTTCTGTCCTGTGTAGCAGGTTTAGGGAAGTGCTGAAGACACGTGTCGCTTGTTTGAAGTCTGGAGTTGGTTAGAAAGTCTGTCATCTGGCCATGTTATAGACAGATATGTTATAAGCTTTTAGCAAGAATAATAAATCAGTTTGTAGTTTTGGGAGCTCTGGGTTTTAACAGGAAAAAGCTACTGATGCATTTACTCCTGCGGTTTTAAAGTACACTTTTTAGGTGAAATCTAGAATTGTCCTGATCAACCTCTAATTGTAATTTACCAAACAGAAATACTTTAGCTCTTTAGAGATTTGTCAGCTTTGAGTGCAGACAAAAACCCACAGTGATGTTAAGGAAGCTTATCTTGTGTATTGTTCATTGGTAACAGATGCGACCGACAAGGTTATCTGAAGAAAAGTCCACCGAACATTGGGAAATGGTGTAGAAATGTAAATATTGCACATTTGTGGTTGGTTTTATGAATTTTGTTTTTAAACATAAACTTGTGTTTAGGTTTGTTACTGTACTCACTTCTTTTATGTGTGTCTCTTTATACACGTAATGTCGTTACAAAAGACAAATCCTTCTCATATATATATACATATATCTAATGTGTTTACTGGAATGTTGATATATTAAAACACTGGTAAAAGGCGACTGTTACAGTTACACTATATTAGTTGCACTATATATGTCCAGCTTTTACATTATAATTTATTATTAAACTGTATAAAAATACTTTACATTGAAACCTGGAAATTGTTACAAACAAACAAAGAGCCTTTATTTAAATTGAATTTGAACCGAAAACATTTCTCCATCAACCTACTGTGGGTTGTCGGGTCCCAGCAGACCGTGAATAGGAGCGCCTTCATCGGTGCAAGGCTGATCAGTGTTCATGCAGTGTTGTAATGTTCTGTTTTAGTGAACTATGACAAAAGAGTTGACACTTAACGTCGATGTTTGCCTTCTTTCGCTTTATTGCCTGCTGTATCGTGTCACCCACACACAGTCATCCTTTCCATTTCTAGTCAGCACCTTCCATTGTACTGTAGATTTCCTGAACTGTTGGCCTGTGCAAAATGGCAGATTTTGTTCACCATGTATGTCTTTGGATACTGCTCAGATTTAATTTAAAGAGGAAGCATTTTCCTGAAGGGTCTCCTTCTCATTAACATAAGCTAGCATACAGTTTGCTGTGTAATTTCTGACATTATGGTCAGGGGTGGAGTTTTAAATATCCCCACTCACAATGAATATTAACTGTGTTGTATGGTCCTCTGTCAAATGCAGTCTTTTCTTTCTTTATGGAAAGAAGTAAACGTCATAATAATGAGCTATAAAGGAGTCTAAAATTGTTTCCATGTCTCACACAGTGACCTGTTAGGAATTCTAATGGTGCTGTACTTTGAAGGTGTTGATGTGAATCTGGGGGGGAATAAGCACTGACTGGAATATCTCTTTATGAATATGCCAAAAAAGTCAAACAATGTGTGTGTAAAAAGGCCTCGATTCGATTGATGACAAACGTCACTGCCTTATGCCCTGTAGCTTGAAAAGCTGGGCCTCTGTTGCCAAACCTAAAGGACTTCTGTTCTGTTTGCCTGACACAGTGTAACCACGAGAGGACTAAATGTTTGTCTTTCTGCTGTTGAAGTCTATGAAGCGTCATAGTGTGTTCAGTTCTCGTACAGACTGAATAAAAACAATCACATTCATTGTGTTGCTGTTAATATTTTGGGTTTAAAAGAAACAAGGAAAACACTGTAAAATACAATTTTGCTTTTCTCCCAAGACATTGTACGATAATTGATAGTAGAGTGGGGCTTCTCACAGCTTGAGCTCCCTGATCATGGGCTCACCCTGCAGCCCGAGGAGCAGGTTGTTGGCCGCCAGGGCAGACATGGCGTTCCGGGTGGTGTAGGAGGCACTGGCAATGTGTGGTAGAATCACTGCGGAGAGCGGGATCGCAGAATTAACTATGGCGAAAGATGAAAAATAGCCCAAATCCTTTTTAGTTTGACAGACTCACCGCAGTTTTTAAGGGTAAAGAGCGGGTGGGTGGTGGGCAGGGGCTCGGGGACGGTCACGTCCAGGCCGGCCCCCGCTATCTGCCCCGTGGCCAGAGCCTCGTACAGGTCCTCCTGGTTCACGACCCCGCCCCTGTCGCAGCACAGACACGGCCAGAGGTCTCAGTGGGGCTGCATCAGAACGGAGCGCAGCAAAGCTCCGCTGCACCGGTACCTGCTGGTGTTGATAAAGATGGAGGTGTTTTTCATCTTGGAGAACAGACGCCTGTTGCAGATCTCCTTCGTTTCTGGCGTTAAAGCGCAGCATGCGGCCAGGAAGTCTGAGCGCTCTGCCAGTTCATCCAACGACACTAGAGCCAGGAGAAGGACACGTCACATGACATAACGACTTAATATGACAATATCAGATTAAATGATCCTTACCGTACTCTGCGTTGATGCTAGCGGCCAGCTCAGGCCTGGGGGCCACGTCCGCGTAGATGAACTTCTTTACTTTGAAAGGCGCCAAGCGTTCAGCTATTGCTACGCCTTTGAGGAGAAACCACACGCTGTGAAGATTACACGGCCTGGCACCGAAGGCAGATTGCTAATGAAGGAGTAGAACGATCGCATTCATGTACTCACCGATCCGCCCCAGGCCCAGAATACCCACAGTGCTGTTGGCCAGCTCATGTCCACACAGCCACAGAGTCCTCCAAGTGCCCCAGCCACCGCTACCGCAGCGAGAGAGAGAGAGAACATGTATGGATGTGTGTGTGCATGCGTGCGTGTGTGTGTGTGTCCCGTTACGTCTTTGCTTCATGCGTGGCCTCTATGAGCCTCCTGGATGTTGTGAGGAGCAGCGCTACAGTCAGCTCAGCCACAGCATCAGTCAACACGTCAGGGGTGTAACCAACACGAATCCCCCTGTGGAGAAACACAGTCATTTAACATATGGCTCAGTCCAGCCTGACTCCATTATAATGCCTCTTTTTAGTTTAGATGTACTTTTAACGTTAGCGTGCATCATTAAAGATAGACAGAGAAGATAGGACAACCTTCTTTTCAGCTCCTCCAGAGAGAGGTGGTCGAAACCCACTGACATAGTACTAACAACCTTCAACTTGGGACCTGCAGGAGCAAATCATGAAAAGCCTAAGTATAATATGCTCTTCATGACATGTAGGTTATTGGATGTGGAGCAACAACCACCCTCGAACCTGCAGCTTCCAGCAGCTCCGCGTCAACCTTCTCCGTGAGGACACAAAGCAGAGCATCAACGCCTCTGACCTTCTCCAGAAGCTCCTTCCTGGGCACAGGGACGTCATCGGAGTCCCACAGCTCAAAGTTCACCCTTGGAAACAGAAATGTGTTTTTATCATCAGAGGAGAGGACAATAAATAATGAAAAGATGTCAGCTGCATTAGGAAGCCTTTTAGAATTAAATATATGTTAAATATACAAAGCTGGATAAAGTGCAGTGAGACGTGTTGATCTCTGCTGTGGCCCAGTGCCCTCTAGGCTAGCAGTGCTGATTACCTAAGTGCAAACGCTGGCAGTCCTGTTTACTCTGAGTAAATGATGAACTTCACAAAGCAGCTCAAACTACACATACAAAGCTGTAAGAGCAGCTACAGCTGCTGTCCTTCTGCTCATACAAGAATCCAATATATACGTTTTAACTGAAAAGGACTCACTGCCCGGAGTCGCGCAGGATCTTCAGACCCTCGGGCGGAATCTGCCGGGTGACGAATACTCGAGGGAGCGTGGACATCTTCCTCTGCACGCTGCTTGTCAGACCCCCGGCGACGTTCAGCGGGGTGCCAGCGATCCTCTGGAGCCGCCGCAGGGCCACGCTGCTGCTCCACATTGCCAGGAGAGAGTAAAGCTGTGTGCAGACGTACGAGGGATGCGACCGGTGCTTTGGAGTTCAGTGTCCGTTGTGACCATGATTTTGGCTCCAGGTCGGGTGTGTGTGTGTGTGTGTGTGTGGGGGGGGGGGGGGGGGGGGGGGGGGGGGGGTCTCCTGTTGCTGTTTGTCTGAGTGACCAGTGTGATTAGAAGGGGGGGGGGGGGTGGATGGAACAAAAGATCCGAATTGTCCAAGGCAAATAAGTCTTTGTCCAGCCTCAGATTTAGCAAGTAAAAAAATAGGCTAGTTGCAGGAAACACACTTTAAAAACAGCACTGGATTTGTTATTTTCTGACATCATCATTCATGTGTTTCAAAACAATGTACAGTAAATGTTTCACTCACTGCTGCTGACCTTTGTTTCTTCAAACAGGGGAGGCCTCAGCCGCCACCATGTGTTTTCTGATCTCTCTGTTCCTGTGTTTTTAAGCTCATTCACCTTTCTTGAATTTCTTCTTCTTTCTTTTGAAACAAAACTCATGACCTGAAGTAATGAGATGAGTAAATGTGGATTTAAAAGATCACTAAAAAATATACTGAAGAACTAACACCTCAAGATGAAAATTCATCTCACAAAATGACTTTTGGCTAATTATCAAGGAAAGTGCAATACATTTGTACCTGCTTGAGAACATTTACAGAGGATGGATTATGACATGATGGACCCTTGAGCACAAACATGTAGGATGTAGGTCATTAATCTTTAATGCCTCATTTTAATGCTTCATTGTTTTTCCTGAGATAAAGATTTCGTGACCCTATTTAGTATTCATGTAGGAAGCAGTTGGTGGAAAATTCTTGTTCTAAAGATGCAATAAAATGTAAAGTAAAATACTGTGATTCCGTGTAATTCAGAAGAATATCGCCGTAATAAACATCAATTCAACAACTTCAGCGGTGCGAGACGATTGGGTGACCTGGGTCATGTGACCACCGCAACCCGGAACTGCTTTGACTTTTTTAACCAGTCACAGCCATTCATTCGTTACAGCTCGTCGTTCATACTAACAGGTAGCGACATTATGACTGCTCGCATGTTAATGTTATTGATAATCTTAAATACGAATTCATCATCTTGCTTGGCAAAGCGATGACGCCTCAAGGGACTAAGTACTTCGTAGAGTGACTCGTAGCGTACAGCGTGACTCGTTACTTATAACGAGTTTACGACAAGTGCCCTCGCCACCGGCAGCAGTGGCACTTTAAGCTAACTAGCTGTAGCCGCTAACGTCAAGCGTCCCCCAGCAGGTTAACAAAACAAACAGTGCTGTCATTGTAGGTCATTAACGCTATTCTGAGCGGTTACTGTTAGAATATAGCACGTATTGACTGAAGACGGCCGCTGGCTGGTCGACTACACTGACAGCTAGCTGGCATTAACTGTAGGTTAGCCATCTAGCTAACCTAGTTACAACTGGGCGTTGGTTTACATACAACCGACCGTTTTACAACTTTATTAATCACTCTCTGTATTTTTACATGTTCTACGGATATAGTAGTTATATGTGACACAGCTTCATCCCCCTCTTTCCCTCTCAGCATGGCTGCAGACTCGATGGAGATTGACGATTCTCTTTACAGGCAAGTCTGTCTTGGTCGAACTACATCCAAATTAATGTGATGGGAGACAATGCACTGCGATCAAGTTAGCAAATGGCATATCTCTGTCCTCCTCCTCTCGATCTCTCTTGCACATTTCCTCACACTTTCTGTTTTGCACTCCTCCTTGTCCAGCCGCCAGCGATATGTGCTGGGTGACAATGCTATGCACCAGATGGCCCAATCTTCAGTCTTTCTCAGTGGAATGGGAGGACTGGGGATAGAGATTGGTAAGTCTACAAGAACAGTCATACACCATAGCTTTGATATTCATTATAATGATCGTTTTTATCAGCTGTGATTTGATAGTAAATTATCTGACCTCTTTGTCACAGCAAAGAATATTGTCCTGGCTGGAGTGAAGGTAAATGGTCTCACTTAAATACTATGATTGTTTAACAATGTCATCGCAAATAATGTTTTAATCAGGTGTTGTTGTGGTGCTTGTACAGACAGTCACCCTTCATGACACAAAGCAATGCGAGATGTTGGATTTGGGCTCAAATTTCTTTATCCGCAAAGAGGATGTGTTGAACCAGAGGAAGAGGTAATAGACGTAAGAAAAGTGGACTGGATCACAGCCTTTGACTTTGACCCTGTAATTACACATTTGCTTATACACAGACGAATTCCAAAATTCTTACGCTTTTACTTTGTCTTTCATTTGCATCTGTCCTAAGGGTTGAGGCAGTGTGCCCTCGGGTTGCAGAGTTGAACCCCTATGTTCATGTTGACCTGTCTTCCTCTGCTCTGGATGACAACACTGATCTCAGTTTTCTCAGAAAGTATCAGGTACTTACTTTTGATTCTGAATGTCTTGCTTATGGTCTCCTGGTTAAGTCATTTTCTTGAATTTCTTCTGGCAACTAAAATTTGTGTTGTAAAGAATTGTGTTTGTGTTTTCATGAGGAAATGAAGGATGTGTTTGGTTTTATTTCATAGCGGTTTGTAGCCGTTGAGATAGGACACCAAGATTGGAAAAGCACAATGTCAAAAGTGTCTTAAACTACTCCTTCAGTGTGATTCAGAGTTGTTAATCCAAGTGCAATGCATGTTGTCAACTGTCAGATTTCCACCACAATATGAGTAAACAAGGAAAACCCAGTTTTTAGCTGGAGTCATAAAGAAGTTCACAGATGGTGTCACTGATTGCCCTGTGGAGCATTAGCTGTGAATGTGTTCTTTAACATTAATATTTAAATGGGTGTATGGGCAAGTGAAGTTTATTTTCTCTGTGCTCTGCTTTCTCCTGTAGTGTGTAATTCTGACTGAAACCAGATTGCGTTTACAGAAGAGAGTGAATGACTTCTGCCACTCACAACGACCTCCCATCAGAGTAAGACTGCAGTTACTGTGGTGCAACATGTCTTGTGCACATGGAACACAAAAAAGCCCTTTGTCTGTATATTAACCAAAATATGTTGCTCTTTATCTTTCCCAGTTCATCGGCTGTGACGCACATGGCATCTGTGTGCGGGTGTTTTGTGATTTTGGGGAGGAGTTTGAAGTGTCTGATCCCACAGGAGAAGAGCCCAAGGATATCTTCATCCAAAGTATTACACAGGTAGACGACTCGGTCCCAGTGTTGATCCATTGCTTATAATAAATTATATTTCTGTCTATAGCATAGGCTTAAGTTGATGTGACATTTCTTTGCATTATCTGATGTAATGTTATTGTTCCTTGAAAATATAGCAATAACAACATGAGCTGCAGCTTTCATCTAATGAACGTTCTTTATGTTTTGGCAAATTAGGACAATCCGGGGGTGGTGACCTGCATGGACAACCAACCACATGGCCTACAAACCGGCCAGAGTGTTGTTTTCAGAGAGATCAATGGCATGGTTGAACTCAACAACACAGCACGACAAGTATCAGGTGTTGTGTCTGCATTGCATTACTGTAGGCAACGTTATAAAATAGGATTGTGGTCAATGTTTATTGAAATAAAGCAAATACTTTATTTGCATAATGTGTAATGTTACATATTTGTGTAATGCAATACTGTGTAGTAATTCAGTGTGTGTGTGTGTGTGTGTGTGTGTGTGTGTGTGTGTGTGTGTGTGTGTGTGTGTGTGTGTGTGTGTGTGTGTGTGTGTGTGTGTGTGTGTGTGTGTGTGTGTGTGTGTGTGTGTGTGTGTTTTGTCTGACTGTGGATGGTATTAGTCCTCTCCCCTCACAGTTTTGCAATAGGAGATACATCCCAACTTCAGCCATATGCACATGGAGGGTTCTTTGTCCTGGTGAAAACCCCTAAGACATACAGATTTGTATGTATATGCTGTTGTAATAGCAACCTCAAATACCACAGTTACTCCAAATGAGCAATTAGCTGATTATGTGTGTGGCATTTATGCATTACAGGAGACTATGGAGAGACAGTTGTGTGAACCTCAGGTCCTGACTCCAGACTTCAGTAAACCAGAGGTGAGTATTTAAGCTGTTCCTGAGTGTTATGAATGGTCCAGTCAGCCAGCTGACACTGGGCTTAACCCAGTTCTACATTTCTGCGTGTGCAGTATACCCTAATCCAGAGCAGGTTTAAAGTGGGTCAGAACTATCAAACAGCAGTTGTGGGTGGAAGACAAAAGCACAAGAATTCTGTACCATACAGACACAAACATCAGTTTTTACCAAATTCACATTATATTTGTGTTTGTAGTAATATCCATGTATACTGTACAGAATGTTAGAATAGAATAGAATAAAGAATCTCCTCTTAGTTTCATTGTTTTTCAACATTGTTTTTTTTTTTGCCTTTTACGTCTACTCATTAGGCTCCACTACAGATCCATGCAGCCATGCTGGCTTTAGACGCCTTCCAGGAGCAACACAGCAGACTTCCCAACACTGGGTAACCAAATTATGTTTCTGCTGCTCTACGTTCTGCGTTCATATTGTACCTCATCTAAGTTCCCCCTGTCTGTTGTTCATGCAGATTTATGAGCTGTTTTGCTTTGATACTATCAGGTGTTTACAGGATGCTGAGGTTTTATTGAAGCTAACTGAGGAGGTTAATGCAACTCTCAGGAACAAAGTAAGTCAGCTTTTATTCATCTAATTCTGTAGATGCAGTCACATGCAGTATGCAACAGCGACACTGCTTTCATTTTCTTTTTGCCTTTACTTGTAGGCGCCTGTGAATGTTGAGCTGGTGCGCTGCCTGTCAAGGACAGCCAGGGGAACTCTCCCTCCATTAGCAGCAGCCGTAGGAGGTCTAGCCAGCCAGGAAGCTCTTAAGGCCATCACAGGGAAGTTCGCACCACTGCAGCAATGGGTAGGTAGCATTTGAACTGTAGATTAGTCATGATTGAAACACGTGACTGGGAACATTTTTTTTAATTACTTTTTTTGTTTCTCCTGTTTAGTTTTACCTTGATGCTATCGAGGTAGTCAAGCCACTTCAGTCACTTTCAGCTGAGGAGTTTTTCCCTAGGGGCGATCGGTACGATGGACTACGAGCCTGCATCGGCGAATCTTTGTGTCTTGAACTGCATAAGCTCAGGGTCTTCATGGTAAGACTTCTTCATTATAGAAAAGGCATCTTTTACTTTAAATCAGGTGAACATTTATGTCTATATAAACCCGCCGCTGGTTTCACATCCAGGTTGGCTGTGGAGCCATAGGCTGTGAGATGTTGAAAAACTTTGCCTTGCTTGGGGTTGGTCTGACTCAGAGCTCTGGAGTGGTGGGTGTATCTTACTGGCTGTTTTCTCACTATTATTGTATCGGACCCTTTCTTTATCTATTAATGACCATAATTACTACTGCTCAGGTGTGCATAACTGATCCAGACCTCATAGAAAAATCCAACCTTAATAGGCAGTTTCTCTTTAGACCGCATCATATACAGGTTTGTTTTCTCCCTTCCCACATTTTAACCATTCATGCTGGAACCGCGCTATTATGCACCCGAACCCACATTATGTGCTTCTGTCTTAGAAACCGAAGAGTACCACAGCAGCAGAAGCCACTCGCGATATAAACCCAGATCTGCAGGTGGACGCTCACCTCAACAAAGTGTGTCCAGCCACTGAGAATATCTACAATGACTCTTTCTATTCCCACCTGAACCTAGTGGTCACCGCACTAGACAACGTGGAGGCGAGGAGATATGTAGACAGGTTGGTGCAAATATGACAGTTAAAGTCAGAAACTTAGCTATTGTCCTTATTTGTCTGGAGAGAACACGCTTTTTTCTGGAAGATTAACATTGAACATTGTCTCCCTGTTTGTTTCCATGTATGATTTTCAGCCGGTGTGTATCTAATCAGAGACCTCTCCTTGACTCTGGCACCATGGGAACTAAAGGACACACAGAAATCATTGTGCCAAATTTGACAGAGTCCTACAATAGCCATGTGAGTGTGTTTTATTATTTTCTTGTTCTATGTATTCGTCCTTTTACTTGTGGACGTACCACAGTGCTCCTACATGCATGCATTTTTACATTTGCTTTCCAGAGAGATCCACCAGAGGAGGAAATCCCTTTCTGCACTCTCAAGTCTTTCCCTTCTGTCATTGAACACACCATCCAGTGGGCCAGAGACAAGGTTCACAACATAATACCTCTTTTGTATTGCTCTAGTTGCTTTCATATTCCAAAGTATCTGTTTCAGCAGTAGTTTTTGCTTTTTGTCTAGTTTGAGAATGCGTTTGTCCACAAGCCCTCCATGTACAATTCCTTCTGGCAGACCCACTCCTCTGCTCAAGTGGTTCTTCAGGTATGATGTTTTTATTTTTAATATAATATATTTTAAATGATTATGTGTTAGTGGCGTATTTGAGCAAATAAAAAAACCCAGCTCTAACTGACAGTGCCTCATGTGTTGCAGAGGATGCAGGCAGGGGAGAGTCTGGAGGGGTCGTTTCAGGTCGTTAAGCTCCTGAGCAGACGGCCTAGCCAGTGGGAACAGTGCATCGCCATTGCTCGTGTGAAATTTGAAAAATATTTTAAGAGAAAGGTGATTTGCTTGTTTCTGGCATTTTGTGTTTGTAGGTTATTGTAATTGGTGACTAATGTTTAATCTTGTATTTAGGCCCTTCAGCTGTTGCACTCTTTCCCTCTGGACACCAGGTTAAAAGATGGAAGTAAGTTCGTAATGTAGAAACAATTTTAGATGCACCTTGAAAATGTGTTTAAGAGCAGTAGCAGTAAAATATTCTCTGTTTCCAGGTTTGTTCTGGCAGTCTCCAAAAAGACCTCCAGCACCTATTGATTTTGATTTGAAAGATCCGTTGTGAGTTGCACTGTTTTCTTATATGACACCTTAACAGCTTCCTGTGTTTCATATCTAAGCTTTTCAAACCCTCCTCCTCCCGTCAGGCACTTAACCTTCATTGTCAGCACTGCACGGCTCTTTGCAGGCATTTATAACATCCCTTATTCAGAAAAGGTAGGTGACATTACTCAGTCATATTCTCTTATATACACACACAGTTTCACATTATTCCTATGTTTTTGTTTTTAAGGATCTATCCAAAGAAGCAGTGACCAGGATTCTCTTGGGTGTCTCAATTCCTGAGTACAGGCCCCTAGAGAAAGTAAGTGTCTACATCGATCAGTTGTTTCTTTGTTCTCTTCAAAGTCAAAACGTTGTGGACTGTTTTGTTCTCTCCTTCGCAGTGCATAGAGACGGACGAGGCAGCAAAGAAGCCTGATCAAACGAAGATGCCTCTCACCAGTGAAGAGGAGAGAGAGACCATTGCACAGCTGGAGCAGGCCATTGCTGCTGACAGTGTGTCACCAGGTACATCTATGTAGAAATGCTGTTTATGTTTACAACTACTGTGTGATGAAGAGACAACAAAATGAAATGTCTGTGCCTTCATGTGCTCCACGTAGAGAAATTACAGATGAGCCCACAACAGTTTGAAAAGGATGACGACAGCAACGGCCACATAGACTTTGTCACTTCAGCCTCAGCTCTCAGAGCCAGGATGTACTCCATCGAGCCGGCTGACCGTCTCAAAACCAAACGAATCGCTGGCAAGATCATCCCTGCTATCGCCACAGCCACAGCTGCTGTTGCTGGACTGGTGAGAACACCTCATGCTGTCATTTTAAAGCCATTAATTTAGTCTTTACTAGGTGAGTCTAATTTAGTGGTTTGGATTAAATTTGTACTGTTTTATCCTCTTAGGTGGCTCTGGAGTTGATCAAAGTGGTTGGAGGCTATGGGTTTGAACTGTATAAAAACTGCTTCTTCAACTTGGCGATCCCTGTGGTGGTGCTCACTGAGACTGCCCCAGTTAAACGCACACTCATCAGGTAAGGACGTGTACAATCTGTCAGTCTCACTTTCATGGTATGTACGCGCGAGGTCCAGCATCCAGCACTGGGGAGGTTCCAGTTGCTATATGCAGGACTAGTAGCGTGTTGCCTCATCGTTTCAATGCAGAGTAGTAATAACTCTATGACACACTTTCCAGGGATGACATCTACTTCTCCATCTGGGATTATTGGACTGTCTTTGGCCATGAGGACTTCACACTCTCCGACTTTATGAATACAGTGAGGGTATGTAACTAGGCTGTTGGTGTATCACCAGTTTAGATGCAGATGCACATTCTCGTGTTAGTGGTAGTGCATTTTTATCAGGTGTTGCTCTTTATACCTCCAGGAGAAGTATGGAATTGAACCTACTATGGTTGTCCATGGTGTGAAGATGCTCTATGTGCCTGTCATGCCCGGACACTCAAAAAGGCTCAAACTGACGTGAGTGCCCTGAATAGAGAGAGAGATGTTGTAGAGATTTAAACCAACTGAATATGTAAACTGCATAGACTATAACATAAAATGTGTGTTTCTGCAGGATGCAGAAGCTTATCAAGCCATCGGTGGACCGCCGCTACGTTGACCTCACCGTGTCATTTGCTCCCGAAGCGGACGGAGACGAGGACCTACCCGGGCCGCCTGTCAGGTACTATTTCAGTCGCAACGGAGAGACCCCCTGACAACTTCCTGGATGTCCTGCTCAACCTCTGGTGTCCTTACCTCCCCATCATATAAACTATCATGCCCCAATTACCTGGGTGAGGGCCGAGCGCTTTCCCACGGGATGTCATCAGACAGGAGTAAAGATCCTGGCCTCTGCACACGCTCCTTGTACTACATGGAGCAAGACAAGGCCAGTCCTGGTTTTAGTTTTTCTTGCCTCAGATATAGCCAGTGGAACACAAAGCTGCGTGAGTAGCACTCAACTGTACCTGTGTACATACATTTTCTCTGTTCTGTTTTTTACTCTGGTGAAATGCACAGCTATGCCTGTGTCAATGCCTTAATTGACTGACAACATTTTCTTTGTTTGTGGCAGTGAGTCCAACTAAAACTTTGTTTACAGAACCTGTGTACAGCCCCATTAGTCCTGTATCTGTCAAAATGTGCTAGGCCCTACCATGGATGTGTAGTCTTATGGCATCTTCTTCTTCCTCATAGCCCTCAGACTGGCTTTGAAAAAATTGCCAATCACAAAATTTACCCGTTGTTTATCTAACGTGTCAGGCCAATAATTGTATGTATTTAAATGTACAACAGAGAAAACACCAAAGATACTGATTATCATTGTGTCTTCAGATAATTGCTTTCTTTAATGTCGAGTTCATCACAGGGTCTGGGTATAACCAAACATTGATGAACACCACACACTGCTGCATCATGACACCTGGCTTATTGATGAGCATCAGCTCTTTGGAAAAGCAACAATTTTACCACATTGTGCCCCAGTCAACTGACATGATGCAGCTGATGTGCGGTGCCCAATATAAAACAAAAGTAATATGCGGAAAACACAGTTTATTTGTAGCTGCTGATCTTACCCATTGTTAAATTCCCAGGTAATGACTGCACTGACATCAGTTAACACATTTGGATCACACTCCAAATCCTTTGTTCCTTTTTTAATGTATTTATTTTTGTCAGTTCTTGTGTCAAACTGAGCCTGTGTTGATGAGCTCTGAGTCATGGTGCACTGGTTACTTGTTAATCAACTCTAAACACAAAAGTGTTAAGATGAAGGTGTAAATTGCCCTGCTATTAGAACTTCCATTGACATATATTGGCAGCAATTTCAGTGTAATTGTATTGAGGCCCACCAGTAAGTAAAATCTGCTAAGGATTTTAGGTTATGATGTGTTTCTTAAATCAATTAAGAATAAAGTCTAATAAAACGCTTCCTTAGCCACTTTGTCTCATGACCCTGATCACAGCTGGTGAATTTCACTCTGCACAGGAAGTCACTCAGAAGGATTCTAGTCCAGTAAATGTTGTGTTAACGAGTCACAGTGATGCTGTTTGTTCTTGTCACAGACCACTCACCCAATGGTCCAATAAAATGTGAGCATCAGGATGCCCAGTCTACAGCTGCTCAGTTTGTTGTAAACGCATCAAGGTAAAATAGAAAAGGTCATATTTTCACAAGCAACAAAAACGGCCCTAGCTCCAACTTCATATAAAGCGATTTATTGTTGTATCACTAACTAACTAAACTAACTAAATATTTTTTTGCATACTACTCCATTGGTTAAAAGAAAATGACACATGTTCAAAAGAGACAGTTTTATTATTTAAATATTCTTAATCATTATAAATAAAGCTGTATGACAAATATTACTATTTCAATAAAAATATTAATTTTGTTATACGATATACACAAGTTTAGTATTTGATGTGGAAAAAAATAACAATACAATTCATGATTGATTTTACTTTAAGAGTTCATGGATTTCTAGTGTAGTTCATTATTGTCAGTGTAGAGATTAAAACTGTTGCCTGTATGAAGGTATATGGTGCAGTGATGTCACAGGTCTAGGTCCTGCAGGTCTCCCCAGCTGGGTCCAACCTTGACTTTGGCCTTCAGTTTCACGTACAGTTTGACTGCTGACTCCATCTCCCTCTTCACTATCTGTGCAACCTGCCCGGAGAGAAAACAATTAGACAAACATGTGGAGATGTTCACCAGTGTTACTGTCCTCCTCCGCTTCTGCCCGAACTGACAATCCAGCAAATGTTCACACCTGTATGAGGTCTTGTTCTGTGGTTTCATAGATGAGCTCATCGTGGAGCTGCAGGATAAAGTAAGCTCCTCCCAGTTGAGATGCCCCGGCCCTGCGCCGACTGTTGACTGTGTGATGGGTAACAGTGAACTTAGTTAATGAAGGGCTTCAAACTAATTAAAGCACTGTCATGTCTTCCATTGTTTTGTGTGCATCACCTGAGCGTGTGTGCTGGTGCGACAGTGGAGCTGCAGGATAGGTTTGCTGCAGTCGCCTCTGGATGTTCACTGTGGCGCGTTTAACAATGTCGGCCGCTGAGCCCTGCACAGTTGTGTTCACAGCCTGACGCTCAGCCTTGGCGAGAGAGAATGTATTTAAATAGATGAAGGGGAAAAAAACCCTTTTAGATCATAATAATTCTGATCCCTACATGAGCTTTGATGTGTGGATTGCTGTTAGTGATCCCAGGCAGGTATCGCCTACGACCCATCAGAGTCTGAACATAGCTGTTCTTAATACAGTTCTTTACTGTCTCTTTAAGAAAAGCATTAATCCCTGAAAAAAAAAAACATAGACATTAATTTTAATTTTGTATCAGCACAGCTTTACACTGTTAAATGATCATATCTCCCATGTGACACTTGGATATGATAGATACCTTTGTATCTGGCCTTAAAGCTTTCAATGTAGCAGGCAGCATCATTTTCTTCCACTCCCATTTGCTCTCCCAGGCTCTTGGCGCCCATCCCATATATAATCCCATAGCAAATCTGCAGATGAACGAATGGATGATGAGATGAATGACCACGTGGCCTTGTTATTCCTCCCTCCCAGCTAGTTGGACCTGTTTAGCTTGTTGTCTGAGGTCATCTTTCACGCTCTCTGGGTCGACACCTTTCCACTCTGCAGCGATGCAGCGGAACACGTCTGCTCCTCCGTTCAGCACCTGGTGTGTGGACACACGGTTGATGGCTTGATGCTGAACAGCATCTGGGAGCCTGTAATGGCAGTTACCTGTAGAAGCCGCTGATCCTTGGAGAGGTGAGCCAGTATTCTTAGCTCCAGCTGGGAGTAATCGGCCGCCAGTATCATTCCGCCTGCAAGTGACAGCCAGAGTGAGGCTGACGCAACAGTGATAAGAGATACGGAGAGAAAGAAAACAAACGCATCATCTCAACCTGAAAAAGAGATAAATGCGTGTCTCATGCTGACGGAAAAAGCCGGGCCTTGTTCTGCTGCGCCGACTGCAGCTGAAGGCACCACGGAGCGCTTCTTCTTTCTGTAACAGAACACATCACAAAAAGTGTAATATGGTCTCAGACATTTAAATGTTTCAAGAAGCACGTGTCTATAAATGAAACGTACCCTGGTTTGGTGGTTTTGTTGCCCTTTTGTGAAGGCGGGCTCTCCCCCACCACTGTGGCCATGTAGATCTGGAAGTCTTTAGGGACGTTCTGTATGTTGGGCTCAGTGAAGCTCACTCTACCTAACAACACAATGAGGTAAATGCCATTAATATGACATTACACAGAGTGCCTGTCATAGTCTTATTTGCATGTAGGATTTATTCCTTTTACCTGTGGCTGTGTGTGTTTGGGCAACGGGGTATATTCTGTCCATTGCCAGTGTAGGGCTGTATCTTTTCTCTCTCTGCAGGGGGAACACCACTTTAGTTAAGGCGTTGGTGATCCGTCTCCACTCCAGAATCACGCCTGGCAACGGATGCAGGGGGCAAAGCTTCTCCAGAACATCCTGGCAACAACGTTTAATGTCACTTCAAACATTTCACTGCTGCTCCTGAACGTCTAAAAATGACAGATCGCGTAATGCGAAGTGGCTTCACCTTTGTGGTGCTGAACTGCTTCCCGAGACGTACTCTGCTACCTTGTCTCCGGGTGGAGCCCAGAGTCTTCTTTGCTTTTGACCCGCCCACGTCACCGTTTGGAGGCAAATGGAGCTCGAAGAACAACACCTGAAGCATCATACGGGTTTGGAGGTTATAAATACGTTTGCTCTGATGTCACCTGTCGGTCATTTTTTAATGTCATCCAAAAAAAACACGGCTGAAAGAGAGAAGATGCACTGAACCTGCGCTACGTCATCGACGCTGGTGAGGGAGAAGCTGTGTCCGGCCAGGTCGTAAGCCTGAGCTTCCAGCGCGGCGAGTTTAGCCTGCATCACGTGCTTCTGCCTCTCGCACTCCTCAACGCTGAAGCCGACCCCATTTAACTCCAACAGCGCCAGGCAGACCTGGGAGGGCATCTCCGTGTCCCTGAACACATCTGACAGCGGCACAGAGCGTTAGGACACCGCCGCCGCCGGGCCGACCGCGCACGCGCGCGCGCTCCGTACCCGTCATGCCGTCCTTTTCCAGCAGCTCGATGAGGCGGTCCGTGACTGCGAGCGCGAGCACGCTCTCGGTGGCGGCTCGGACGCGGGGGCAGTGCGCGAGCGCGTTCCCCAGGCCGTCCAGCAGGGGCAGCTCGTCGGGGCAGTAGACGGTCACCATGTTGGGCAGGGTCCTCTCCTCGCTGCCAGGATCCACCAGCCAGCACGCCACCTGCAGCGGACAGTGAGCCGCCAGCGCTCAGCTTTGGTCTGGCGTTTTGTGTGGAGAAACACTGTTCTGTGTCAAGTTTTTCCCACCTTGGGGTCTTCACACTTGCCCTCCAAGCTGACGCCACAGCTGAGGACCAGAGTCTTGTACACGTGGATGATGTCATAGGTGACGACCACAGCTGACGGGCTGCTCAGACGGGACTTCACCCGCTCCAGCCTCTCACTCACTGGCAACTCGTGGTCAAGTGGAGGAGGGGCCAAGCTGGAGCTCAAACCTGGGGATTAACAGACTCGCTTCAATTAAAATGCCTTACGTTTTCCTTCCTTGTGCGTGTTTCTTGATACCTTTACTCTGCTCTTTCTGCAGAGATATGTAGTATGCATCTCTCGCCCCCCAGCAGACGGACAGCCCAATTATTACCAGTCCGTCACTGTCTTTGACCGGAAACCCATCGGCCCCGCTTTGAGGAGCTGCTGACGCTGCACAGATAAAAGCATGAAAGAGGAGACTGCAGGCAACGCAGCGGGAGCACCAGCGCTTGTTTGTGTTGTAGCTGACCACAGAAAATGTAAATGCGCAAACATGATGACTCGTCGCTCGCGATTCACTGCAGGCTGCTGTCGGGTTTGCGGTTACCTCTCCTGTGTTTCGCTCCGATTTCGTCCCGAGGCCGCCGCTCCCTCCGTTCACAGGCCAGAGCCAGAGAGTAGCGCTCCTTTGTCTTCCACTCCCCGATGAACGTGTCAAACAGGCACCTGTCACTCGCCACGTCTATGATGGAGAAGGTCCCGGGGCGGCTGGGAGAGAGCGACGCGTCCTGGGACAACTGGAGGGAGAAGCCTTCGTCCACGGGCGACTCCGTGTCGGACGGCGGGCTGTCGCGGCCTCGGGGGGGGCTTTGGTTCAGGTCGGCGCGTGGATCAGGTTGCGGTGGACATTTGTGACCGCATCCAGACGTTGGCGGTTCATTGTCAGAAGCAGCTTTGGGTAAACGGTCGCGGCGACCTGCTCGAGGGCCGGGGCCCTCTGGGGCTGCCGGGGGCGGGGGGCGGGGGCCGGCGGGCGTGGACCGGTCCAGCGGCTGCTCCGTCAGGGGCGACTGCACGGACGAGGTGGTCAGTCTGACGCGTGGCGTGACGGGCGGCAGCTCCTGGGTGGGCGGGACGAGGTCGCCAGCGGGGCCTGGTCCGTCGGGGGCCTCCTCGGCGTGCGGCGGGGGGGGGTCTAAGGGGCGGGCGCCTCTCTCGGCTGCGGCGCGCTGCACGTCGGGCTTTCTTCCCGTGTGCACGGTGGGCTGACGCGGATCCAGAGCGTCCGCTGTGTCTGCAGCCTGGTGGTGTGTCACGGCTGTAGGGTTTTGCCAGGGCTGCTCTGACATACTAGGCCAGCGATCAAAGATCTCCTGTAAACCAGGGCTGCAGCGGACTGTACCTCCAGGCACCAGCTCTCTATTCATACCATCCTCAGGACTATCCTCAGTTTTGTCGCTTTGTACTGGCTGCGATCTCTCCGTTTGTCTCGGGAAGCTCCGCCTCTCGACGAAATCTTCTCTCACCAGCAGGGAGTCGCCCCACTCCGACAGGTTGAAGGACGACTCGCCCCACTGGATCGCCTCCCGTTTTTCCGCCTCTTGGTTGGCCAGAAGCTCGCTGCGCAGCTGCTGCCGGGGCGATGGAAGAGGACACTTGTCTCGGACACCCTGGCCTGCAGATTCCTCCTCATCGGACTGATCAGGGACCTGGTGTGGGCTCAGAGCGGCCGGCACAGAGCTGTCATACAGGCTGTCAAACAGGAAGCTACTGCTTCTGTTCATGCTCTCGGAAGCAACTGGATCGACTTCGGGGGCTTCGTTCTCATTACCGCCGTCTTCATTTTTTTCCTTTTCAGGACCAGGGGAAATCTGGGAAAACAACATAGCCTTTATGAACAGACACATACAAATTATACAGCATTTGGTTGATTGTGATCAGTTACCTGGTGGCTGCTGTTAAGGATAAGCTCCATCTGACTATCAGTGAGAGAAATGTTGAATCTAGGACATGCGGCGTCGGGCGTGACTTCCCTTGTCACTATGCCTGCTTCTACTAGTTCCTCTTCTCGCGTTCTTTCCGTTTCGACCATCCGATTTGTGTCCCTATCGTTCCCTATTCCATCCTGCTTTGTCTGCTGAAGAATGATTCTTTCTGTTTGAGTGTCTAACTCAAAGCTGTCGCCGAAACTCTCCTCTCCGTCAACAGCTCCCTGAGCTCCGTCGTCTCTCTCTTCTCCCGCGTACAGCTCAGGGGACGAGAACTTGTCCAACTCCGCGCTCTCCATCCGTCTTCGCTTGGCATCGGGGGAGAACGGGGGAACCGTTCTCTCCCTCTGGGGTCCGGGGTCAGGTGCTGAGCTGTAGGCTGCAGCCGGACAGGATGCCTGCGCCGTACCTGCGTGATCTTGTAGGCGTTTGTCACTTTGAAGGGAGTGGAGGACTCTGCTTAGGGCGCGTACGGTGGTGCCTTCCCCTTCCGACGTCCTTGCGGGACCATGTTGTCCTTCCACCCGTGACGTCGGGGCTCTGAAGCGAGGAGGGGGCATTGGAGAGGGCGAGGGCTGAGGCTGCGGCAGCAGCTTGGGTGACGTGGAGACAATCTCATCCAATTCTTGTGTCAGGCTTCTTTCACGAACGGACTGTTTTGCTTTGACCGAGTCTCTGCTCGCTCCTTTCTGACCTCCTTCCTCCTCTGAATTTTTGTGATTTTGTCTTACTTCAGCTGAATTTTCTATAGCAGTTGGCTTTTTTATGTTTATTTCTTTGGTCCTTGTTATGTTACCTCTCTCTACTGTTGGTTGATTACCTGTTTGTCCAACTACTGTCTCTGCTTTGTCTGACTTCTTAACTTTATTCTCGCTCTTCATGAGCCTGACTTCGTCTCCCTCCTTGTTGTCATCCGACTGGCTGCTGTGATGGTCGTTGAGCTTGCTGACAGTCTTTTCCGCAGGAGGTAGTGTGGTTGGATCCCACTGAACTCCTAGCTGGGCCAGATCTTCCTGAAGAAGAAGTCTTGCCTCCGATACTATTTCAACAGCTGCTTCCTGCTCTGTCAGGGCCCGTCCACCTGATACCCAGACACACCGAAGGCTCCGTCTCTCAGCTGCTTCCATCTCACTCTCATCCACTGCCCTTTTAGAGCTAAAGGAGACAGACATTCCTTATGTGTAAAATGTTCGTGCTTGTCTATTCTTAAATAATCAGATCGAATACACAGCAGCCAACGATGCCTACCTCTTAAATGGGACTGCATTCCTCAAGGCTTTCTCCACATCAGGTACGGTCGCCCTGGCTAGCTCAGCAACGGTACAGAGCCCTTGAGCGTAGAGTGCTCTGGCTCGTGTCGCGTTCAATAGGGAAACCCGGACCAGGTCGACCAGCTCCCTCTGGACTCCAAAGCTCAGCCTGGTCTGGTATTGAGACAGAAGCAGCTCCATATTGTGCCAGCCCAGACGCCTGCAGAACACGGTTACCATACCTGAGGAGACACACTTGTTCTGAGACACGTTTCAACTCTTTTTTTTTTATTTTTAAAGCACCTGCTTTAAAGCGAAACACGTGCTATGTTCTACGGTTAACATGTCCTACTCTGGCATCCTCAAAACACTGAGCAGCTCTGCACCTGCATATGTAGAAGCAGACTGCTGGAGAGACTGCAACTGCCCACGATTACAGCTGTACCTGGACGCAACGGCTGCCAGTGGCATTTCATTCACCAGATCCTGGAGCACAAGGGTGGTGAAAAACCTGTAACATGATGAAAAACACAACGTGTAATAGATTCAAACATTTCTAAAACTAGAAGTCTTTCTTGATCTAAGTCACTTAAAAAAACACCTTGTTGTAATGCAGCTTCGTAACTTCAAAGACATATTTAAAGAACCACGTTTATTAATAGAGAGTCACATTTACATTCAGTTTCATATTTCTAAAAATATATATTGAGCGACATTTTAGAAAATGAAAGGTCACCTTTAACATAGTGCTTTACCGTTTGTGAACTGCCATCTGTCGGCGCTGCTTATCCGTCTTGGCGACAAGTTTGCCGCTAACAGAACGAGCCAGGAAACCTTCCTGGACGCCCACCAGCTCTGCCACTCTCTTCATCGATGCCGAGAGCTGTTCCCACAGGCAGAAGAACTGATACCAGTCGATGGTGGTCCACTCTGCGTACAGCGGTGTGATCTGAGGAGCATTCAGGCATGAGGCTACTGAGGACTGGTGTTCAACCTTTGAGGAGCAAACAAAAACACTACGCTAGTTTAGCTTAGATGAGTAATTCTGAAGTGCTGGTGCTACCAGATACAGGATGTGCAGGTTGTTTTCCAGCACGAAGCCCTTCATAGCCCGCTGCAGATCCGCAAAGATTCCCAGAGCTTCAGGGGGCGAGAGGGAGGAGGACAGGGTGGCAGCACCAAGTTGAGTGGGACAGTAGTGCTCCTCTGGAGAGTTAGAGACAGCAGAGGACATATAGTTACTCAAATGTAGATTGTTGTAGAACATAGAACATATATATGACAACATATTCCTGGGTCAGTTGTAGAAGTACCTTGCTCGTCCTTCTGAACACTAATAAATTCATTCTGCATCAGCCATTCAACACAGTCTTCTATAGCTCCTTTGTTGGCGTCTTGGTTTCTTTCATCACATTTGATGCTGGCTGCCAGCAGAGAGGAGGCGGCATATAACCTGACATCCTGTGGGGTGCTGGCTACACCTCCAACAATGATCTGCATCGGGAGTATTGAAATGAGCGGAATATCATTTTACGTTTGTTTATTAGAAATGACAAATGTTTCCAGAAAAGGTGGAAGTTTCCTACCTCTAGGATGGCTCTCAGCATGCTAGTGGTGACACCTTCTCCTTCCCTTTTCACCAGGCAGCTGCTGATTGGCCGAAGAGAACCAGTCAAGAGGCTAATACCTTTTTGGCGCTCTACCTCTTTACACACCAGCACGCATTCACCTTGAACACACAAAAAACAAGGCATTTAAACAAGATATGCGCTCAAGTATTCATAAAAGACCCCCCAGGTCCATACTGTACCTTTGGTGTCAACTCCCTTTCTTCCTGCTCGTCCAGCCATCTGCTTGTATGTGAGCGGGTCTAACAAGTGTCCGTTGAATGTAGGCGTTCGAATGATGACCCTCCGAGCCGGGAGATTGACCCCAGATGAGAGGGTAGAGGTTGCAGCCAGGACTCTGACCGTGCCCTGACGGAACGCTCCCTCCAACATGTCGCGTTCATCAAAGGTCAGACCTACACAGAAAAAAATACAACACATGAACACAGATCAACTTTGAGCTTGCAATTTGGCCCAATTATTGGCGTTTAAACTGTTGAATTACTCTGATCACCTGCATGGTGGAAGGCCACCCCCCAGGGCACAGTTCTCTGGAGGACGGGGTCCAGTCCGGCAGGAGTCCTTTTTAGCTGCGCGATAACATTCACAAGTCCCTCGTGATCCAAACACAGTGGCTGGGCGTCAGTGTGACCCTGACGATCTGAGAAAAAGACACCACAGCCTACACTTTACACATAACACCGGTGTTATTCATTCGTAAATAATATTACATGAGACTGCGAAACATGTGTATGAGATCACAATTTGCAAAACTGTTCTTCAAATGTCACGTTTTACACACCGCTACGTCTCAGGTTGTAGAATTCTCTGGCGATGCCGTCTGCCAGTTTCTCGCACCAGTTCTTGGAGGGGCAGAAAAGCAGCACAGAGTGGCCTTCCCTCACCGTCTCGTAACACAAGCTCACTATGTGGTCATCATCCCCCTTAAAGCGGGAAGGAAGAGAGCGCGTGATTGCATTACTTGTCATGCAAAGCGCACATCTATCATGATAAAACACTGCTGGGGCTCCCAGACTGTACTTAGCACTTACCTTGATGTTGAGAGCAGGGGTGAACTGCCGGATCACAGACAGGCTCTTGTCGAAGAAGCTGCAGCCCACTTTGAGATGCTCCTGCAGGGGAACGGGTCTGTAGTCGGTCTGGTAGAGTTCTGCACCCAACCAGCTGGCGAGGAGCGAGAGGTTGGGCAAGGTGGCACTCATACCTATGATCTGTACGCCCTCAGAAAGAGACCTGTAGAAAGCAAGACTTAACACGCGCGCAATGTGCCTTTTAAATGCTGCATAACAGTTGCAGGAGGACAAACAGACCCTGTAATGTTCTGCTTCTGGGAAATGTAGCGGATTTTGGTGAGGAGCAGTTCTAGCAGATATCCTCTTCCAGAATCTCCAACCATATGTAACTCGTCCACCACTACCATACCTAGCAACATAAAGACACACTGATATACTTAAATCATTATAATAATGAGCCATTACTATTTTCCAATACCGACATTGAGTAAAATCTAAACCGTACTTGATTTTTAACAATACCTAACAAAGAAACAACACATCTGTATTTTCTAATTGCTTGTTTCTGGTGTACACATAGTTATTAAGCATGTATTACCCAGTAGTCCCATACTGTCTTCTTCAATGAGTCTGTTTATCAGGGAGTTGGCTTTCTCTATGGTGCAAACAGCTACATCCAGTGCTGTGAACCCTCCGGCAGCTGACGTGCTGCCCATATATCCCTCTACACGCACTCCTGCCTCCTCAAATATGCTCTAAAGTGGCAGAGACACAAGTGACCGTTAGACGCAGATGAACAAAGATCTATTATCTGCTTGTCAACTCTTTCCCACCTGAAGGTAGTGCATCTTCTCTTTAGCCACAGATACAAATGGCAAAATGAAAAGGGCTTTTCTTTTGGTCTCTAACACACGCTTCAACATCAGGAGCTCCGATACCAGGGTTTTCCCAGCACTAGTGGGGGCTGAAGGTAGACAATAAAAAAAAGTTTTAAAAAAAGAACACTGATGCTTTTTTTTATTGCTTTGGTGAAAAATGTATTTCCTCACCAGAGTACACAAGGTTACCTCCCTGCAACACCTGCCCAACGGTGAGGCACTGAGCCTGCCACTCAAACATGTGAGTCACTCCATGCTTCTGGTAGCATTCTAGCACAGCTTTTGGCAAACCCCAACTGGATAAGAGCAGCTTTTCAGTTTGGTCTGTTGGTGCACACAAGGCAGTTCCTGCAGCAGAACACACAAAGATATTCTCTTAACATGTAATATTATATTATCTCTACACTGAAGAAAGAGTTGAACAACACAACTTGAGGATTGCAAGAAGATCAAAAATTAACAAAAGCCTAGTGATTTCTATTCCAGAGATACAAATTATTGTATCGCTAGAATAATTTACAACTGCTCTTAAATACTGCACCTGGTTGAGGTAAGGTTTCACTAAGAGTACTGAGCTCTAACCCACTGGGAACCGTGAGCACAGAGGCAGAGTGGTTCTGTAGTGACTGCTGGAGTTGGGCCTTCCTCATGGCAGCTGCCAACTGCGTGGTGTTGAACAAGATGTAGTCTTTGGATACATCAAGAGGTGGAAAGAAATTTCTATTTAACTTTCTTTCCTCATTGCTGAGAGAAGGGCTTGTTCTTCTTGATAATGCATTCTGCCTGTTGAAAGAGTGCCAGAAACAATGCTTTTCATCAAATAAGCTGAAAAATTAAATCTTTAAAATAATGCTAATTCTGACTCACTTGTTAGAAATTTGTGCTTGATTGTTGTTTTTTAATTCTTGACAAGTTGGAACACTGATGTAGGCACAAGCAGGCACTGCTTGGCCATTTCCTGGGTCTCTCTGAACATGCTCTGCTTCCTCCGGGTCTTCGTTGAAGAGAAGTTTCTGTGCAAGATCTTTGCAGTCAGCTGTCCACCCTGGTTTCTTACAGTCAGTAACACGCCCACAGATTCTCCCCTCTGTCGTGTGGGCTCTGTCCGATCTCTGGAGTGTAGTTTGGAAAGCTGGTACGTCCCTCTCACTATGTGCAATTAGTGCAAGGCATGGTGAAGGAGCAGCTGATGATGCTGGCTCTTCCTGTGCATATATGTTTGTGGGTGCTGGACCAACATTGTGAGTTGCAGGCTTCACAGGTTCAACAGAATCTAACACCTGTAACATCTCGTTATCAAGAGCTAATGTGGATTCTCCCAGTGGAAACACTGCTCCTCCACCCTAAAACAGCAAATAATTAGAAGTTATTTGTGATCTATATCGGTTTAAAAAAATGAGTTTAAAAAGTTCCAGCTGTCAAACTCACCATTGGTCTGTTTCTGTTGGTGTTTTGTGATCTGTTTGTTTTATCTGACAGATAACAGCTTTTCTGAAACAGGACATCTGCTTGTGGGGCCTCATCATCATCACCCTGGAAGCTGTGCTCAGAAATTGTATATTAATCACCAGCAAAATAAAGTGAGAAAAATGCATAATAATAATAGCATAATGTTGTTAATTATACTTATATTTACCCTTTGTTCTTCTTGATCTGGTGCTGTCCCATGTAGCTTTTCCTTTTCGGAGGAGGACCTAATGTGCTCATAACGAAGAAGTGCGATTGCTGCTGTTTTTGATAAACCCCCGAGTAGATGTATGTTAAATATCATGACATCAGTTTCATATTAGACACGGATTTATAAACTCGATTTAACAATGTGTATTACCAGTATAGAACGGAACAAAGCAATCTAAGCTGCACATCTCAATATTTACTCTGCTAACTGTAAACATGTTATTTCTAATACCAACGCTGAACAGCTCTAAAATCAAAAAGGCCGCCGCAGAGCCGCTCCGGTGTTTCACAAAAACAGTCCGATGGAACAAATGCTCCGACAGAAAGGTTCCCAAACAACCTAGTTTAGTTAGACTACTATTAAAATAACAACCAGCACTAGGCTTATCTACACTGTACTATAGACACTGTATTACATCATCGTTCTTGAGTTGTATTGTACAGTGTATTGTCAACATCAACGTGCTTGAGTTGGGTGTAATAACACTTTTTCTTGAAAAATTAGCAACCCCTAATATAAATGCACGTAATGTTTTTTTAGTACCCTCGGGACTATATAAAGTGTACGTTTTACAGATATATACAATTTGCAGTATTTGTGCTGAACTATATTCACATATATGATTCATATGAACGACGATAATGTGAATGGATGTGGGCGGGGCCTCGTGCTCTGTCTTGGGGTGTAGGGCGTGCGAGTGACTAGTGGGCGCGCCCGCTGCGACGTTGCGGAGGTTTCAAGATGGCGGAAGCCCTGACACCTCAGGAGCAGCTGGTAAGGGAGTGTTGATGTGTTTTGTCATATCTCCCTGTTGTGTTCAGCGTGTACAACGGCCACATTCAGTTTCCTTTGTGAATGGCGTTGTTATCGTATGTTTTGTCGGGTCATTTGTTCCCCGGGAACATCGTAGTCTTGTATGCCGCCCTGGCCCATTCGCACCCTCCGGAGCCGACTGACTCCGGTGTGAGTGACAGCCGTTAGCATGCGTGCATGATGGCGTTTGCTAACGCTAGCTGGAAGGAATCACTAAACTGGCTATGCATCTACAACATTACATGGGTTAAAATGAGCTGCATAGTTGGTTTCGTTGTACTCAAGATAAGTATGTGTACTTCATTATGTATATTTAGCCCAAAACATGTGGCTTGTATTTAAGACTTGAGTTAGCCAATCATCTACCACATGTAACCGACCCGCTAGCTGATGCTAATAGCTTTTGTTGACTCGCATGGAATTTCCTCGACAGCTACCTTACCCAACTTATTTTGGCGTGAAGGTCAAAAATGACAAACCGGCATTAGTTCAACAATCACATGTCATCGCGTTGCGTTACGTAGTTAAGAGTGTTGTGTGCTTGGAGCCTTCCAGTTTAGTGTCCTGTCTATCGGATTTACGGTAGAGATTTCACAGAAGAGATCCCCCAGTTCCTAGCATTGTTGTTACCATCACTTTCTAGTGAAGGGGGTGGGCCTGTCATTGATGGCAAACATCGAATACTACGCAGCGATTCTGAAGACTCCTCCGTTTTATGTTTGTTTTGGCTTCATTTATGCTGATGAGCCAATATGATTTGAAGTTTCAAATTGTTATTTCATCATTGCTCAGATTGCCCGCATCGATTAGTCGCTCGGAAGGCGAGTCTCCTACTGCATGTTTGATGCTTTTATGATGGAGTTAGCTCGCTGCTGAACTTGGCGACCTGATGTAATGTTTCGCTTGATGCCACCAAGGTTCGTTTACTTGCAATTTGCCAGAACCTGCCAGTGAGTATGCAAGATGCAAGACACATCATGTAGGTATAACATCGGCATGTAAATAATTGACTGTCAAACAATTCCAGATTCACATTCATCCTTGTAATAGGGGAGTGTGTATAGGTTTTTATATGTTACTGATAAAATAATTGTATACTTTGCTTTTGCTGTTTTCAAATTTGGAGGAATGTTGCAAACCACCTGGGTGGAAACAAACTGACCGTTGTCTTCTTGGTCTTGTATACAATTGCTTGAGCACTCACTAAGAGATGCCAGTCTGCTTCCAGCATCTGTATAATTTTATTGTCGCTGGGAAAGAATTATAAAGCTGAAAGGCCTGGCATCATAGCCTGATTTGCGCGTCTTTGTTGTGCTCCCTACTAATTTCACCTCGCATACACAACCTACAACGACCCAGCTTTTTTTCCTTGCTTATGTTTCATCACATCTGTCCAGGCTGTGGAGGAGTTCCTGAGGGAGGTACATAGCAGGGAGCAGCCTCAAAGTGCTGGGCTCGTCTCCCAACCTACAGCTGTAAAGTTTCTTATGGCCAGAAAGTTTGATGTCTCCAGAGCCATTGACCTCTTCCAAGCCTACAAGGTACAGTAGAGCTTTGTTGGCCATGTAACTGAAGCCATTAAACGCTCTGTTACATTGCTATTAGGAATTAAGAATGGCTAAAGCTTTTTATCCACTTGCACTATTTTGTTTGTTGTAGTTTACGTTATTTTATTGTTGGTATACATTTTTACTTTTAAATAAAAAGAAAGAAGCATTTGTTATTTTTACATAACATGAAACTGTCAAATTGAGTCTTCTCAATTATTCTTTTTCCAAATCTTTTATGTACTGGTATTTCAAATGAGCCAAATCAGTAGAAGGTTTCTATAGTAATAGTGGTAAAAATGATTTAGCTCACAATTCAATATTACATTCGTAGTCTAATACTGCTCAATGTTCAACAGCAGCATACTTAATTGTGCTTTTTTTTAATTTGTCATCTAAGTGTTTTGGAAATGTGCCTGCAGACCTTGCATAATGTGTTGATCACTATATTACAGAGGGGCTTCCAGCCACAATGTGACAATAAAACTGCTTCACCCTGAAACGCTTGATTTTGAAGTGCAAAACAAAGCATAAGTTGCCACTCACAGCAAGCTCTATGGTACATAAAAGTCAAAGGTCCACCTAGATAAACTTTGACCTCAGTGCACATTGATGCACAGTTGCATCGACAAGAGAAACAAGGCCTCTAGCCAGGCACCAAATGCAAAATGGAGGGAACTCTGTGTCTGAATTCTTATATTAGAGAAGGCATGTCTGGTATTTTATATATTATTATATATTAAAGTAGACAAATATTGAGTAATCATATTCCTCCAGACTCTCCCCCACTATGGAAGTATTGTATTAAGGTAATGACTTTAAAAATACCGTAGTTCATACACAGTACTAAAAACTTAACACATTACAGTGATTTAGTTTTGTCGCACATTTGTAAAGCTTATTTCGTTCTAAATCCAGCTGCCAGTGGTGGCGAAAAACACAAGCCGGGTAACAGGTCTTAGCTTGTTGTTCAGTTCTGGTTGTGTTTCCTTTAGAATGTTAGTTCACAGTACAGTGAGTGTATAAAATATCAATAAAAAATAATAAATCTATGACAAAATCTCAGCAAAGAACAACAAAGACTTGACATCTGAATGGGATTTTTTTTGCTCCATGCATATTCTGGGGAAGGCGAAAATGATATTCACAGAACTAATGTTTGCTTATTTGCTGACTAAGCTAATAATTTTGTGTTCTTCCCATTTTTACCTTCATGCATCACAATTAGAACACAAGAATCAAAGAGGGCATCATTAATATAAACCCAGACGAGGAGCCGCTACGCTCTGAGCTGCTTAGTGGTAAATTTACAGTCCTGGTAAGTAGTGCACAAAAGACACCTAATGCGAAGAAAAGTTGTCATGATGAGAATATAAGCCTGTCACAATGCTGATTAAATTTGCGCTGACGTGTATAATAGCCTGTTGACGTTCTCTCCAGCCTGGCCGAGATGCAAAGGGCGCTGCTCTGGCCCTCTTCACAGCTCGTCTTCATCGGCCAGATCTCACCACCCACAAAGCTGTGCTTCAGGCCATCATCTATCAGCTGGACAAAGCCATAGAGAGGTGATAACCTAATCTCAATGAACTTCTTTAGCCTTCTTTGATCCAACTCATCTGTTATTAATTAAAAATCTGTATTCATTTCCAGTGTCCAAACTCAGAGAGACGGACTCATATTTATCTACGACATGACCAGCTCTAGCTATGGAAATTTTGACTATGAGCTCTGTGTCAAGATCCTCAATTTGCTAAAGGTAAACATGAGAAACATTGCTCATGAAACAACGTTGCTCTGTAAATGGGGTGTTCACACAATTTCATCAAACACAATAAATGGCCTGCTGTCACTTTGATTCCATGCTTGTCATTAACCCATCTTTTGCCTGCCATTTATCTTTCAATGGTAAAGCACAAACAAAGTTTGGTCAAACTTTGTCATGTGGTGTTTTTATGTCACAGGGGGCATTTCCAGCCCGTCTAAAATGTGTCTTCATTGTGTCATCACCGCTTTGGTTTCGAGCACCTTTTGCTGTTCTTCGCCTGTTTGTGCGCGAGAAGCTGCGAGAAAGGGTATGTGTGTCTATTTTCATCTGAGGATTATGTAAAAAATTATATGATATATGGGCTTTCATTGAAATAAGTGCTTTGTTTTACCAGGTGTGCACTGTGAAATCTCATGAGCTGGCCAGTCACATCCCGGTCTCTTCTCTTCCTGAGCATCTGGGTGGGACCTCCCAGTACAGCCACGTGGCTTGGATTCAATCCTGCATTAATGTTCACACAAACAGTGTTCAGGGTGACACGCAAGAACATGACGCACACGACTGTGTGGGAAACCTGCTGCGCTCCTACAGTTTAGAGTGCAGCAACCCAAGCGCAGGCGCTACACTGTCTCACAGCCATATAAATGCACAGTTAGGACCTGAAGTAGCTGTGGTCAACTCCAACTGCTACGACGATAGCAATGCTAATCCACACAACCACTGTGGTGTGGTGGAGGGCAGGACTCGAGGCTTAGACCAATACCAGCCGAGCTCACATGCTGCTGCAAACAGGCTACACGCCAACCACCAACACTGGAACGGATCAGCAGTGAGTGGAGTCAACATGGCTGTCAGTGGCTCTGTGCCCAATGCTAACATGAATGGTCGTGGCTGCCACGCTCCTCCTCAGTCAGACACACCTCCTGACACACCGCTTTCCCAGAAAGGTGATGGGAGTGCTGTTGATGGCAAGGCAGCGGACTCGCTCCATAGATCTCAGAATGAGAACATGGAGAAAGAGGAAGGGGTGCCACCGTTGCCCCAGAAATCCTTGCCTCGCCCGCCGCACCAACCTTCCACTCAGTCCTCACCCCTGTCATCATCATGGGGTCCTGATGATGAGAATCGTTGCATAGAGGTGTCTGTTCACATGCCAGAGCCTGGAGGAATGACAGTGCACGAGTTGGTGGAGCATGTGAAGAGGAAGAAGAAAAAGGGGATATATCAGGAATATGAAGAGATCCGTAAGGAGCCACCCGCAGGCACCTTTGACTACTCCAAGTAATAACATTTTTTTTTTTTATAACTCTACAGTGGTAACAGAAGATTAAATGATAAAACATAATAGCAATCACTAATTTGATTAGTTATGTTTTAAATCTTTCTTTTACAGGAAACTGTCCAATCAGATAAAAAATAGGTATAGTGATGTTCTCTGCCTGGATCAGTCACGAGTGCGACTTTGTGAACTCTCTGATGATGAGGACGAGGTAATTATGAAATTATTGATTATAAAAAAATGTAAAGGTATTTTTAACAAATTACTTTTTTCTTTAATTTAATTTTTTATATTAATGGACTATATATAAGTGTGGAAATCTTTGAATGGAAGGACGTGACTGACACCCTCGTCACTGTTTTTGTAGACATCAGATTACATTAATGCCAGTTTCATGGATGGGTACAAGAGGAGCAACGCTTACATCGCTACTCAGGGTGAGAGGCTGAGCAAAATGTTTTTCAGCTGCAATTTTACTCTTAGACTCCAGTAAGCTTCCATGGCCTGACCAAACTTTGCATCCTTCAGGTCCATTGCCAAAAACATATGTTGACTTCTGGCGCATGGTGTGGGAACAAATGGTACTCATAATTGTCATGACCACCAGGTGAGGCTCCTTTACTAATTATTTGTCAGGCCAGGCAGACACTCTATGCATTGAGCTTGGTTTGTTTTGTCTGCCTGAGTAATTGAGGTTGTGCGCAAAGGCAGCCACACAAGAGTAATGTTAAAACAAAACAAAATTGTAACCTGTACAAAGTGTTTGCTTGCATGAACGGTAGAACGTGATCTTTATAGAAAATGTCTCGTCTCAGGGTGGTGGAGCGTGGCCGTGTCAAGTGTGGTCAGTACTGGCCGCTTGAGGAGGGCAGGACTGAGCACTATGGCTATTTCATGGTCAAGAACACACATATCCAGGAGTTTCATGATTTTAAACTCTCTCATCTTGAACTCTACAACACACAGGTAAAACACATTGATTGCTTTTGTTTGTTTATTATTAGTCCCAGATTCAAAGTAATGATTCAAATGTCCAGATGAGTTTAAAGGAAATCTAAAATGTAACGGTATTCTTCCACTTGTCCAACCTGTCCGTGTCCTTCTTAGTCCGGAGAGACCCGGGAGGTTTGTCACTACCTCTATGTCAGCTGGCCAGACTTTGGGGTTCCCAAGAGTGCGTCGGCTATGTTGGACTTTCGTGAGCATGTACTTCAGAGGAGGGACGCTGCAGTTCACAGCCTAGGATCTAGTTGGAGAGGGCCTCCGGGAGGCCCCCCTGTGGTGGTCCACTGCAGTGCTGGTATTGGCCGCACAGGTAAACAAACCATTGCTAATGTGATGAAATGCTTAAGGTTTAGCACAAATACTCACCTCAGCACAGTGTAACCTTACACTTCTATGTGATAGAGAAAGTCTAGAAATGGAGTTACTGTCGACACATGACTTTATCTACTGTAAATGTTCATCAAAGCGGTGTCAACATATGGTTGAACTAGCGGTACTAAGAATACAGATTTCTTTGAACAAGAGATGTGGCTCCTTCCCAGTATTTAGCAGATACCATAGACACAGAGTGGAAACCCCTTGTTTTGTTGTGCCTTTGCGGTTCTTTTTTTCGCCTTCATTGCCCTAGATTGTGTAAAGGATTCCTAGTAATTGTTGTGTTCCTTGTGTAACTTCTCTTTGTTCTTTGTCTAGGCACATTCTGTACACTGGACATCTGCCTGTCCCGACTGGAGGACATTGGCACAGTAGACATTTGCCAGACAGTGCGGCGGATGCGAACACAAAGGGCTTTCAGCATCCAGACCTGGGACCAGTATCACTTCTGCTACACTGCAGTCATCGAGTATGCCCAGCGTCATGGGAAACTGAGTCCGGTGCAGTGGTCTGACTCAGACCTGGAGACTGACAGCGAATAAGAGACATGGATGGATAACTAAGCATATGGGATAGCCAACACAAGACGAGATCATAGGAATGACGGTGCGAGGAAAGGCATTCTGGGAAGTTCTCAGGAGAACAGTGACTGTTCTGCCATAATAGAGAAGTAACAAAGAACTTAGAGGCTGTTTTGGCTGTTAATAAAATGACGCAGACTTCCACAGTTGCTCTTCTTTAACAAGCAGAAAGATGAAGGACATGAGGAACAAGAGAGGGAAAAATACAGGGAGTGTGGACTGTGCGTTGCATCACTCATTGAGCAAGCTGCCCTGCCATTTTCAAAGCCTCTCTTTACCTAGAAAACTACAGGGGACTTGGGTTGCCCTGAACCTGTCTTGTTGACAAGATGATGTACGAGTTGTAGCATTTTTTTACGGACCTTCACATGAGGAATGACGAACCTGAACTTTATCCGCTGAAGCCCTCCAAACCCCACCTTTTTTGTCTTTTTGTATTTCTTGTTTCTTTTCGACTCTGACCAAGTCTGTGACTACAGATTTCAATGTGAAGGGTGTGGAAAGTTTAAACTTGGAAAACGTGTGTTTTTTTGTTTTTTGTTTTTTCTGTTTTTTTATGTTGAGAGGAAATGATTCTGCATGAGCAAATGGTCCATGTCATTATTTCTATGGTGCATTTTCTACGTGTGTTTCATATTTGCGCATATGTAGACTAACTTTTCAAAGCCAAAGTCTTCACCCTGAATGCTTGGATGTACTCCTTACTGAGATATTATAGACTGAAGCCTATGTATATTCTTGTAACATACATTTATACAATATTGTGCATAATAACAGCCTCTTACAGAAGAGCAAAAAAGCCTTATTTAATGTAATTGATTTACCATTGAAGAAACGTCTATGTAGCGAGCCAGTCAATGACAAAATACAGAAGACTTCTGGTATGAAAAATGATATTTTAAAAATCTGTGTGGTTTGTCAGGTCTAAAAACATCTTTACTGTCGTTCTGACTGGACGAGCTTAAGTAATTTGGCCTTAACTTGATTCACTGCCTCATTGTTCTCAGACCTAAATCATACCTGAAACTGTAACTTGTTTGACTTTTGCTTTAGTTCTTTCCAATTCAGATTATCAATCCACTGTTTTTTTTATTTATGAGGAATAGTCTGCCTCAGATAACGGTGCCTTCAAGTTTCAAGTCTTTAGGTTAATTTCTAAATAATAATAATAATAATGATAATAATACTCAATATAGCACACTTGCTTAGGGTACATTACCTATGGTATCACACAGGACACCCACATTTTGCCTCAGAGCCTACTCCTGTACATAATATACTACTTACTAATAACAAAAGTAGTGTGTTATCTGGGAGTGAGCTCTGGTTTGAGATGTGGATAACTTATCATTTGACCTCAGGGGGTTATTCTAGAAATTATTTGCCTAGTTTCAAAGATCAATTTCTTGGTTTGCTTCTGATAAATTATCATTTAATAAATAAGTATCCTTTATTCAGTATTTCTTACTGTATTGTATCCTACTATATTTATGTCTTTGTAAAACCTCTAAAATATTGAATTCAGTGAATGTTGGTACGATGCTACAAAGAAAACAAACCAGTGATTGCATTTGATAAGCTGAGAATCAGATGGGGAGTGTATTTTTGTTGTTGTTAACAATGAAATTTTAGTGAAAAATATATCTAATCGTATTTTCAGGACTGACATGTATAGGTGATTGGTTCGGTTTAAGGAAGGGGGTGAGGGTGGAAGCAACAATGTATTCAGAGAGCTTATTGTTGACCTCCTGGAAACATGGTGAAATTAACAACCTACCATCTGGTATGTATGCCAAGGAAAAAGCAGAAAAAGAGCAAAAAAATGGTTGTTACACGTTTTAAATTGGTCAAGGTTTATCAGCATGAATAGAGAGCCTTGAATGTTTTTGGGGGTACTGGCGTCCAAGCTGTTTAGTGAATGCCGGCAGATTTTATTGGTGAATGTGGACCCTTCATCTCTTAATGCCAAAGGCCCAGGCTCACCCTAAAGATTATTTTCCTATGATACATCACCCACACCCTGTCAGCATGGACCCACGGGTGCAGTCTTGCCTTTGTGTACTGTACAGCACCACAGGAACATTTGTAACCATGATGTGTATGTACAAAATCGTAGTGCGGATAAGCAAGAGCCTCGGCTTCGTCCCCATACGACTTTTAATTTGTTTCATGAGAAACTGTCATCGGTGTTGATTTAATGTTTCTATCTTTCTGTGCTTTAAGTTCTCGTGAACTGAATTGAAATTGACCTTTCACATGCTGTCAACCCAGCTGTCCCATTAAAGCGATGATATTACTATGTTGAATGAATATAAAGCCAAGTGATCTGTTTTTGACTGGCTATTGTGGTGAATAGATCAAATGCACGTGCAGTAAATAACTCAGAGCATTTTAAAACATTTAGTTCCAGTATGTTGGACTTCAGTTTATTTCGAAATGTGTCTCTTTGCATTACAACGGATGAAGGATTGTTATAATCAAACACGTTTTTGTACTGCAAACAACTGCCCCTTGGAGACAACAGCACACGACAGTCAACACAAAGTATATTATAGCGGGGAATTTCCACATTGTTTCCCTGAGAGAACAAAAGAAGGGATGACAACACAATGAAACCTCTGTAGAACAATGTCCTCAAAGTTCTCTCAACCTGAAACTTGGCCTTTGTCGAGTGTAAAAGCATGGACTTTTGCTGCACAGAACAATTTTATTTCTATTGTATTGTGAAAATGCATTTAGGTGTAGCAGACAAGCACAAATTGCATAAATGACAAAGATGTTGGTACGACTGTAAAAGACAGGGATGCAAATTGTTGGGGTAATTTTCTTGAGCCAAAACCTTGGTTTTTCGAGTATAGAGAATAGCTGAATATTTTCTTTTACCTCTGCAATAACAACAAAGCAGCAGTGTTAAACACTTTATGAAGAATAAATATAGAGTAAAAGTCTATTGTAAAGTCTATTTTATTCCTGTTTGATGTAGAATGAAGGTGTTCTTCATTTGAACATTAGCAAATAGCAAACAGGAAACAGCAGCTGAATACTGATCTGAACCTGTGGCTGAAACCATACTGTGCCCTCGTATGCTCTCCAGTCAGGCATAGTGTCATTTTCACAGTTTTTGTTATGGAAGAAACAGAAATCGTCTCAATAACCACCCTCCTCATCACCTGCGAATGTGGTTGGGGTACGATTTTGGCATCTTGGCGCAAGAGGAGCAGCAGATGCTTCTGTAGTACGGGTAAATGCAGAGTCTGGCTTGAATCACCACCAGACAGTTATGATGCTGGTCGCTGCATGATGGATCTGGAACAGATGGAAGAGATATCACAAAACAATAAGTGAAGGTAAACCCTTTACAGTCATTTTTCAAAACGTAATAAAATAACTCATTTTGAGTTTTTTGTGTTTGTGGTATTTTTTCCATTTCACAGTTTGACACACGTTCTCAGCAATTCACTGATCCCACTGATCCTTTAACACTGTTTTATATCTCTTTTTCTGTGTTCACACTGCACGGTGCGTAAAGCAGGAGAAGACGTACCCGTCTCTGCTTCACATGGTTGTTTGCCGCAGTCTTCGCGGCTCTCGGGGGTCAAACTGGGGTCGCACTGGTCACTCGGGACCGTGTGGTCAGTGAGACAGCGAACCTCCCGCACGCGGTAGCCTCCGTCGCATGAGCGCGAACACTGAGGCGATGCAAGGAAGCAGCGGAATGGAAGTTTACTGTATATTAGTGAGTGACAGCACTAACAGAGCTGTTGACTGTTGACACTCACCGTGCTCCACTCTGTGACGTACCACTGGACGCCGCACGGCCTCAGGCTGCAGGCGCGAGCTGTGGCCGGCTGCTGCAGGTCAGAACACCGCGACCCGTCCACCACCTCCATGCGACCGTTGCTGGCGAAGAGACAAGCGGCGCTTCGGGTCTGCGTGCCGCGGCCGCATTCTGCAGAACACTTCATTAACCCACACACGCGCACAGACTGTATGAGGTGCCGCATCCCATCTAGTGCTGGTTTCACTCAATACTGTCAGAATTTCACGCTGGCGGGAATCACCTGGCTCCAGGGGCCCGTGTACCACTCCACCCGGTTCTGGCACGGGCCCGAGTCGCACGGGGTCACTTCTGACGGGCGTTCCCCTTCACAGACGTCCAGTGGGAGCTCGCTCACATGATCCATCAGGCACACTGACGTCCGGGTCCGATTGCCCCCTCCACACTCTGCAGAGCACTGAAGATGGACACACACACACACACACACACATCCAACATAATTCAGGTTTTTATTTTAGCTCTGACGCTATATTGACCCTCTACATGTGAGCAGACGAGCACTCATACCCGCTGGCTCCAGGCGGAGGTGAACCAGCTGCGTGCACAGGCTCCCATGTCACAGTTTTGCAGTGAGTCTGGCTTTAGGTGCATGTTACACTCCTCATCCTTCTCCACATCGCCCTGGTTGCTGACACACACCACCTCCCTGCTGCGCTGGCCCACCCCGCACGGCACTGAACACTGGGAGAGACATAGGAGCGGAGCAGGATGGAGGGTTTGTTTTAATTAATAGTTAATAAATGTGGTGAGTGAGTTTAGATTCTGAGGATTCAGAGATACATTTATTTAGTGAGATTTTATAAAATACAATTAATCTTTTTATTTATTTTTTTCAAGTTACACAAAGTCAAAGTACTTTTCAAGTACATTTTCCAAGTAATTTTTAGAATATTTTCATCTGTAAATACTATAATTACTTGTGCCTTTTCTTACCGGGCTCCATTCAGATCGTATTTCCCACTGGCTGCAGATCTTCAGCTGGCAGCTTGACTCGGTCACCGGCCTGTCAGTCGACGCACACAGACCCGGCTCCACAATAACCAAGGTCTCCGTCCCGTTGGCGTGCACGTGTGTAACCTGGCGACAGATGACCTGGCGGCGCTGAGTGCCGGGACCGCACATCCTGCTGCACTCGGACCACTCCCCAATGTCCCAGCTGTGAGTCACATGAAGAACGGGATCAGAGAAGATGAATAGCAGCTGTAAAAATGCTGACCAAGCAATTCTACCACGTTGGAACCGAATTAATACAGTACATATGTGTGTGTACTATAAATATTGGCCAGGACACTTGCTGTGCACGTTACTCACTATGCAGGACAGAGCTGGGAGATGCAGTCCTCCACTGGGTTTACTGGTTTGTGGGCAAAATCACAGAGGTCAGTGGGAACTGTCTGTTGGGAATCCTTGTCCACACAGTCCCACAGCAGCTGACGTCTGCCTGACAAACACATGTGCACATACACTGAGTGTGTATTTGTCTGGAAAGTACACACACACAAACACACACACACACACACACACACACACACACACACACACACACACACACACACACACACACACACACACACACACACACACACACACACACACACACATAGTAGCTTCCATTCCATTCTGTGAATAATTGTAAAACAGAATAGTAAATTTTGTTTCTATATTTATTTAATGTTAAACGTAAAAATGGGCATTCACTTTGAATTTCATGAGGGTCTCACCGGTGCCACACGTCGCGCTACACTCTGTGTGGCCACTCTTCTTCCAGATGTAGGTGGTGTCGGAGTATACGTGGTTAGGAATGGTTTCTTCCCATTTTTCACCTGGTAGAATAATTTCAACTATTATGCAGCAAAAACTGAGCTTAAGTGGTTAATAGACGCGTAATAAAATAAAATGTGCAACCACATTGTGATCTCAGTCACTTCCTCAGTCACACTGGGAAGTATCGAATATGTTCTGTCAGCTGACATACCACATAACTAAGCGTTTGCTGGTGGATGCTAATATATGGACAAAACACAAAGAAACTCGAGGAGCAGCTTACAGCTGGAAGAAATCAGAGTTAATTGTGGATAGATGTGAAACTGACCCAGGATCAACTAATATGAAATAAGAAATATGAAAAAGGTTTACATTTTTAAACACGTTTGCCTCTATATTAAGTTAAACTGACAGTAGCCTGTTGGAGTTGGAATCAGATGACCTGCAACAGTGATCCTATTGTTTCATTCCTTCCTAATATAAAACTGTCGATTCTGGAAAAATGTTCAGCAAAACACACGAGGTATATTCTCTGGGTGGAACAATAGAAATGTTTCTTATTCTTGAGTGCCGCTCATAGAATTAATTAAAGTTAAATATGAGGTAATGGGAATAAATCTGGCCCAAGTGGCCCTGATAATCTTCTCCGTGTGCAGTAGATACTATTTGCCAGAATAATTTCAGTGCTTGCCAATTATCAAAATCCTGATCAAATGTAATAAACGTTTGGTGAGAGATAAGCATGTAGGTGTTGGTTTAATGGGGAGGGGACAGCTGAGCCTGTAGATATAAAACAGAACCTCGCTCTGTGGTTGTTTGGGGGTCACCCCGGTGCTTTTTAAGAGTCAGTGAGCTGTGGGCATTTACCCAGAGGAGGAATAACAGAAGGCACATCTGGCTCCGGGGCGCTGTGTGTGACTGGTGAAGGCAGGCTGTACTCATAGAACACACTGGGACCTGGTTGCTGGTAGATCAACTACGGAACAAACAAGCACAGATTGGAGGTGTGTTATGAGGTGGTAGACGTGGTTCTAATGGTTTGGCCCCGTCATTCAATTTAAATATGGTGACCAGGACATTTGCACCCACTGTGACCTCAGTAACAGACATAATGAATAAAAAAGAACTTATGTCTTTGTTTAACATCAGAGCTACTTTATTGGAACAGGTGAGCCTAATAAACTCACATAAACATGCAGGGCCTCGGCCAGCGGCCCCGGTGCCGTGATGGACTCTCCTTTGCGAGAGCGTATTTCATTGGGTCGCCTGTAAGTCAGCTGCGTTCCTGCAGCAGCGAAGATCCCAGGCCTGTCAATCACCCAGTTACCGTTGATGATGGAGACGCCAGTCTGGGTCTGTAGAGCTGAAGTAGAGCCACTTATTCATTCAGAGAGTGCCGTGCAATGAGTGTGTGTGTGCGTGTGTGTGTGTGTGTGTGTGTGTGTGTGTGTGTGTGTGTGTGTGTGTGTATACCCAGGTAGTTGCGGCTTTTTATCGTCTCCTGTATCTTGATGTTTCTTGCTGCTGCTGGAATTTCTGCAATCTTGTGGTAGCCAACGCGAAGGAAAGTCAGAGAGAAATTCCCCCTGACTAACACAAACCCCTGCCAACACACACACACACACACACACACACACACACACACACACACACACACACACACACACACACACACACACACACACACACTTTAAGTACACCGACCCGCTCATGTGCTGTGTGTACCACATTTTCCCGCATCACAGACGTGTGTTTCACTGGTCCAATCATAAATTCCACTGGATCACATAGCTGCACTTTTCTCTCAGTTTCACTCATCCCTTCCTCTCTCTCTCTCTCTCTCTCTCTCTCTCTCTCTCTCTCTGGAAATCCCACAACCCACTCAGCCCAGTCCAACAGTTGTTTTGAGTTTGAGAACTTTTCTGGTCTTTCTTTCTATTCCTCCACACACATCATTGTTCTCAAATGTAGATCTTACGTCTTGTCTTCTTTCATGTGATCTGATACATGATACACTATCATGCAATCGTTGCAGCTGGTTTCAGGTTTGAAATGAGCTCAAGTGGGCAAAAGAACAGCGACACGTTCATATGACATATAACAAAGTAAACATGCACGTCGCTGTTATCCAACACAAAAAGACTGTCTGCTCTCCTGCATAGGTGGAAACCTTACCTCCAGAGGGGACGGGCCGGCTGTGACGTCCCCAGAATGAGTACCTGAGAGTGGGCAGAGGAGACAGAGGACGTGGACGACGGCCAGAGCTGGACTCGGCCTCAGGGAGCTGAGCTGCTGCCACAATCCAGCCATGAGGAGACTGAAGACACACACATAAACACACATGGTTAATGGGGGGGAGTGTGTGTTTGTAAGGTGGGGTTGTCCACGGGGGTGGGAGGGAAATAGACAAAATTTGGGAGGGATGTGTGGAAAAAATGCCCGGAGAAAGTGTTTAACAACGTTGTGTCAAGAAAGGTTGCACCCATTTTTGCATGCGGGTCTGACAGTGGTGACAGCTGACAGCGAGTGTGCGATTGTGATTGTGCGGCCAGGCCCCTGCTGTGTCTACTACAGCCAATCCAAAATCAATATCTCTGCCTGAGAGCCGTCATGTAGGTTTGTGGCTCTCAGAACAAACACCACACTAAATCTTTCTACTCCACCCACTTCACAAGACCGACCCTGTTCTCTGTTATTCCAACAACAGAAAAAGTGAGGGACAAAAAAATTGATATTTTATATTGATAAGAGGCCGAGCTGCAATAATAATATGCTGAAAGAGCCTGAGCTTATTGCTTCTCCCTGTGTGATGAACACGTGCTGTGTTCTCTGTGGTGGGTCAGTGATTCACCTATTACAGTAATGAAGAGTCAGGAATTAAAGCCCTGTAGTGACGCACTCCGTTTCATTTACAGTCATATTCGTGTGGATGAGATGAGCTGGAGTTCCTCACATCCACGTGGAACAACTCCCCCCGGCGCCGTGCCTCGGTTCTGGGCACGGAGCTGCTCCCTGTGAACACGCTGGGGCTTCAACTTTCCACCGCTTCACGGCGGAGCTCGAGGAGAGACGAGTTGTAAATGTCAGAACCTACTTTTACTGTGAGCTGTGGAGGGGGTTTTGCAGGAGGGGGCAGATAAAATAGCTTTTTCCTTCCAGATATGAAGCTCCTTGGAAGCCGGTGGCGCCACAGCTGTTCACCACGTGGGTACGAGACGGGCCTGACAGAGGCTTCCAGCACCTCGTGCCACTTTCACTCCTCTGGGATCACGCGTGCTTGTGTGTTACGTTTTTTATCGGTCGCTTTGACGCAGCCGTCCAGTGAAACAACACATTCTCTTATCAGTTCACACACACAGGTCTAAACAGCTGCTCCAATGTTAAAATGGAGGCTTTAACTGTGTTAAAACACTGGAAATATGCAGCAATCTAAGGGAGGATGAGACACAGCCACTATTAATACTGAGTCTCTGCTTTAGACCTCCTCCATCCATGCTGATAAAGGTCTAAAGACTGATAGAAAATTGAAGATCCTTGTGGAGGAGTGTCAAACAGATGCTATGGTGAGTTTATACTGGTCTTACTGGTTTACTGGTAGTTAGAAACATATGGTTTTTTCTTTGGTCACAAAGCTAAAACATTGGAGTTTAGACTGTTTGAATGACGTCAGTGTTAACTGTTTTGCAAAAGGGAGGAGAAAATGTGTCAATCCAATGTAAACAGGTTCACACATTTGCTACAAGTGTCTGATTCTCTGCTGGAACAGTGATGATGAAAATAAGTGGAACCTAGTTCTACAAAACAGGTTAAAGCGACGAATAAAAACTGTAATATCCATGCTCTGAGCACCCTCTGTTATTTGTATGACCGTGAACACAAGCACATTAAAATCCAGATTCACCAAACTGAAAACGTGCAAGAACAGCAACACGATGCAGTCGTGATTAACGCTGCTTGGGTCCGAAACGTGGTTATTTGACGCCCAACTGGCAAATCCTACACCGTCTGTAAAACCACGGCGTGAAACAAAAGCGTCCCTTTGGATGTATTACAACCATTTACATTTTTTATTCAAGCCGAGTTCTATCTCATAAAACAAGCCGAGGGGTGGACTTTCACTGGCTGTTCACTGTGTTTTATTATGTTCACGCATGTGGGAATAAAAGAATGAACCTATCCCCGGCTTAATCTGACTTACTATTGATTTTCCACATCTTCCATGCTCCTTTTTTTTCTCTTTTTCACCTCTTTTACAGTCTTTCTCTCGCTCCCTACACGTTCCCTCACTTTTCCTCTCGCTGTGCCTTGTTTGATGTCCTCGTGGCCGATGGGGCCAGCTGCCCTACACACCAAATAAGAGGTTGTCGGCCTGTTGACACCTGGACGTACTCTAACCATCATTTACCCCATAACGACCGACTCAGTCACTCAAACTCCTCTGCAGCTGTCCGTCCATCTCTGCTGACTATAAAAATGTCATATTTTCACTTGCAGGAAATATGCTTCGCTTAATGTTTTACTAATAATCAAGAACATGTGTAATAAGGCGTCTCTGCCTCATGCACTGTTAGAAGTTAGTAGTTGACTATAACCTTCACACCACAAGGAAAGTGCTCCTATACAGTCATTACAGATGGCTGATGAGCAGGTGAAGGTCTGGTAAACTGCATTTAAAGGCCTTCATGCCCATTTGTCTTGGTAATTGCACGTTTGTGCAGGTGAAGACGAGCACACCTTCTGACACCATAACTACAACCTTCTGGTCATCTACCCTCATACCTGAAGGGTCAGAATTGGCAGCATGCAGGACATTTGTGCTCCACAGGTTTGTATGTATGTCAGCGAACGCACAAGTCACGTACCTTTATCAGGTAAGAACCCCGTGATAAGCAGCCCTACACCAGTGACCTGTGATGGCATAAAGTCAGATCTTTATCCGGATTCAAGCTTTTGTGTCTTTATTTTAGATGATGTAAGTCACATATAATAAAACTAGAATATTGTCAATGGTATCTTCATGTCTTCTTCGTCCTAAATATTTGATATATATAAATAGAAGTTATTTCTATTTCTTAACCAAATACATTCTTATCTTATTAACTGTTTGACAGTTAGAAGAAGAAATCAAGTGATGTGATTTTTAATGTACCCTTTTATAAAAATAAAACATTAGGCAGTTTATTTTAGTACAAACTTTTCAAATGTCTCAACGTCTGACTTGAGGTGATTTATAAAAAAGAATCTGAATCTTTTACCGCTTGAGAGGCGTTTCTAATATTTGTACATTGATGGTAGACAAAACATGAAGTCACCCTAAATGCAATAAATAGAGGACCACAGTTTTATACACTCTTTTATTCACTAGTATATATTTTTATTTTATTTTTTGCTGTAGTACTGTTAATGTTATTGCATATTGTGCATCTATTTATTATAAGGACGTTTATTTTGTCGCGGTACCGTTTTCCGCCACGAGGACGTAAAGGTCCCCCAACCGGAAACAGGAAGCGCCGTCAACGTCTACGTACGAAATTCAAACTTGTGAAACAAAACATCTTTACAGACGCTGCTCTATGTGGCAGCCGACTGAGCTGCTTTTACCCTTTAACTCTCCGCTTTTAATTGCACAGTTCGAGTGTTGTTAAGTGAAGTCGTGCTATTGCGACACTGAGTTACTTTTATTGATTTTAGCACATTCGGGACTTGTTTGCCAGTAGTTTGTAGGTAGTTGTTAGCGGAGTTAGCTACCATAGCTACGGAGGTGTTAGCCATTGGGTCGTGGCTGATAATCTGTTTTCCGCTGGGTTTGCGTGTTCTGAGACAACGTCTGTTGAAAGAAGGTATCTGTCACCCTGAAGAGGTTTGTCATCGTCGGGTTAAGGCAGAATGCCCGTAGAACGGACGGAGCACCGCGGGGCCGACGAGCTCCACAGGTACTATGAGGTTTATGAAACCATCGGCTCAGGTAACCACTATATAAGTATCTTTAATTGATTTACTGCAGCTGTCAGTGTCACGTCCTGCCTGAAGAACCATACAACGCGTGTGTTTTACAGGAGGCTTTGCTAAAGTCAAGCTGGGTCGACACATCCTGACCGGGGAGAAGGTTGCCATCAAAATCATGAACAAGAAAGACCTAGGGGTGTGCAAACACCGAAGCAACTTTCCCAACACGATAAACATGATGTTTGTAAATGAGCATGTAAACGACAGTGCTTACAGTGGCTTGTTGTGACCCCCCAGGATGACCTGCCCCGTGTGAAAGTGGAGATCGAGGCCATGAAGAATCTGAGTCACCAGCATGTGTGTCGTCTGTACCAGGTCATAGAGACGTCCACCCAGATCTTCATGATAATAGAGGTGAGCGCACGAAGCGTGTGGTAATGTTTGCCTTCATTCATTCATTCATTGTTTTGCTTCTTTGTGTCTCTCAGTACTGTCCAGGTGGTGAGTTGTTTGATTACATCATAGCAAAGGATCGTCTGTCAGAGGAGGAGACCAGGGTTTTTTTCAGACAGATCGTATCAGCGATGGCGTATGTCCACAGTCAGGGATATGCTCATAGAGATTTAAAACCGGTAATGTAGCAACTGAAAGTTCCACAAATATCTTCATCGTGTGTGGTTTTGTAAGAGTCTAACATACGCAGCGATGCTTGTCTCTCTGAACTGCAGGAAAACCTGCTGATTGATGAAGACCACAACTTAAAACTCATAGATTTTGGCTTGTGTGCCAAACCCAAGGTACATCACAATTTCAAATGTCACTGTATATAATCACAATATGGACACCCATGTTGAGCCCTGTTTGTTTCTTTTCATAGGGAGGTCTGGGTTATGAGTTAATGACTTGTTGTGGAAGCCCTGCGTATGCTGCTCCTGAACTCATCCAGGGAAAAGCATACATTGGTTCAGAGGTGAGACATGTATCCTGTTTCCCATTTGCAGATGGAAACTTTGACATTTGACCTTATTTCACAAAAGCTTTTTTTTCCTCATTAAGATCGATCATTACCTGCCTGTTCCTCAAGTTCTATTTTTCTGCGGTGTCCTGGTCATATTTGCTGGTGCATGACTGCATCTGAGCTGTGAAATCATGGGTTTAATGCTTCAAGCTGAAATATTGCTGTGTGATGTGCAACCTCCAGGCCGATGTTTGGAGCATGGGAGTGCTGCTGTTCGCCCTGCTCTGCGGCTATCTGCCCTTTGATGATGAAAACTGCATGGTCCTCTACAGGAAGATTACAGTAAGACCACTGTGACATTTTTAAAGCAGTCTAATATTGTGTATTGGTATGATTTTCTTTTTTACCATTTTATAATTTATTTTTGTACATGTCATTTTCAGAGAGGTAAATATGATAATCCACACTGGCTTTCTCCTGGTAGTATCCTCCTCCTCAATCAGATGATGCAGGTATACTTTCATTCATACAACTTTTCCTTTTATAAAATTATTTTCTTTGTGCAACCAGCATAATGTTCTACTGTGAACTGTCTGGTCTCCAGTCTGCGTATTGAGTTGTAGTTTCTTTGTGTGTCCTGTAGGTGGACCCCAAGCGGCGTCTTTGTGTTCGGCAGCTGCTGAACCATCCCTGGGTGATGAAGGACTACAACAGTCCCGTGGAATGGTACAGCAGGCAGCCGGTACGCATACACAGCATTAACATAAACACTGTTAGGAGAGCTGTTTTATCTGGTAGAGTAAACCACACACAGGTACCTGTCTGCATCAGTTTTGTGTGAAAAGCCTGCGTCTTTCTTTCAGCTTGGCTATATAGATGACGATTGTATCACTGAGATGGCTGTCAACTTTAAACGATCAAGGCAGAGCACCACAGAGATAGTCAAGGAGGTATGTGTCTGTACAACCAACATTTTTAGTCTCGCCGTCAGTGGCTTTGCATTTTCAAAGAAAAGCCATAACAACCTTTTCTCAGATCAGATTATTTTTGTGTAACGATGCTAAATTGTAGAATTTCTCTCAAGCAAACAGTTTAATACAGCTTCATTTCTGCAGTGGCGGTATGATCATGTCACAGCCACCTACCTGCTCCTGCTGTCAAAGAAGCAGAGAGGGAAGCCGGTCCGCCTACGCCCTGAACCTCTTGCCTGTGAGGACTCGCACTCTCCCCTGCATCAGGGACTGCAGGTCAGATTCAGGATTGCAACTTGCATGAAATCTCTGCTATGTTGGACTTTGGCTGTTCTCACTCCAGTGTATTCTGGTTGGGCCATTTCTTTTAGACCCGGGACGCCCTTCACTTCAGTGAGGATGAAGATGCTGTGATTGTGGGATCTCTTGACTTGTGCTCAGAGTACATGGATGACTGTCCATGGGCTTCAGTCACACAACATACACCCCAGAGGGTCAGAGGCCAACCAGATGGAACAAACAACAGAGACACGGTTTGTGAAAAATGAATATAGGCCCATCAGCAGCAGCTATAGAACCAGCAGCCTAATAATGTGTAGGTTCTTAATTCCACTAAAGCAGCTATGACCCTTAAAGGTGGTTGATGTAGACATGTTTGTAATTTCAACCTGTACAAGAGATTTCACTAAATCTAGCTTGTTAGACCTTTTTGAATAGATGATTTCCCAGAGCATTCCACAGATGTTCGTCAAATGTGGAGAATTAGGAGATCACGACAACACTTTGAAATTTCTATATCCGTCTTGAACAACTTCTTTGCTATATCTGGATGCATTATCTTGCTGAAATATACCACCGCCTTTAATACTGTTTCCCATAGCATCACCCAGAAAATCCTCGAATGTCCTGCTTTTATTAGATCAACCTCAGGAACTTAGTGTCTGCCTTCCACTTTGATACATGGCATTATACGTTGATAATCCGTTATATCCCTTATGTTTTATGTTGTTGGTTCTGATCTGAAGATCTATGACTCATCCAGACAAACATCCTTACATTACATTCCTCTCCTGTTTTTAAAGAGGCTTACATCTCCATTAGTGGAAAAAAACTCAGTTTACAGCCCGACCCCGGAGAGAAGGCGGAAAGCTACGCCACATCGCCAGGAGCGGAACGATATAGACCAAGAGCCGACCAGTGAGAAGAAGGAGAATGTTCAAGAGAAAGACGCTGACATGTTTGTTCTGCCTCCGCCGCGAACTCCAGCTTCCAGTAAGAAGAAGTATGGTCGTCCCACCAAGAATGTCTTAACCACACCCAATCAAAATGCTAATGCTGGTGGCGGCAAAAGCAGTGCAATCACACCTAAAGGTAAAAAAAATAATCTCTTTGTTACTAAACAGCTCCCAGTAATTTGAGTTCATCCCGTGTTTTATTTGTATACTATAATTGTTTTTGTTTGAAACAAGGACTTGAAGTGCAATCTCTATTAGATTATTTGCATTAGCCAACTGCCCCTCTCAACAATGCGCTCTCTCATTTATCTGTCCCCCTCTGTCTGACTCCTGCAGCTCTCATAATCACAAGTGTCACATCCACATGCCACACATTTGCAAGTAAATTGTCTTCTGGTAATAAACTCATTTATTGGGCCTGTTTTTATCCCAAAGCCACTCATATTTCTTTGATTTAGTTGTCATTATGCCACAGAAAATGGACAAGCGCACACGTTTTGTTCACACAAACACACACACTTATCACTGTCAACTCAAAGGTGAGGTTATTATCAGGAAAGCTAATTGTATTCACTTATCTGTAAATGAAGGACACTAATATGAATAGAGAATCATTAAAGTCTTAATTGTTTGTCAAAGTGAATTCTCCGCTGAGATGTCCGGCCTCATTAGCTTCCACTATAAACTCCACCACAAGCAGGCTAATGCGCTGCAGCTGACATCGTTGGTATTGAAACCGTTGGAATCGGACTCAGCCGCGCTCCTTCTGCAGCCGCCTGTTCTGAGCGGCGGCGCAGACACGCAGCCTCTGGTGTGGTTGTCCAAACACACACGCGGTGGTCTGTGTGCCTGTCCCCAGGCGTGTGCTATGACAGGTGTAGCTGTCTCCTTCCTCTGCTTGCTGTCCCACGTGGGCTGTAGTGACATGTGTTCTCTTGCCACTAAAGCCGAGCTCTGGCGTGTCTGTGTGAGAGAATGTGTCAGGATTCTTGTCTTTTCGTACGCCAAAGCCAGCCTTTGTATTCACAACTTCCAAGGCAAAACCAAGACTTGGATATTTGAGGTTAGAAACATATCATTTAATAGTTTTTTTATTGCTTATAAGTAGTAGACAAGCTACAATATTTTTAATGTGTATTATTTTTAGCAGTTTTACCATTTTTAACAATTAGGAATTTTGTACAACAATGTGTAAAATGTAAATTAAAACAGAATGCTGTGGCTTTCGGGTTCTCATCAACCCATTTTTTTATTTACAATAGGACATAGGCCTGTTGTGGTGGAGGTTTCCATTTTCCTTTCCAGGTTTCTCACCAGTCCTGGGTCTTTATTGCTGGAATATTTATGTTATTTTGTGCAGGATATTTTCTGTTGGTGAAAGATGTGAAATGCAGGTTGTCCACTTCAACACCTGGACCCTTACTCTGCAAAGCCATTCTGTAGATAAGTTGAGACCAAACATGAAGCCTCTCCCTTTTGTTTGTTTCAGGTGGAGACTCTGCCTCTAAAGAGCCCGGTAAAAAGAGAACAGCGGAGAACAAGGAGCCTGCCAACCTTGAAATTCTGACCTTCAGTCCTGAGAGAAGGTGAGTGGCATGCAGGATCGATAGAGGCTTGAGTGAAAGGAAGGGAGCACCTTGGGTGAATCCTGGAAGTGTCAGGGGAAAAGAATAGTACTCTATACAGCAAACTTTAACATGAACAGTGGGCTGAGGACTCATATCCACAATCAAACTCTAATACCAGAAATGTGATGACTGTCCTTCAGCTCTGCCTATTTATTTTAATTAGGCACAAAACTGAAAACATTACATGTGTTTACTTTGATGAAGCATCCTGGTATATGAAGAGTTTTAATGTGAGATTGTGTTTGGTTTCCAGGTCCAGGTCTTTGGACATGGCTGCTACTGGGGACAGTGGGAAGAAAAAGAGAAGCAGAAAGATGTTCGGCTCTCTGGAGAAGGGCCTGGACAAGGTGATCACTATGCTCACTCCCAGCAAGAGGCGAGCTCTGCGCGATGGCCCACGCAAGATCAAGGTACAAGAATGCAGATCATATGTTCTGTATCGGACAAGTGTGATATCTTTTAAAATATGGTTTGGACCAGTTCTACCAAACCCTAATATGCTTCACTTAGCTGAATTGTAAAGTTGCATCCAGGAAATTGATTCCGTTTACTAATAGTTTGATCATTTCACAAGTGTGCAGCATTTGTTATCACTACCTGTTCTTCTCCAGGCTCAATATAATGTGACTCTGACTAGTCAGACGAACCCGGACCAGGTGCTTAACCAGATTCTCTCCATTCTGCCAGAAAAGAACATCGACTTTACACAGAAAGGGTAAGAGCCCAAATCTTTTACTATGATTACTATCATTGTGTGTGCGTTTATTGATTTTCTAAGCTCGTCTATCGTTTAGATACACCCTCAAGTGTCGGACCTGGGGGGATTTTGGTAAGGAGACCATGGCATTTGAGCTGGAGGTATGTATGCTCCAGAGGCCAGAGGTGGTCGGGGTTCGCCGCCAGAGGCTAAAGGGTGACGCCTGGGTCTACAAGCACCTGGTGGAAGACCTCCTCTCCACATCCAAGATCTAAATACTGCACTTTTCGTCTCAGCAATGCACACGGCTGCATCAGAAAATAAAGTATGATGGGTTAGAACGGATAGTGTCATAGACTTAAAGAGCAGTGTTGCTTTTATTAATATTTCAAGTTCTTCTTAGGTCAGTCTGCAATCCCTGAAGTGCATTACATGGAACCTAGCATGGCAGGTCCTCTGCTTTCTATCTTGTCTTATGTAGACTTTTGTATCATTTCAACTGTTTTCAAACCTCATCTTTGTTCACTGTTTACATTATACTTTCCAATTTTCTGTCTTGATGTTTTTATTGTCTTCTTTAGGTGCAGAAGCAGCACGTTATTCATGTGTTTACAACTTTTCACCATAATGTTTTATGTCATTGTATGAACTGTCTGTCGTGTCTGATGGACATGGTGAATTTCTGTCATATTGTGTCTGTAATAATATTTCATTAGTAATATAAAAGTAACAAATAAATGATATCTGCTAAGTGTCACTTGATTCTGTGGTGACAGATGATTCCACTAAGTGCAGACACTACCTCAACATCAAATTCCTTTTTTTTTTTTTTAATTCATTTAGCAGTTTGATGGAGCAGTGGTGTGTTTTACACTCTGTCAGCATCCTTCTGTTCGTCTTCCTGTCTCACTCGTCTGATGCGGAGACGGGCTGTGATAGTTGAGCTAAGTGACAGGGTTTGTCAGCATTTACCACCAAAACAAGTCAACATGTCAGCTACGTGCGCCCGTCGTTTCAGACGTCTAACGAATTCGCACGTACACGTTGAATAGCCACAAACGGGAACAGCTGTCTTTTCAGCATTATTCAACACCATTAATGGGCATGAAATATTTCGCCCTTGATAAGTCAAACATATGGTCATTGAGCTACAGGAAGTTCTACAAGGAAGAATAATGAATATGTGCTATTGCTCCGAGTGGATGGAGATCATTGTTATTGCCTTTTGGTCGTGACAGTGCTGCAGGCGACGGGCATCCTCCGTGGCAGGGTCTCCACTGTCTCAGCGGGGAGGGGAAGGGTAATGATGGGTTGAGGTGTGGGTAAGGACAGTTTAACCTTAATAAAGTCTGAGAGGGGGTGGGGGTGGGGCAGGGAGGAATAATTTAAGACAGGTGTGGAGGTTGGAGAGTCGGAAGGGGTGGAGAAAATCTCCTCCTTGGCCGGATCATCTGTATTATTCCAGTGGTGGTGGTGACTCCTGCTGAGCTTAGGTTGAAGGATCAGAGCTGGACTCAGAGCCAGCTGTCGTGGGAGACTTTACCCTCTCTTGGTCCTTCCTGGCCCTGTTTTCTTCTTTGAACCATTATTACATCAGCTGAAATTCACGCCACTTGCTCTGGTCAAGCGATTTGATTCCGTATCACAGAATTAGTCACAGTTGGATTTGAAGAATTGACCAGTAAAGCTTCTGAAACCCTGCTGTGACGTGGGATGGAATCATGTGACATCTGAAGCGACTGCCAGCGTCGCTCCTCCAGTCATAAAGGGGGCAGTGCAGCCTCTGATTTCCCTTTTTTTAGGCCTGAAAGCCCTGTGTCTGGCATTGCCCTGAACGGGATTAATGAATGAAAGCAGGCCGTGTTTCCAGAGCATAACGCAGCCAGTGCAGCAGCAGAGCTGAGTGAGTTAAGCTGTTTTTCCCCCGTCCCATAAAGTGTGAATCAGAGCCCATTTGTGTTCAGCCTGTTGGTCGTTTGCAGGCGGCGTGGGCCGAGATGAGGCTTCTGCTGGCAGGCGCTCTGGTTCTCCTTTTCCTATGTGAGTTCATGTTTCCCGAGAAGCGCCATCACACCGATGCGCTCCATCGTTTCCTGCCGCGTCTGAACAGCGTTGTGTCTCCTTTCCTCCAGGGCTGTACTCGGCGCAGACGCCCCGCGGCCCCCTGGACGGACGTCCGTGTGCGGTAGGCGTGTGAACGAGGCCCTCGGCCGCTTGTTCCGGGTCCAGTTCGGGGGCTGCTGGTTTCACGCCTTCTCCTCCTTTAGGCCGCGTCTACGAGCAGGGCAGCGGCGTGGCTCCTCCTGTCGCCCCTCTCCCTGTACTCGTGGCTCGCCTCCGCGCTGCTCAGGGCCGCCCTGGCCGCCCCGGCCCTCCTGCTGAGCGCGCTGCGGCACTCGCTGCTGCTGCTGCTGGCCGGGCCCTGGTGCGCGGCCGCCGCCTGCGTCTCGGCGCTGGTGGCCTGGCTCCGCGTGGCCGTGTACCTGCTCCACGTGGCCCTGGGCTTCGCAGCGGTGGCCATTTTGGTCCTGGCGCGCCACAAGATGGCCGACGGCGACGGCGCCAAAAAGAGAAGGATGCGCGGCTGTACGGAGCTCGGCCAGAAGGTTGTGCAGCAAGGCTGATTCTGCTCCAAAATGACAATGTTATTTGTTGCTTGAGTAAAAATTGACCTAATTTTCTATGGATGTGCTTTTACCTTCATTTATTTAATGAATGTACAACTGCAGTAGATTTTCTTGTGTTTTAAATTGGCTTTGAGACACTACACAGAAAAACACTGATTAGTTTCTGTCCTTGTGACCTAAATGAGGGTGAAAGGATCACTGCTAGTTGCTCCTTTAACAAACTGATGGCGGTTGTCCACTTATTTATCTCCGTCTCGTTTGCTTCCTCCTTGTTTTCCAACGCGTCCCCAATTATCTGCAGATTGTTGTGCTTTTCCTCACATCTGGAAATGTTCCCATTAGTTGTTGTCCGTCAAGTGGAGATGAGCGGATAAAAGAGGAACAGGAAGGAATGAGGAATAACATTTTCCAAATTCCTTGCATGGCTGTCCTTTAAATGTGCGTGTTTATGCAATGCAGCTCTGCGGCAAACTACGAGTTGAGAGAAAGAGAGAGAGAGAAACTCTGGGTGTGGGCGCTCGAGGCAGCCAACGCTTGTCCAGCCAGTAAACAGGGAAACATGAAAAAAAATGGCAGGAAAAACAATTTTATTAAAAACTTTTAACACTTTGGCCGAGGGGTGTAGCCACAAGTGTGTGTGTGTGTGAGAAAGAGACAAAGACTCAGAAGGGAAATGAGGCTGGATCATAGAGATTTATTACATGGCCATGGTATCCTAATTAGCATAAAGACTGGACCGGCCCACTCAAGCAGAGAATTAAAAACCTTAATTGTGCTGTCAGCCTTCCTCTGTCTTTCTCACTGTTGATTCTACTTCATTCGGCTCCCGTTTCTCCTCCCCTCACTCTTCTCGCCCTCCCTCTCATGAAGTAGCCCGCGTCCACACGCTTTAATTGTTGGTGATAAATGGGAAGCGGGATGTTTGTAATTGTCTCAGAGATGTTGGGGGGGGGTAGACGTCAGGAGAAGAGCAGGACGGGCTTGGTTTTCCTAGTTTGAAAGGGGAGTGTGAGGAGATTATTTAGCGCGTGTTCGCCTGGAGGAGGGAAATGAGCTTGGCAGGCGCAGCGGGGAAGCGTTAGTTGGGCTGGATCCCGAGCCAGGCTGCACTAATGTCTGCAAGGTGAAGCCTGATAGAAACAGTAAAGTTTTTAAAATGGGGCGAAAACGGTGATCTCTGAAACCTAACAATCCAATGAGGAGTTGCCGCACTGGACTGAATTAGACTGAATTAGAGAGGCAGAGCCAGTATCAGCAACCGGGTCAGGGGGAACCTTGTTGGGAAAACTAATGAGGTCTAACAGAACAATCAGCGGCAAGAAGGCGCGCGTGGAGCAAGGAGCGCAGGAGTGAAAGGCTCTGGAGGAGGACGGGTTCTGGCGAGGGTCAGTCCTTCTCGTGAGCCTCTGCTGTCAAAGCCTCTCCTGCAGCAGCAGACGAGGTTAAGGCTTCAGAAGCCGGCTGCACCCTCACGGTTGCTCCCTCGCTGACAGCTCCACACACACACACACACACACACACTTAGACAACAGTCCTCCTAACATGCATTGTCTTAAATGCTCCACTTTACCCCAGGCCTTGCAGCTCCTTTTTAACCTAGTCGCCCTCTCTCCTTCCTTCTCTGCCCTCTCTGTTACTTGCTCTCCATTTGCTTCATTGTTTTCCCCTTTCCTATACTTCTCCTCCCTCTTTCCTTCTAATTGGTCTCCGCTAGGTTAGCTTAGACAGGCCTATTCATCATAGCACCATCCTCAGAGACAAACCCTCAGGGAGCGAGGGGGGGGGGGGTGTAGACGGAGTCAGACGGGAGGGCGCGAGGGTCCGCCGCTTGTCAAACTACTCGTCTCCTCTTTTTCCCCTTCTTTTCGCCGTCCCTCGTCTCTCGGCTCAGTTCCTCGGTGTCAGTTTGCGGAGGGAAGGCCGGGTGAGGGGCGTGAGGAAGAGGAGGAGGAGGAGGAGGAGGGGGCAAATGTAGACACATTAGTTAGGCTATTAGTTCAACAAGCTGCTTCCATGCCTGTCAGCGGTTGGCGCGTCTTGACATTTGTTATACGTGGAATCTGTGCGAGAGGGAGGCGGTGAGTGACGGCCGAGGAGGCAGAACCTCACGCGGCGTGTCCCGTCATTTCTGGGCTCTGGTCCTAGTGAGTGGAACGCAGCGGCGTACAAATCAGGCCCATCACGGCTGTCGCAGTGTAACACGTGTGTGTGTGTGTGTGTGTGTGTGTGTGTGTGTGTGAGAGAGAACATGAATCCTGCTGTAAAGGGCAATGGGAAGCGTTTAAAGGCTCGTCCAAATGTCTGCGGTGATAAGGTCAAAGCGAGTTTCACTTCATCTGATGAGCCTTCAGTCCAGCAGGGGTCCGGCCAAAACACTGGCTCAAACCTCGTATTCCTGCAGACTGGGCTGGACCAACCTACCTGTTACACATTGCTTTATTTGATGCACCTCGCATGCAATTCCAGGGCAGAAACTGTACATAATGGGAACAAGCGCGGACGCTGCAGCGCTCATGAATATGCATCGCGCGTGTTAATCCTCAGCTTCTGTATGTTTTGTCAGTTTTCTCCTTCCTTCTCCTGCTCTCTCACTCCTAACATCTCCTCAGCATCTCCTTTTCTCACCCCCCCACCCCCCTCCCTCTCTCTCTCTCTCTCTCTCCCCTACACCAGCCCCTCACTAATCAACTCAGGCCCAATTAGGCTCCGTTGGCCCAGCACCTCCTCCCTACAGGGGCTCCGGAGGTCCAAAAAATACCGATGCTGACTGACGTTAATTTGCATGACTCCTTGGCCTCCATAAGTACCACTGTTGTCTGTCTTGTGCTTTAGCATAGGAAGCCAGAGGAGGGAAGGAGGAGGAGACACTGAGCATGTCAGTATGTAGTCATGTTATGTAATGTGCAGCCATAGCAGGAGAGTAAAGGGGGCAGACGGTGTCACGCTGCCTTAGTTCCAACTAACTAAGCACTGTCACGCCTTTGTTTTGGAGGGGACGTCGACCTGACAGATCAAACATCTGCTCTGCCTGCGTCACACAAAGAGATGCTTACTTAGGTGGTTTTCTAGGTTTTGCTGCTTTGAACTCGCGGTTTATTTAAGCTAAACTCTGCATTTGGCCTTTCTAGTTACAGTAGGATGTAAAACTAAATCAGTATAAATCTGTATTCATGTTGTATCTGAATTCTGTTGTCTCCATTTTCCTTCATGTCACTGGACGTTAACCTGAAACTTACTACTACCTGTGTTTTGCTTGATCCAGTGGTTTTACAACTTATTCTCACGTTAGGACTCACGTTAATTCAGCCACAACCTCCAGTAGTAATTGTGACCTTCACTTAACCGTTCATCCTTTATGACGTGATGCCTCCACAGTGATTTCGCTGCCTTTAGTTGGCAGGAAGGCGCTCGGTGCTGTCCTGGGCAGACGCCCAAGCTGTGGACGGCCCAGCGCACGTGTCAAGCTGGGTGTGTGCTGTTTTCTGTGCGTGTGGCGTGTTGTTGCCATGTCGCGGCTTGTGTCCTATTATCACCCCTCTCCACACCTCCTCCCCTTTGCTGACACACTCACACACACACACACACACACACACACACACACACACACACACACACACATCAGATCTCTGCCCCCGTGGACTCGGCCAGCAGCCAAAAGCGCAGCACTGGGACACTCCATTTTAGTGGGATTGTTGGGGTGAAACAAGGGTTTAACACTGCCCCCTCCTTGGCCTCAGTTAGACAACCTGAGATGGAACCTGTCTCTCAAGATGGGAGCAGCTCTGTGGGGTCACTAATCCAGCTCTGGAAGCCTCTGACTGTCCAGTTTGGCCACGTGACAATATACATAAGGAGTAAATATGCAGCTAAACACACACAGAATCATTAACTTCCAAAAATTATTTTTATTCTGAAGGACCAATAAAATTATGGCAAATATTTACAAATAATTACTTCTTAGCTTCACATTACAGGTACATAAATGGAATAATTCACCAACACCAGTCACTCAGGTGGACGATGGACAGGTACACAGACTGAATATAAAGAGATGCATCAAGCAAACCGCAAATTTTATATTTCACAGTCGACTCAGGAAATAAAATAGCAATAATAATAACAATATTTTGAAAAAAAACAAGCATAATATTACATCCACCGTTAAATTCCAGTTTTCTGAACAAAATTCTTCACAATTCAGAAACCAAAAAATCTAAAAGGTAAAGGAGAGAAATCAAAGAATATGATATCTTTGGCAAATTTGCACTGCAGTAAAATACATTCAAATATTAAGACAACACACAACACACAAAGAGAAAAACACCAAGTTTTTGTTTGCAACTACTAGAAAATTGAATAAAAAACATACACATTTTCTTAAAGAAGCATATCTTTTACTTTTTTTTAAATCCTCCCCTCCAGAATATTTGAAGGCATTTCTTATCTCCATTTTGTGTTTGTGTCTGTAAGTCTTTTCTGCTATTTTATACGTTTTTTTTGTACAAGAATCTCTCATTTAAAACAGGCATCACAGGCTTTGGTGAATGTTACAGATATGTTTTCTTTTTGTCGCATTCAATTTTGGAAACAAAATCCTTAACCTAATCTTGTCTCTGTATGTATATCTGCATTTTGATGTATTTTTTACTGTCTTTTGTTTGCTTTTTTTCCATAACCAAAACATGACAGATATAAATATCTCTTTAACATCCCAGATAGGAAGCCATGAACACAAAATAAACTTCAGATTGTTACACGAAAGGCCACAGTAAGGTGAAAACTCACGTTGACTTTTTTTTCTTTTATTAACGTCTGCTTAAAAACACACAGTTGTTCTTGTAGGCTGAGTCCTGTGTATTTCCCCTCTTCCACAGTTGAATAATATTAAGATGTACAGAACATTGTATCACTTCAGAATAAGATCTGTCCAGAGCCTAGTTATACCAGCAAGCATGAAACAGATTGTGCCACTAATTGCTGTCAAGATGTGATACTGAAATCCCCTCAGGTTTCATGAAGGCAGTAGCCATCTTGATAGATTCATATTGAGATACAGTGGGGTGGTGTAAGCCGGGTGAGAAATCGAAATAAGAAAAATACTAATTTGCATTTATTGAAGTTTCTCGCGTGACTTGGATCTACTGTAGGAGAAGAATTCATATGTGATTGTATTTTTATGGACAGTAAACTGAAGCACGGCTGGCCATAAAACGCCATTTATCCAAAACTAGTGTTTCGTTGTGTTTTAAAGCTACGTGAAGACCGAATATAAGATGTGATCTCGCAGAATATTTTTGGGCAAATAAAGATATCAGCAGCAATATTGCCACTGAAGTGACCTCACTTTGGCACAAAACATCCCGCTTCATTCCTATGCAGAATTTCTCACAGAACAGTGAGCATCACGTCCGAATTGTCAGAATGAAAAGTAAGAAAGGAGAGGAAATACGCATTAATAGGCGGTGTGAAGAAAGAGGGAGGACTTTTTGAGGAAGGTCACGGGCCTGAAATCAACGCAATAGTTTTAATATTCCTAATCCTGGTGGTGTGCCAGTGCTACCGGAAAGGAGAGAAAAGGAAAGACAAGTGAATGAGATATGATGAGATTAGGGCTCTGGGAGGGGGAGAAAAAAGATGGGATGAGCTTCTGATGGCACAGCAGGTTTGGCCTCCCTTGGGGGAACATAGGGGCACAAGAGGAGGGGCGATCACCACCCTGCAAAGGACAAAGGGAGGGAGAGAGCGTACTTATATTTGTGTGTGTTTGGCCTCTACTGTGCTTCGTGGCAGTCCCTCCTCACGGCTGCCAATCAGAAGAGCTGTGAGCCAATCGGCACTGATTCCTTTATGTCTTAGGCCGAAGCAACGGCAAGGCAAGATGTGCCACTATGAGATACATGGTTGACAAATGGGCCCATTCATGTACTGTATCAATGGATTCTTTGCTACACTGAAGACTGAGTGATGAGTTTGGCCTGTTTGACTGAAGCTTTTGAAGCTACTGTACCTCTTCCAGATAAAGACAAGAGTGGAATTAATTACACCAGATACTCTCGTTCATTGAAAAACCAAAACGCGTGTGTGTGTGTGTGTGTGTGTGTGTGTGTGTGTGTGTGTGTGTGTGTGTGTGTGTGTGTGTTGTCTACTTGGCTTATATGTATATACTGTGCATGACTAGGTCTTATTTAGCCTTAGTCCATGACCTTAGCATGCACTAATTTGCTACATGTCTCCTGGAAGCCAGTTCAGTGATTGAAGTCAGTGACTGTGATTGCAACAATTTTGTGAAGCATGAATGTTGAAAATACAAACTATGAAGTATAAGCAGATGACAGGAAATCTCCTTACAAGACAGGAAGCTGTAAAGTAGCAAAATGGATGTACAGCTGTGCGACTCTGTATTTAGGCACAGTGGTGCTTCAAGTTGATCTGGCGATGTAATCCTCTGGGGACCATGAATCAAAATCCAACCAATAGTAAAATAGGCGATTGCAGGTAAAGTACTGCAGCACTAGTGATTAACCAGTGGCAATACTGAACCTCTCTACTGATTAAGGAAGGAGCCTTGAGCAATCTTTACATGAATTTATGTCTTTTAAGATTTTATTAATTTCATGAAACAACTATCCTTGAATTATTGTGCTGGCTTTTGCTACTGTACAGCTGCTTATTGTCATTTATGTCCAGTGCTGTTGATCACAGAGCCTACGCTTGCTTCACGTTATGAATCTCTCAACCATGTGATGCGTGAGATGCAGGAGGTGTGTATTGTGCTAAATCGGGGCTTGGTCCTGCTCACAGCTGCAATATTATTATTGATAGACTATTGAAATCATGAGCTGATGATATAGAAAATGCCGTCCATTGCCTATTTGTGTGAGGTTCAACGTAATCTGTAGCTCTGTGAGTTTTCACTGGGCAGATGGGAAAAGGACTCTTTAAGGGAATTGAAGGGACACAGAATCTTGTTTTAGTGACTTGTGGTCAGCCAGGGGGTGTTGACATATAAAACTAAAGGCACTGTCCTTGTATTTAGCTGGTGTGGTTCAGGTTCAATAATGCCTCGCAAAGATCGAGTGAGAAAGACAGAAATCAGGAGCAGCCCCTGTTGTGGTGCATGACGGCAGCACAGCGGGTGCAGCTGCTGTAGGAATCTTATTTAGAGTTGTTTACGCACAACTTTCAAGGTCTACAGATGCAAAAGGATCCACTCTAACGCTATTTCAACGACAAAAGCAACAGATCAGATTGACTGGCCAACTAACAGCCTTGTTCAGTGTTTATAGGTATATGTTTATATAGCTATATTTTATGTCTTCAATCTGTTAGCTAGTAAAACTACACAGTAGCAATAAGCGCTACAATTAGCCACACGTACCCAAATCAAACAAAACATCCTGTATGTAAACACTCGCAGACGATGGCTAACACCAGACACTCTTCATCTTTTTATTGTAAAGAAAACATCATCACTAAGCTCTAAATTCAAATGTGAATAATTAAAATTGCTACTGACATTGCGACTTCTCTTCTCTTTTACCAATTACTGTACAAATCTTGTATGGACAGGAGTGAAACAGGAAGCTATGTATACAATTAGGAAGATATTGCCCTTTCACGTGATCAGCAGTGACATTTGGGCAAGCGGGATGAGAAACTGATTTCAGATCAGCGTCCAAGGGCAAATCTGTCCTACTCTGTCTGTACATTGAGTGGGTAAGGCCTCGACCCTGGTGTCATGCATTGTCACAGCGCAGAACTGATGTAGGAGACAAACAAAGGAAAAAACTAAACAGTTTGACTGGTTTCATCACAAAAGCAGTGCTTTTATAGGTACAATTTCAGAATGTCAAACAGCACAAGGACAAGCACTCAAGAAGGGGAGCAGAACAATAAAAAGTACTTTATGGCTCCAAAAGAACCACAAAAGTAAAATGGCGCCTTTGAATGATGATTGAGTCTTTGTGCTTTTGTAGTTAGTCAGCCGATCCACTAGGGGGGGCCATCTTTGGGGAGTTAAAAGAGAGAAATCGAAAGAGAGCGAGAAAGAGAGAGAGAGAGAGAGAGAGAGAGAGAGAGAGAGAGCGACAGGGTGCCACTGCTTGCCGGCTCTTCTGAATATTCAGGAAGCAGATTTAAATGGCGACTTGATAAACGGCACCTGTGTCAACTGATACCAGGCAACAAGCTATAGACAAGGAAATCAGATCACATTTATAAACAAAGACTTCTTTTTCATATCAAAGGTTTTTAAGATTTCATATTTCACTGCGTCATCATCATCATCATCATCATTATCATCACTATTCTAGCACAACAGCGTGACACATATAAATCATTACAGGCCTTCACTCTCACCATGGAGTGCAGCGCAGAAAAGCTTCTTAATATATTACTCTGTGTCCTCAATTATAAATAGCTCTTGATCATGACTAAATCTCATCTGGGGAGGTTGGATAGCACCTTCATGGACAGTAACGCTCCCTGGGTCGTTGGCTTTTGGTTTTGATGTGAACACCTCTCATTCTACAGTGGCGTGGTCAGATTTTAGGCTGTGCTTCGTGGAAAGACCTGTCTTTTTGAATGTGGGTGGAAATGTCAGGATGCTGCTTTCCCACTGTTTGCTAAACCCCTTCCCCCCAACAATGATCATCGAGTCATAGCCTAGTAACCACTGCAGGCCAGTCAAGCTTTGGAGTTCCCCACACGGTGACGTGAAGTGCAAGAGAGTGTGGAGAGTGCAGTCTTCTGGAAAAATGAGCTAACGTGAGCTGTTAATGTTTTGTAGATAATTAGTCTACAGCTTGTAAACTATACAATAATAATTACCCAGGTTTAAAGTTCTTTGTGGCGCCAAATAGCATTTGTAGCTTTTTCGTGTCTTGCAACTTTGCAGATAACACTTTTGCTTTGTAACATTAAAAGTGAACTGACAATATTATCAAATGACCACAAAAAGCAACTTAAGCTAGCGCTAGGTGCTCTGATGTTCTTTGATAGGTTTGAAGGGAGAGGCTAGAAAAACCTGTATGTACAAATGTCTCTGCAACTGGCAGTGCTATTTAATAGTTTCAATTATAGGCCGAGGCAAAAAAGATTCCCCTAAAATGGGTTAATCCTTGACCGTTATCAATGTTAACTGCATGGATATGTGAGAGTAGAAAGCTTGACAGGCATTGGAACAGGAGGCAGTGGTTAGTAAACCTAAATACTCCCATCACAAGAAGGTATCCCATTCATGAAGCATTGTGATCCCAGGGGAAAGAGCCTCGAACATACGACATATTGATGATATTATGGGTGATTTTGGTCATTCAAAGTTATGAGAATCGGATTGTCTTTACTTGACCGTAGCATGGCATAGAAAATTGATTGATTAGTGTCAGGTCATAAAAAGACTTTTTGAAAAAGCGATTTTGCTCTAATCAGCACAAATAATTTATTTAAAAATAGCCCCAATGTAAAAACATTTTACCCAGAAGATCACAATACAGACAGTTCCAGTCCCTGCTGCGCACATAGTCCACTAACGTCCTGGATTTGTACATAATTGGTCAAAAACAAGATCGGGATGCCAAGACTCGATACATTATGGGAGGGTCCAAATTGACTTGCTTAGGGAATCTTCTGACCAGTGTGGGTTGACCCCCTCCGTCTGCAGTCATCACCGTAATGTAATACACATAACATTTGTCTGCTGCAGGCCAGCAGTGTGTTTGTCGGTGTGTCAATCAAAGAAAATTCACTGACGTCACTCGTCCGAGATCTTCTCATTGTAGTCTGCGTGCAGGCAGGCTTGTACTGAGCAGTGCTGATGCTATCCGTCCCTCCCTCCTCGTCCTCGTCTCTGCTGTTAGAGGGGGTCAGTGGCGGTCGTAGGCGGAGGCTGTTGCCGTGGCAGCAGGACCCGCCCCCCGCGATGTCGCACTGTAGTAGTACGGCGACCCTGGGAAAAAAACACAGGTATTAGAATTGATAAACGTGATACAGGTTTAGGCTGTTGTAACTTATTATAACTTTGTTGGCTTTGTTTCATGGTGTGAGGGTGGTGGTGACAGCTGCCCAGTCTAAAACTGCTCCACAGGGTTAATGATAATTCAGAGTTGCTCAGTTCATCCATTGCTCCTTCAAAGATGTGGATTATATATTTAAACCTCTATTTCTTATTACTTGTTTGATTATCTTGCGCTTATGTTCATCGTTCTTTTCCAATTAGACTGGAGCCGTTTCGTCACATTCACAGATCCCAGCAATTAACTCGGCCAGTGCAATTTTTTATTACAGATAGGAACGATGGTTGAAATGACAAAAATAGGACCCAAGTTGTAATGAGTCAGAATTATGCCGTAACTACAAAGCGTTGCTGAGATGCAGTGTAAAAGTGGAATGAGCAGCTTTAATTTTCTTTCGAGATTATATTTTACTGTGAATGTGAGCAATGAAAGGCTGGGATGAGATGACATGAGCTGATGAATTAATGACAAAAAAGAAAGATTCTCTCTCTCATACTGCATGTAAAACCAATAAAGCGATCTGTGTCCACCTCATTTCCAGTGGTTCCCCCTTCACTCACTCTCCCCCTCACACACACACACACACAGACACACACACACACACACACACACACACACACACACACACACACACACACACACACACACACACACACACACACACACACACACACACTGTTCACATCTTAGTGAAAGTCTAAGCTGACTCACTCAGTACAGATCTACTACTACTGATCCCTTGAGTCTATTCTCTCCTTGGGGAGGGGGTCAATTCAATACTGTAACCCCCCCCCCCCCCACACACACACACACACCTGTCTCTGTCACTCCCATCAATCACCCCTAGCTGTGTGTTGACAGCCTGTGTCTGTCCACCTTCCAGGTAATCTCATGGGGCTCTTTGGGGAAGTGAGGCATTAAGCCGGCCTGACAAACTATTTAGTCTTACTCAGGACTTTAGACGCCCTCTCTCCCTTTGTGCCTTTTTATTTAACTCCCTTTTCTTTCTTTTGTCACCTCTCAGCCTTCCTCTCCGTCTTTTCTTTGTACCAACCTCTCTCTATTCCCTTGCCATCAATCTTCAACCTTTCAGTGTCTCCTAATGTGCATCTTGTCCTCATATTATGAAGCCACTCATCCGTTATAATACTAAAGTCCCTTATAGTGTCGCGTCTTTTGCTCGGCCGTCATCTTCCCTCAGGCTCTTGAACCACTGCACACTTCTGATCTTCCGATACTCCTTTAATTTGATTTCTCTCTCTCCTTCTCACTTTCACCACCTACCTTGCATCTGTCCTGCCTGGCTGGTGAAGAGACTGGAGGAGCAGCCGATTTCCGTCCCCAGGAGAGACCCATAATCCTGCTGAAACACTGGGGATAGAGGGGTGGGGGGGAAAGGAGAGGTGAGGAAAGGGAAGGAAGGGGGGGGGGGCTCCACTACAGGTCAGTAAAACACTGACCTCTCTCACCTACTGACCTTTCACACTGTCCCCCCTTGACCGTTTGACCTTCAAACATGACCCTGAAATGCCTCCTTAGACAATGACTTTGACGCTGATTGGTTTTAATCTGGGGTTAATGTTTCCTCTTGGATTTGACAAGCGTGTGAAGACAATGTTTCCAACTTTAGGTTTAAAAAAGTTTTTTATTGGGTTTCAATTATATAATTCTATAGTTTTAAGTTAACACAGTAAAACCTTCTAAAGTGGTGCCTTTTGGCTCAATGATTGAAGTATCTGGAAGATTTGTTTTTTCAGATTTCAATATATATAATTGATAGCCAGCAATGTGTAAAAATGACACACACACAAACAGAATTCCAATCACGTTGCAGTGAGCGGGAACAAACCCAAAGGCTCTAACCTGCTGTTGCACGTTGGATGAGGTTTGTGGCAGCAATTGTCTGAAAGTGTCTCATTTCAAATTTGCTGTTTTGTGTTTAGGGTATTTTTTAAATTTAATTCAGATTTGCTTCAGTTATGATCCAAGTCAAGCAGAAGTAAGTTGATCAGGGGTTACACTTTAAGCCCTACCATCAAGAAAGAAAGACAACAAATGTTTGCACATTTCCACAATGACTGTAATTGTAAGTCGGGCCACCACTCAACATGAGGACTAACATGAGATTGATTCAATGAAAATGAAAAATAATCTTCCACAGCAACTAAATCGAATCCTATAAATCTAAAAATGCCAAACGGATGAGACACAGATAAAAGCCTCCTAATCTCTTCCTCCCTCACACTGTCTCCCCAGCACTGACACAGTTTTCTTCTAATCCATTCACACCTCAAATTGCCAGTCATTTAAAAAACGTCCACAGAACCATTAGTACGTCTGTGATGTATTGTACTGTACGCTACAATGCAGAATGAAATGTAATGCAATCATAAAAAATGAACAGTGGAGCATGAGAGATACAGCGTATTACCACAGAGTATTAGAAACCCTGGCACTGGGGTGGGATGTAAAATGGAATGAAATTCATTGACGCAATTATTGATCCATTTCTGGTGAGCAGAACAGAGATAGGGGCTTCACCTACCTAATAAACTGGGGTTGGGAAATCTCCATGACTCATTGTATGTGGAATACTGAGGATGGGAATATGGACTTCCAGAGAAATCTCCACCTAAAAGGAAAAAGAAATCAAGATTGAGATTTAAAAAATCAGAATCTAAAAACATTTTAGGCATGTTTATATAAAAGGCTCTTCTCTTATGTCGTCCTACAGTAACTGTGATCAAATGGAACCAGCACAAATGAAAGACACACACGTGGACTGGTGCGCTGAGGGTTTGGAGGCATATTCCTTGCTGGGGCTTTCAGGGTGATGAGAGACAGAGAGAATAATTAAATGACAGCGGAGGGTAAATGTGGCGACTTTTAACGTCTGGTTTCAAACAGAGGACTACCAGCATTACCGAGCAACAGCGAGCAGCTGCTGCTGCGGTTTAGCTGAGCAGGACTGGACTGAAGAGCTGAGCGAGGCTGGAGCCGTCCTGCCATGCAGCGGATGATAGCTTAGCTTTTCTCCCTCATTTACTACTTACTGTCTGGGGTGTACACTCCTCCGCGCCTTCCTACCACTCCTTGCTTCGCCTCTTTCTTTTTATTTTTCCCTCTCGTCCTCCTGCCTGCTACTCACCCTTCACATCAAAACAACATTCTTCCTCTTTTGCTCTTTCTTTCTCTCCTCCTGAACCCTCACTCCTCCCGGGGGATCCCTCTCCCATAGCTGACAGTCACAGACCCTCATGCCCCCTCCCTCCAACCTCCCCCGACCCGTTCCTCCTCTCTCCCTCTCGTTCTGTCGGTTCTGCCTCACTGCTCTCCTACACCCCCTCTGAGTGTCAGCCCCCCTGCTGCAGAAAGAAAGACAGAGAGACAGAGAGGAGGAGAACAGCAGAAGAGAGTTGCTTGCTTAATGAAGGTATGATATTAGACAGAGCGGACAAAAAGGAGGATAATTTGCCTCAGAAGTGCTGAGATAAAACATGGCAAAGCCAGAGAAGCGAAGTTGAGAGATTATCTCCGCTCATTCTAGTCAGCTCGTGGACTCAGCTGGCTTCAAACACTCACTGAGAAGAATGTAAATGTCGAGACTGTTTATGTGCGGGTTTGGGGGCACAACCAAGTTTCCAGCGCGTGTATGTGTGTGAGTGTGTGTGCCCGTGCTTGTGTATGTGCTGCTGCGTCTGTCAGGTGGGGTCGGGATGCGGTCTCCATGGCATCTCTGGGTGCGAACATCCTCCCCTTGTCATTGCCGTGGTGACGGCAACGTGTCAGGTTGTTTAGGAGACAAAGGGGGTTGGGGGGGTGGAAGGAAGGGAGAGCAGGATTGTGGGTCTCCCTTGTGTGGCTCAGTGTCAAGGTCGCACACGCACACACACACACACACACACACACACATACACACACACACACACACACACACACACACACGCACTGTCAAAAACAAACACACAAACAATAGCATTCCGGCACATGCATACACAAACCGACACACACAAATATGCTGTCAAACCTGAGGACAGGGTGAGCGCGGGGGGACAGGGCGACAGGGTTACCCATCTTAAGACCTGCTGTTCCTACATGTCCGCTGAGAGCGTGTGTGTGTGCGTTTCTCTGTGTGTGTCAGCTCACAAACTGAATGACTGGGGACGGCGAGACACGGGAAACTTGCAAGCAACACTGTTGTTGACTTTGCTTCGCCGTTTGTAGTGCCAGGCGCTTTGGTGTCTGTTCCTGAAATTCTCTGCAGTACCGCTCGCACTGGCGAGACCGGGCGAGGAAAGAGTAGAAAGGGAGGGAGAGAGAACAGGAATGGCGTCCAGGATTGAAACACAAAAGCGGCATGGAAGGCGGAGTGGAAGAGAATGAATGAATTAGTCGTGGGTCACTGGTGATTCTCATTAAAAACAAATTACTAATGTTGAGGAGGGACAGCTGTGCTGCTGTGGCTGGTTTCTAATGATACACACACACACACACACACACACACACACACACACACACACACACACACACAGAGGCAAGTAACACTTGCACACATAAATACAGCTGTACACAAACACACACACGCACACACACTCCACCCCCTGGGAACACTGTCAGCCATAGGCAGTCAAGAAGGAGGATGTAGCAAAGCTAAGTGCACCCCTGAAGACGCTCACACACACGCGACACGCACACGCGTCCACTGGGGGATTCACGCAGATCAGTAAGTACAGTCAGAGTTATCAGCGTGTGGTGGGTACTCACCAGGTACCATGCCGGTGAGGGAAGGGGTGGAGTAGCTGCCCTGTCCAGTGGGTGGGACGTGAGGAGGATATCCTGGCAGAGTGGTGCTGGCCAGGTCTCGACCTGTAAACACACACACACACACACACACACACACACACACACACACACACACACACACACACACACACACACACACACACACCTTTACAGTTAGCAGAACACATCATTATAACTATCTTCATCGTCACATTTAAACCTTTAAAACCTTTAAAAGTCTGTAGCACATGACGCCATGTTAAATACAATCTTTACTGTAAGATATAATAAACTAGATTAGGTTTTGAAATGTGTTTGTGTTTATATTAATTTATATGTTTAAAAAAATGCTGATTGTGCCATCAACCAGTCCCAGTCCAATTAAAAGATAAGACCTGCAATATTCTATATTGTTCTTGTTGCAAAAAAAAAATCCCATCAAATCCCATAAACCTCGCTCCAAAGCTCACTTTGCTTCCCTCCTCCTCAAACTCCTCCACCTTTGGATTGACTGGGCACACCTGAGCCAGGCAATAATCAGTGGGTGGGGCGACCATAGTGACAAAAGACAAGCAAGGCAGCGGCCTTGAGGACGGACTAGGTTCAGGAACCTCTGGACCAAAGGTGAACGTCCTCCTCTTTTCAGCTGTAAGTGTTGGAACATCATTGTCTTTTATACATAACACGTCTGCATTGTTCTGACCCAAGCCCTGCTGCTCCAACACCTGGGTGGACTGCAGCTGTTTATTATGGTTTAGTGGTGATTTGCTAATGTTAGAGCATCATTGTCAGCGCCCATTCAGGACGACGCTCTCTCTTTTGTTTCCTTGCGTTCCGTTCGCTGGCATCTATTAATTTACCAACTCCCTCTTCCCCCGTTACCACCACCTCCTCCTCCCTCCTTCCTCCGCCTGTCACCGCGTTGATAGGATATATAACTGCATTAGACTACATGACAGTGTGTCGGCCCAAATCATTTCTCTGTGTTTGCAAGCAGCAGACAGTGGGAGCACGTGAAATGGGAGCCCTCCATTCATCATCATCATCATGTGAACACACAGACACACACACATGCGCGCACACACACACACACACACACACACACCCTCTTCCTTCCTCCCTGCACACACACATTTATCATCATCATAAACAGCTCAGATGCTAACGCCATCAATCCCGTTCACTTCCCCTCCACTTAACCACCGCTAACTAACTGAGAGGAGGAGGGAAGGGGAAGAGAAAAAACATAAACGACAGGGAGAAAGAAGGGAAAAACGGAGTAAATATATGAAAACAAAGAAGAAAAAGAGAGAGGAGGACAGCAACAGCAGTGGGAGAGGCGAAAGTAAAACCATAATGTAAAATGTTTAATTATTAGCATTTTAATATATCAATTCAAGTACAGGTTCCATTTTAACTTTGTAATCAGTCCAGCTAAATGTGACTGCTTTGCATGTGCTGACTAGTTTATTCATCTAAGCATATTTATTTACATGTAGCTGTATTTGTAGCATATTACTGTACTACTTATACAACATATATAATTAAAAAAACTCAATTTGTTCTCAATAACTAGTTAAGTACTTGAATATTGTTAATTTCCATGAGAGGAGAGCAGAACTACAGCAATGGGTGAAGCTAATACATCATTTAGTATTAGCTCGTTTAAGATGTATCATTACCAACTAGTACGTAAGTATGAAATACACAAATAAGTACAGCAGAAATATCATTGTTTTTTAGTTATGAGAAAACTTAAAATAGTGTCAGCATCATTAGTTGGAAAGTTACAGCACCACTAAAGTCAAAGGGAAACATCCTCTGGGGACCATGACCTTCCTTTATTGAAGTTCACACCAAAGTGATGAAACATGACAGAATCATATCAAAATGCCTGTTTATGTCATGTATAACCAGTTTACTTGTATTTGTTTTTATATATGGTCAGCTGATGCTCCAGCATCTCATATTTGTGTCCCGCCTCCCTCCCTCCCTCCCTCTCGCCCTCAGACTCCTTCCCTGCAGCCTCCTCTGTCCCTCTCCACCTCCTCTCTCCTGTCTCGGTGTAGTAAAGTTTTTCTCGGTGTTTGACGCGACAGCGAGGCATTAGTGCAGACGGGCTACTCATCCGCTCAGGGTCAGTGCACAGAGCAAGGAGGAGAGGGAGGAGAAGGTGTAAGAGGGGAGAGATGGACTCTCTAAGAGGGGGCAGACAGGGCCAGATCCTCTGCGGTGTGTCTTTGTGTGTGTATGTGTGTTTTTGTATTGGTGCATATGTATGCCAGCTGTGTTGACGTGTCTGTTCTCCACAGCTTTGCCGTAGAGGTCAACGCACAAGTACAAGTCTCCTCCGTGCTCACTCGCGGCTACAGATGAACACAGATCCTCTGCCTCTGTCTCCCTCACTGTCTCCCCCGATCCGGCTTTGAATATCAAATGGCCATGATGTCAAACCTGGAGGGACGCGGGTCTACACGGTGGCCCTTTATGTGGTTGCACTCGAGTAGACTGAGCCAAAGTCAGGGGGAAACCAGCATGCCCTACAGATCTGACGGGGCCTCGGAGAAGTAGATTGAGTGTGTAAATGTTTCTCCTCAGCAAGTGTCCGGAGTATCAACACTTGGAGGATGCAATAAGACTGCGTCAAACACATGGACGGCTGATCCCCTAGAGGGAGCTCTATTCTGACGGAAAAGACAGGCAAGAGAATGCATGCATAATATTCAGGAGGTGTGTGTGCGTGTGTGTGTGTGTGTGTGCACGTGTGTGAATATGAATGTGTGTGTTTGCATGCATAAGCAGAAATGGAAATGTTATCGCTCCCTCTATTTCTCCGTCTCTCTCGTTCACTGTGAGCAGGTAATATTCCTCCGTGGTTTCGGGGGGAAAAAAGAGCCCATTCCCACATATCCCAAATTCCCAGCTCTATGATTCCACTCATTACAGATGGGAACATCTAAGCCCTGTCCAAGTGCTCCCTGGTCTGCTCTTAATTAACCGCTGCCTCTCCTGGTGCCACTAAACGGAGACAGGAAAACTGAAGCAGTCCCAGGTCCTCTGAGCTTGAACCTTTCTCCTCCTTCTTTCCTCTGGGTTTCTCGCTTTTCTCAGCGTTTTTTAAACCTCTCCCAAACCTTACATTGAAAATTGCTCTTTTGTGACTATATAAAGAACCTGAATTGAAATTCACCAGTGACTAGAAATCAGTTATTAGTTGGACATGTCCCTTACCTGGAACTAGTGAATAGGACTGTGGCCCGGAAACACTGGCTCCCAGCTCCGCTCCGGTTCCAGGGTTGGCCAAGCTGTTCTTCATCTCATCCAGTCCACCGGCTAGCGAGGCCATGGCCGAGTAATCTGACGCCTGGGCAGAGGCAGGATGTGGAGGAAGGAACTCAGTATCGCACAGCGAGAGCAAGTCAGTTTGTGATATACATTGAAAAAAGTGCGCGGCAGCGGGAGATGTGATCAATCTGTCCGCTACACGCTGCCCGTTCCTCGCGGCAAAGAGCAGCGAGCGGGTTAGTGCGGACCCCCCACACGTACAGGATCACACGTACAGCTGAGAGTTTATTGATCTGTTTACAAAGACAGGGATTTACTGTACAACCAAGTCCAACAGTCTATAAGCACAGGATCAGCTTGCTCTACCTCCCCGACTCTCTCTCTCTCTCTCTCACCCGCACACACATATACAGTGGAAATACAACAAACGCAAAGAGCGCGGCTAACACAAAGCCTCTTGTCTCCCCAGATACCGACAACAATAACAACCGCGATCATCTCAGCACACGTACGCGCGGACCCCCGGCGCCCCCAACACACACACACACACACCTGCTTAAGACCATATAGAGGAGCTGGACGTGACAAAGCAATTTGTAGTTGTTGTGAAGTCGTACTGTTTTATTGTCTGTGCAAACTCTCCTGGGAGACACTTCAAAAGGTGAAAATGTGATGCTGAAGTAAAAAAGCGTTAAAAATTCGTTTTCCAATCATTTCTTTAGAGAATGAAAAACCTTCTCTAACCTTCAGAATGCTCAAATTCGAAATACACATTTAATGAAAAATAGTGAGGAAACTCCTAAAGATGTGTCTTAAGATCTTTACTATTATTCTGGAAATTCTACATCGGGCATGAGAGTGAGACACACTCCTGAAGAACCCCTGTCCAATGTAAAGATTATGCCCAAGGTCAGAAATGTCTTTATGTTTAAACAAGCGCCTCTAGATTCCCTGACCTGCAGGTGATTTTAAAAGTTCGCAGGAGTGAAATGATATATTTCACCGCGTACAGAACAATCTTTGATGCAGCTTCTGTCTGCGTGAACTTGGCCGGGCCTGGTCGCATGGATGAATGGATTGAAGCGGCCTCTTCACCTGTGTTTGACCCCATCCGTCCTCGTCCCTCTGCCAGATCTGTGCTGGTGTGTGAGAGCGCGTGTGATAACTCAGGGTGATGGTATTGACCCCGAACAGCACCGGTGCTGTATTTAGATTAACGGCTACAGATTCTCAGGCGACGCTCACGATGGCGCGCGATGACGCTTGTAACACACACTGAGGCAGCATGAAGAGTCTGAGTCTGATCCGTTAGCACAAAAAAAGAGGAACCTTCCAATATTCCTCAGAAATTCAGCAGCTCACATTACCTAAATCATGCTATAAACTCGAATGAATGCCTTGCTTAATATCTCCACACCTATGGCTCAATTAGCCGAATGACTGTAGTTCAATGCTGTTTTCTTTTTTTCCTCCACACAGTGTGTGTGTGTGTGTGTGTGTGTGTGTGTGTGTGTGTGTGTGTGTGTGTGTGTGTGTGTGTGTGTGTGTGTGTGTGTGTGTGTACACTAAAGACAGCACTCAGAATTTCCTTTAGGTGATGAGGTGAGAGTTTTGCACTGACCCTTTTAATGCCTCCGCATCTGTGTGTGGCTACGCGTGTGTGTGGGGCTGTGAGTGTAGGCGTGTGTTTGTGCTCACTGACCTCTTAAACACCCCTGTGCTCGTCAACACACAACACAACCACTGGACTGTGACCTGCCAAATAAGAGCTTACCCTGTACGCTACACCTCTCTCTCTCTGTCTCTCTCACTCTCTCTCTCTTTAGGCTTCAGACACATTTTAAAGCGTTCTTTCTTCTCGTAACACCCCCCTCCTCCACCCTCACACACTACACCTGTAGTTTTTTACTTCCACCCAATCATATGTGTTGTCCCTGCAACCTCTCCTTGTCTCTTGGCCACTCTCTGTCTCATTATAATGGTGTCTAATGTGTCCCTGTATCCATGTAGATGGGGGCCAGACAGCAGTGGCAGCAGTAAAGAAGGGGTCTGCCATGGTAATTGGCCATGATGAAGTTTGGCCAGTGGGGTGACAGCCTCGCTAAGGAAGATGGATCATTCTCATTCGCCCCTGTAAATGTTGTCAATTCCAGCGCTCATACAGCGCCATCAGCCTTCATCAAAGAGGAGGGACACAGCTGCAGGGCCATGGAGGGGCAGTGCTTTAGGGGTGGGTGTACGGTGTATGGGGTAGTGGTGGAGACGAGGAGAGATGGCCCCGGGGCAGAAGGTCCAAGTCCAAGAAGAATGAAAGGAGCACAAGGTGCACTAAAGTAGCATCTGATCAACATGTAATGTGTGATGAACACCAGGATGCTTGATGTCTCTGTTGTTGGATTTAAAGTCTAAAAAACAACTCAGGATTATGAGCCGCCTCCTAATGATGGAAAAGATCTGGAAAAGATTTCAGGATCTGTGAGGTCTTCACGCTCAAACACACTCAGCAGATATGTGAGGTAATGCTTTGGTCCGGCTCGCACATCAATAACAGATGAACCCTACACACACACACACACACACACACACACACACACACACACACACACACACACACACACACACACACACACACACACACACACACTTCCTTGTTGGTTTGCCCTATTTACATAAAATGATTTAACTTCTCCATACAGTTTCAGATTTCTGCTTTTCTCTCTCTCTCTCTCTCTCTCTCTCTCTCTCTCTCTCTAACTCTCCCTCTTGCTCTTTCTCTCTCTCTCCACAAACAGCCCTAAATATATAAACAAATAAAATTCCCCCGAGAGGCTTGACAGGTCTGGGACAGAGATTGTGGGGAAGAAATTCATCTTCACTCAAGCAGATGAAGGAGGACTTCTACTTAAAGGCAAGGAAAACATGAACGTTCAGAAATTCAGTTAATTCTTACCAATTATTAAATTTTGTATTGATTTTGAATAAGGCTCACAGTTTTGATCGTAAAGTAATTATTTACACGGTAAGCTCAGAATATGGCAACTGAAATTGATTTTGAACACCAAAACAATTTATAAAATCTAAATCTAAAAATAGGAGCCAGGTAACGTTTGAAAAGAGATGCACCGCTGAAGAGATGGAGAGAAAGAGATGCTCTCTGTTCTTTCTTTGATTTGTTGACAGGTAAAACTACCTCCTGGTTGAAGCATTTGGACCCAGGGCAGCGTGGGTGCAGACGCAGTCACTCCTGCTGATTTAGCACCTGGGTAATAGGAGGTGATTGAAGGAAAATTCAGATGAACTCACTCTGACAGGCACACACACACACACACACTCACACACACACACACACACACACACACACACACACACACACACACACACACACACGAGCACGCACTCACAAATTAATAGTGGAGCTTAATGGGCTACAGGGAGCGAAGGAGCGGGGGGGGTGCTATCTCTCCTCCTTGTTAGGGAGGAGATAAATAGGTCTGAGACAAACCGTTTGAAAGAGGCAACTACTGGTTCCAGATCAAATCAGATTTGTTGGGACAAACGTGAGCAATTTTATTTTATCTCTTAAAGCCGGATGAAGGAGAAAGGAGCTTTCTTTTACAGCAAGAAAGCCAACGGATAATAAAAAACATGAAATAATTGTAATTAGAGTATATTAATGTAACCAACATAACATATTGCAGGCACCTGAAATGGAGCTCCGGTACGAATACGCACTCGACCCCCACACACTACGACAGCAACAGCCACAACAACCCTGGCTCGACACCGTCCCGGCACGACGTGACCCTCCTCGAGCACTCTGGTTTCACACACACACACACACACACACACACACACACACACACACACACACACACACACACACACACACACACACACACACACACACTCGTACACAGTCAGAAAGCACAGTGCTGAGCTGAAGCTGTCAGTGCGTCAGCGGCAAGCGTACGGCTGTCAATCACTCCCTCTGGGAAAAAGGATGATTGGTCGACTAGACAGGATGAGAGACCGGAGCAGAGGTGCGGAGGCTGATTGTGATGCGTGTGTGTGCGTCTGTGTGTGTGTGTGTGCTCTTTGTACTGCCGTTAAAGCCAGTCTGACCCCAGTCCATCCCAGCCCTTAGAGCTCCCGTTCCTGACCTTGTGGCTTGACCAGGCTCAGGGAGGCCACTGACCTATGAATCCTGGGTATTATAGTGGTGAGCATGGTCTATAGAGCTTCTGCAGCCAGTCCTTGTCGACCTCTCGCCCTGTGCACCCCACGGCTCATGTTAGTCCGAGACAAGTGAATGGAATAGAGCCAAATTCTGCCCTATAGGTCTAAGGCTGCAGCTTCTCTGTGGTTACATTTACTACTACTCCACCATTAAGTGTTTGTCCTCTTGCCCTTGACATGGGCTGAATAAATAAACATGAAGTAGGGACCACTTAAAGGGTTGTGAAAACAAATGTGTCATTTTGAGACACTGGCAAAATTCTCCGCTAATATTAATCGGAGGGCTGCAGATTAGAAGACATTTGAGGGAGGGCAGAGAGAATACAAATTTTAGCTTGCTGTCATTTTGTTATTCAGCGCACCACCTACGTCTGCCTATTCCACTCCGATTTACATTAACTTACTGCTGGGAGAGGGCGGGAGGTCAATTTGGATGCAACATTAAGACACACGGAGACACACCCTAGGCCTCTCGCATGCAAACAGCGCACACATATGCGACGCGCCAGCAGCTCCATCAGCGTCCCTGAGCAGCAGGAAGTGAGGTCATAATGAGAGCCGGGTCAATATGCTCATTAACCCCCGCGGCGCGTCTAGATCATAGGAACATCAATAGGCCGGGCCTGACTGAGCCCCACTGTCAGACGGCAGGCGCACATGGAGAAAACACGAGTTGATGCTGACATTTGGACGGGAGAGGACGTTTCAGAAAGTCCACCATGACAAATGCAGTTGAGAATGAATTGATGGACTTCACCTAGACTTGGACGGCGTGGCGGGGCGACGCTGGCAGGGCGGGCTTTTAGCGCAGGGCCGAGTCAAGCATTTCATCCAACGCTTTAGTAGATCAGATTAGCTAGCAGCTGGTGGCTCGCTGTACAAATGTGTGCTAGTAGCTGAAAGAACGCTGGGATTGTTAACAACTAAGTCCTATTACACCTGCTACACATTCATCCAAGTATGAATCTGGCACCTTAGTCATATCATACCTCTGATACCTTTCTATAGGGATACGACTGAGATTACACTTGACACACACATCACTTGTAAATACACACTACGTCGAATTGAACACCCAAACTCAGCCTGAGCCCTCAGAGCCTGCATGTTGCCACGCCCTTACCTTGCCAGAGTCAGGGCTCACATAGAGGTCAGAGCTGGATTGGATTGGACAGGACGGCTGTCTGTCAAACAGGCGGTCCAATACCTCGATCTGCTGCGGCGAGAACAGCTCCCCTCTCATCTGCTTCCTGAGGAACTCCCGTCCGCTGTGGCCGTGGCCGTTGGCCAGCGGAGACTCCTGCAAGCCTGCAGAGAGGAGGCAGAGGTTAGAGGGAGCGTAGACGGTGGACTCAAATGTGTCCTTTTTAATGGGGGGGGGGTGTTTGTGAGTCTGGACCAGACGATGACAGAGGAATGGGTGGAGAAGGGTTTGATATATTTAATCGCTGGGCGAGAGTAAAGTATGGATTCAAATAAACTCCAGTGAGCTGATTTAGGACTGAGTGACTTCGCAGATTGTGGAGACTATACAAATGCAATCCATTACCAAGCGCCGGCTCACTCTTCTTCTTGATCTCTCCAAAGTACACTCTCGCCCCTCATATATACACACTCCTCCGTCTCTCTTGTCGTATCACCCATACACACACCGACACACAAATATATATTGCCGTGGTATCAGTATTAGACTGTGAGCTCTCGTATCCTGCAGTTATTGCAAGGCTGAGGGACTGAACGAGACAATTATAAGAACTCTGAAGAGTCGCGGCCCACAAATGATTAGAAAAGAGAAAACGAGAGAGAAAGATAAAGAGAAAAACGGGATGAGGGTGAAAATCCCCCACTATAGAGCCAATTCATTGCTCCAAACTGCTCCTGAGAGCCTATTTTATTTCTGGGGGTCACTGTGTGTTTGGATTGTGTAGTTGTTAGTGTGTGTCCAGTGGCAGAGATAGTCATATGACAGACAGGTCGAGAGGGGCTTCACATACTGTGTGTGTGTGTGTGTGTGTGTGTGTGTGTGTGTGTGTGTGTGTGTGTGTGTGTGTGTGTGTGTGTGTGTGTGTGTGTGTGTGTGTGTGTGTGTATAAAAAGACAGATAGTAGCTATGAGACCTCAAAAGAGTGAGATATAGCACCAGAGGTCAAAAATCACACAACTGCACCTCACATAACCACACAACTATAAATCAATAGCCCCTACAACAAGAGGATCATGTATGTATAACTGTGAAGAGCACAGCGGTTGAAGATGAACAAGGACAGAGCCAACACAGTTTGGGTTTAAGTTTGAAAGCTCACACTGTAAGATCTTGCTGCTTGCACGAGAAAACCACACACACCGTGCCGTCAAAGTCACAAAACCTCCACGTGGCTTTTCAGTACACAAAACCTCTTTCACTCAGTCCTTCTCAAACACACTTCTTGATCATAATCTCTCTGTCTCTTTTCTAGTTACACACACACATATACAGATGCTGGGGGCACCGTGAGTGTATGGTCTAGGTCTCTGGTGACAGACCAATCAGAGGGGAGATAAAGCCAGTATGATGCTTTAGCCTGGTAACCCACAGCAACCCATTTAATCCCACTGGCCAGTCCCCATGATGGAATTCAATTGATCAATCATGTAGCTCTGATGGCACCATTTCAGCCAGCTTATTGCTTTCTGCTTTCTCTCTGTCCGTCTTTCACGCACACACACACACACACACACACACACACACACACACACACACACACACACACACACACACTGAAAGACTGACCGAGCTGACGATGAACCCACAAAGGACCAGAGTACGAAGACGAGAGCCAAGGAGACTGAACGCACTGTAATCGAGCAGTAAGAACAAAGCTTTTACTTGCGATAATCAATATTGTCCGTTCATCTGTATGAATGTGTGTGTGGGTGTGTGTCTGAGTGCATGCATGGTGTGGATGTGGGTGTGGGTGGGTGGGTAGGTTGATATCCGGCTGGTCTCATTGTATCCCTGGATGGGTAAAGAAACTCATTGGCGTGACGGGTTAAATCCTATTCACTGTCGGGTACGTGTGCGCTCACACACACATACACACACACACACACACACACACACACACACACACACACACACACACACACACACACACACACACAGCTGCCTCTATCTCTGTGAGTCAGTCTCAGAAGGGAAGCGCTTCTCTTCCCTCTTTTTCAGAGCAGAACAAAACAAACAATGAGCCCTTATTGTTCTCTCCTTTCTGCCTTTTTCATTTCTCTTCCGCCTTTTCTGTCTCTCCCTCTCTTTACACTCCTACGCTCTCCCTCCCTCTAGGTTCTCTCGCCATCTCCATCTCCCGCCACCTCGGCCTGCCTTTGCCATTTTTTACACACCTCAGGAACTAAATCATTAGCTCTGGAGCTAGTTTGGATGGGTTTGCGTGTCTGCTGGCAGTTTTGGCAGTTAGATTATGAGATAGATTAAACGAGGGTCATCAGTGTGACCTCAGCCCTGGTATCAGTTTCTGTCCGTCTGTGTGAGATCACAGACCACAGATGCATGCAGGAGGCACAGAGTAGAACCTGGGGTGTAAGGCGCAGCGCCACCCCCTTCTTGTGTTTCGCCCTCCATCCCTTGCTTACTCTGAGCTTCTTTTATCCCGTAAGCTGCTGCATGTCACAGTGGATGCACAGGGGGGTGAGAGGTCAACTTGGCATTCTGGGTAAATGCCACTGACACTGTTGTGTTTTTATGCGGAAGAAGATTCTGAACGATGATGTGTGATTTTCTTCCGAATCTATTGAGACCATTTCTACTCACCATAGAAACATCCTTCAGCATCTGACCCACCTGCCCCATGGTCCACACCAGTGTTGTATGCAAATGCCTGTACACACACACACACATATACACACTAGCTCACTGTGTCCCCTTTTGGCCCCACGAGTCAAGTTCTTCTATTCACTCCCATTCATCTCCAATCTGCCCCTAGTCGGCCCCACTTCCCCTTTGCTTTGGCTGGGGGCAAAGGTCACCACAGGGCTTAACACCCACACACTCCTGCTGCTGGTACACACACATGCTACTGATTCTGCCTTCCTGTGTTCCCATCCTCTGGACAGCTGCTGTTGTTTCTATTATGGGATAAACGGCCACACCCAGCGGCACGTCACAATATGATGATTGGAAGATCAACAGTGCCTCGAACCTGTAACTTATATGGAACCAATAAATGCTTATCGTTCCCTTTAATAAATAGGTAGACATCATTATTTACCTGGACAAGAGTTTGCAAGAACAAGCAACTCCTGAAATCTAATGTTTGGACATGGTGCAGCCAAATCACACCCTTGGTATTAACAATACTAGTTTGGTGGAAGATGCCTATAAACTGTTCAGGGTGTTTGTTTACCCAGAACAACTATAAATGTGGCCCATCCTTTGTATCAGCCTATTAAATGCTTTGATACATGTATGCAAGTTCACTGGTTCACTGTAACTGTAACATTAATGTTTATGTAACACAGTCGTCCCAACACAGTAAACCACACAACGCTGTGTTGTATGTGCCTCGAACACGTTTATGTCTTTCTCCTGTGTGTACAAATGTCTATACACACAAGCATATGGATGTGAGCGTGTGCGTGTGTGTGTGTAGAAACAGGCACAGATGTGTGTTAGTGTTTGTGTTTGTCTGTCCATGTCAGCGCATGCTGTTCCCCCTGTCACCCCTTGCTGCGTGTGTGTGTCATTATCCAGCGGGGGCTGCTCTAATGGAAGCTGTGATTAGCAATGCTGTTAATTAGACCACAGAGCCAGCCACGCGGCCCTCTGCCACAGCGGCGCCGCGGATAACGCGCGCCAGCGAAGGCACCGTGGCGGGCGGGCGACGCGAAGCGAGAATGACTGCGGCGGAACGTGAAGCGGGACGCCGTGTGAAGTGTGACACGCGGGGTCCGGTGGAAGTCAAACAGGGAGCAGACCAGGAACAAACTGGAACAACAATGCTGCTAATTACATTTCAGAGCTTCTGCTACAGCTACTAGAACCGATACAGGCTTCATGCTACTAAGGGACTCAGTTTTATTTATGTTTTGAAGAATGAAAATTAAAATTTTATAAAAATTTATTAATTAGAAATAATGACTCCAAAAAAATCCATTATATTTTATAGCTTTAGGGTTATTCATTATAAACTCTAAAACTCAAGAGCAACAGGTAAGCCCCCCCCCCCCCCGTCAATGGACAAGTCCGTAGCGCACCTGCGGAAGGGATTCAGGTGAAGAATGACAGACCGTGACCGCAAAAACGAAGCGAGGAGAAGGAAGAGGAGGAGCGGGAGCAAAGTCAAAGGTCTGCAGCAGCTTCCAACTCTTTTCGTGACACTGACGACAACAACAACAACAACAGTGCAGCAAGACGCTCCAGCTCGCGCCAACACTAGTGATAGCCATGCTAGTACTGCGAGTGAAGTGGACAAAAGGACTGTGAACAGTTAGGAAGTAGCAGCGTCTTGTTAGCTAGTTCAAGCAAACCTATTAAACCCCAAATAAAGGAAAACAAAGTAGAAAACAACGGCAGGTCGTTTGTTCCAGTGTGTTTAAGTCTGACTCAAAAATGCTAGTACTAGCTTGACTAACTAGCTTGTGAGTACGTCTTTTATAACGGCCTCTGTTAGCGCCAAATGCTTTGTGCTCTGCTAATAGTTACGTAGTTTATATCTGAACACACCACAATACGCAGGGCGCACCTGGGATTCACACTGTTGGAATGTCGTGGAAATTCATCAGCGGAGGGGAAAAGACCCCGTTGGTATTTCGCGCGTGTGTCTGAGCGAGAGCGAAATCGCCCCCAGTGGCGTCCTGTCACCCCCGCTCGCTCCGACATCTGCTCCTGTCTCATTTACCGCAGGAGACCGCGTGATGGCTTTTTAATGCCACCGGCACGCACGCACGCACACACGCATGCACGCACGCACACCCACCTACACCAACATCCACATCCACGTACAGTATCTACATCTCTTCGTCAACGCGCATTGATCCAGTAGGACTGTGTGTGTGATCAATAGTGCATCAAGTGACTTCCTGATGAAGCGCTGTGGACAAACAGGGGTTTCTGAATGAAGATGTTTGGTTTAGAAGTCCCTAATCACACGAGCACAGCTACAGTATATGAAGACCCTGATGTGCTGCAGGAGAGTCAGTCTCCATCTAATGTGTTAATGCACGATGTCTGACTTACAGTATAAGCAAACAGGCATATGTTGACGTGCTCACCTTCGTCCCTCTTCCTCTTCCCCACATCAGCAGCCGAGCTGATTCCCAGAATGCCGCTGATGGAGTACGAGGAGCCGGCCGTGTCGCTGGTCACTGCGGAGACCTGCGTGGCAGCTGCGGACGTGGCTGCAGACAGGTCACACGACAACACAGGCAGGAGGATGAATCACATTCACGGTAAATACTTAGGTAAGTATCTGTTTTACTGTCTTTAATTTAAGACTATCACACATTAACATAAACCTGTAAATAGTTTGAGAGGAAGCAGTGAGTACTGTTGTGTTATTAAAAGTAGTATTTTTTGTCAATAAAAGCACACCAACTAATTAAAACGCTCGAAACTCGAGTGTCATTGAACAATAGCACTTAATTTTATTCTTGGCTTTCCCGACAGACTGTGCTGTACTTTAAGATATATTGTAAAGACAGAGAACTCACTGTTTACCTCAGAGAGCTAATGTCCCTTAGTGTACTATACAAAGTTAAACATACAACAATAGTGAAATTATTCATGTTACAAAATAATGCAAAGAGGTAAATAAAGGTACCATTGTCGAAACATGACATTAAGGATGAACAACAACATATATGAGCACACAAGACAAACAGAATGTGTATTAATGTATTTAAGGACTCTGTGCTGCCCCACTTCAGGTTTGCCTCATGTGCTTGTTTCCCGTGTGTTGCTGAGTAGGTTTGTTGCCTGAACGATCAGTGAATGATTTTTCGTTCATTTGTTTGTATCTGCACTCATTTTCAGTTTGTGCCTAGTTCATTCGTAGGTTCATCAATTTTTCTCCTTTTGTTTTGTGCTGCTTGTAACTTGGATCTTTTGTGTTAATTAAAATTCCAGCGTGCTGGTTTGTTAGTCTGGCCTGGCTCCATGTTTGTGCGGCCTAGGATAGTGTGTTACATATTCCCAGTGAAAGATTTAGCAGTTGCGTCTAGTCTGGCTACTGTGCGTGGGCCTTGTAGATTTAATTTTTTTTAAATATTTCTTCATATTTCTTTACCGCCTTCTCTGTTAGCCTCCTGTTAGGTTTTTTAATACAATGAGGATCAGCATCAGGGCAGTTATTAAGTTGTTCGGTAACCACGTCTTTAAAGTTTGGGCAACTACACGTTCCACTTCTTTACTGTATTTGGAATTATTTTGCATATGTAGAAATAATTAACTATCTGATGGCCTTTTAAAACCAATGTGTCCCCTGAGCCATTTCCCTCAAGCAGCTATTGCTCTACAACCACAGAAAAAAGCTGTGTGAAAGCTACATTATTTAAATCCCATTCTGTTTACACTCTATAAACAACAAGCAGACTGGAGCCATAAAGGACAGGAGTCGGTCTGTCTGTTTTCCTCCTTGTTGTCTCTTTCTCTAATCTTCCCCCTGGAGGAGACAAGTTCCTCGCTGGGCGGCGCGGCAACATACTTGTCACCGCTCCAGTGACACACACTCACACACAACCTGCAGCCCCGCTGACACACACACATGCACACGCACCGGAACATACACTCGCTCGCTCCTCCTTGGTCTTTTATCTGTGCCCCTGTAAGCGGACGTGTGGCTGAGTGACAGTATGGTATCCCAAGAGGGACAGAAAGGTGTGGAGACAGACATCCTAATCCTCTCTCCCAGCAGACCCCCAAACACGGAAAGACGAGACCGAAAAGGGAATACAAGAAAGAAAAAAAAAAAGGAAGACAAACCAGTGGATCAAGGTCCCTTCCTGCCGCTACTCCATCACTAACGACAAGACCAGTATAATGAATGCATATCCCTCCTTTTCCCATCACTTGATTTAGCACTTCAATTATCTGATTTTCCTTTCTCTTTCTTTTCACTCCTTTTTTATCAGAACGTAACGCTTTTTATTCAGCAAATCCAAATGTTCAATTTTCCGCCTGGGAGTGGGACCCATTTATCTGTGTAATCTGTAAACGTGCATGTGCGTGTGCGACGTTTGTGTGTGTGCGTGCGTGGCTGCAGCTCCATGTGTATGCATGTGTGTGTCTGCGAAATGTGTTAAAAAGGCACGAGTGAAGGAGCAGCGTGTGTGAAATTAATTTAGATTAATAGACAAAGTGCGATTATGAAGATATGAGAGACACCGAAACACAATCCACTGCAGGGTGAAGAGAGAGAGGGATGGAGTGAGCGAGACAGACGAGGGCCTCGTGTTTATTTGTAGATATTCATCAAATAAAAAGTAATAATGTTTCGGCTATAGTTGTAATAGTTTCCGTCTGTAACATGATTATAAATTACATGATTAATCTGAATATAGATTTAACGCTTTTTATCATCATTTAGTTCACAGTGCATTTTATGAAAATTGTCATTTCATTATTGTGACTTTCATGATTGCGTCCAGTGTTGCTGCAGGATTTTCGTTTTCCAAAGGCGCCATCGCACATAATTGTGGTGACGCGGGTGTGCGAAAGCGCCTTTGCTTCGAGAGGCTGAGGCGGGTTTTTAGAGCAGTGACCTACCTAAGTTGTGAGCTGACACTGAGCCCGTTTGGCCAGGCTGCTGCTGAACCTTAGTCCGAATGATCCTGCAGGAGGAAAGAGGAGATATTAGAGAGTGAGAGTGAGAGAGAGAGAGAGAGAGAGAGTGAGAGAGAGAGGATTGTGAGTGACAGAGAGAACATGACCATCGTGGGAGCAAAACTGTGTGTGTGTGTGTGTGTGTGTGTGTGTGTGTGTGTGTGTGTGTGTGTGTGTGTGTGTGTGTGTGTGTGTGTGTGTGTGTGTGTGTGTGTGTGTGTGTGTGTGTGTGTGTGTGTGTGTGTGTGTGTGTGTGTGAAGTGGCTGAGGCAGGCTGACATGGCAGAGGGGCCTCACACTTCCTGCTTGGCTGCTCATGCAAGCCTTTTCTTCCTCTTTCCTTACCTTTCTTTTTCCTCTCCTTTCCTTCCTTTCTTTCCTTTCCTTTTGTGTCTCTTTCTTCCCTTGCCCCTGCACACCTTCTTCCCCTTTTGTTTGCCTCTTTTGCTCTCTCTTTCTCTCTCTCTCTCTTTCGCCATCCCTCCCTCTCTCTGTGCCTCTGTGCTCTGGGGAAGGGGTTGTCATTGTACCATCGTGTTGAACCACTGAGCTGCAGCCACTTCATACATATGGAGACTAGGGCCTCTTTGCTATTCTCTTTTTCACTCCTGGATACACACACACACACGGTTCACACGCATCAAACTCACGGTATCGTTTTGCTGTGTGCTCTACCTGTACTGTGCACCTGTTGCTATGGGTTGATACTCTAACACACACATCCTATAACATGTGACGCGGACTGTCCAGCTTCACCTGTTGATGGAACTGACGCTGGGGACGCTGTCGTTGTCGCACACTCGCTCGGCCAGGAGCCTGTCCCGGATCTCCCAGGCAAACATGGTTGGGTTTTGGCGTTTGTAATCGGCAATCTTGTCGACCACTTTGGGTGTAGCAACCTTTGGTTTGGATCCCCCGATTACCCCGGGGCGGATACTGCCCGTTTCATAGTACCTGGCAATCGAAGCATAAAAAATACCTGCACTGGTCAGAAGGAGGATCAGTCATTACTAGTTGTTTTCAATTGCACAAAATATACTGTAGGTTAATCAAGAATGCATAACAATAATGATAATATATATCACAGAATAATGTAATTTTATCTCTCATATAAATTAATGTTGGTTTAGTTTTTGTCTGAAAGCTTTTTGTCAGGGAACCCCTGCTGTGTCGTGTTCAGTAAAAAAAAAAAAAAAAAGGTACATGGCCTAGTGCTGAAGTGTGACTGTGTAGGGTTTGTGTTGCCGTAGGTCTGCACCCTCAGGGACTCACCTGGCTTAGGAAAGGTGAAGCAAATCTAAAGTCGGCCATGCCAGAAGTTACTGTGGACGGTTCTGTCTGAATGGAGTACACTCGTATGTCTGCTAAAATGTTTCTGGTACCTGTGACTCTAGCCCTTTTCCCTGTCACATTTTGACACAGATGTGAGAAGAAGATGGCGACACGGATTCACACATGCACTAATGCAAACATAGATTTGCAGATTCACGCAGATTTGGGCGATTCATGTCCACCATGGCTATTCCATGAATGTATTTGCATGCAGAAGGGGCAGGGACAGCAAATGTGCTACGCAGCTTGCAGAAAAGGGGGGATGCTGAGTGTGGATGCAAGCTGTCAGTCAGTCTTAAACCTGTTCCCTCTCTCTCTCTCCACTGCCGTACGGTAGAGTAATCCCTTCCGTGAAGATGTGTGTTTGTGTAACCGTGCATTTCCTTGTCTTTGCTTTTGTGTGTGTGTGTGTGTGTGTGTTTTGCACACATGTGGGTGTGATGCCCATTCTAACTATTCTCAGCTGGAGTATAAACACAGCTAAAGGAAAACAATTTTCAAATGGAAAACTATTTAAATTATTCACAGCTGAATCATTGGTGAATAAACGAGCGTGGTTATTGATATCCACAATACACGCACACACGTGCGCGCGCGCGCACACACACGCACAGGCGCACACACACACAGGGTGGTAGAGTTGGTGTTTTTGTTCTGCTGGCACCAGAGAGACAGAGAGGAGAGGATAAAACAACCCTCCCTCCTACCATCCCTCGATCCCCTCTCCTCTCCCCCCTCACGGTAACGCTTCAGTGAGTTGAACGGCCAGGACAGGGGAGAGAGAGAGAGAGAGACAGAAAGAGATGGAGAGAGAGAAAGAGAGAGGCAAGGGAGAACAATGAGAAACACATTTTTTGATATAGCTGAGGGTCGCTGTAGCTAATCCTTCCCCTTCGTCCCCTCAAATGGTCTCTCTGTCTCTTATTCATTTTTTCTTTTTCCTTCACTTTTCTTCTTTAACACGCCTTTTCCCTTTTGATTGTATTCCTTGTTCTTGTCCTTCTCCCATTCTCCGTGTCCCTCTTTCTTTTTTTGGGGAGGGTGCAGAAATATGGTGCCACTTTCATTTTGATGCTAATTCCAAAAAAGTGATGAATCTTTCCCCCTTTTGTCCCGCTTTCTTCTGCGGGGGACGGAACGAGCAGGGATTTACTCCTGAATTTAGCTTTGAAAAGGCGTAGGGAGTCGGCGAGGAGGGCGCAAGGTGAAAAAGCAGAAAAGAGACGCGAATAGAGCTAAATACGGGCAAAGGTAGATGGTGCTGAATCATGCAGTTTGTTCACAGTAAGGCAATTGTGGAATTAACACTAAATAAGTCGGTGTGACGCTACCGGAGTGGCAAAACTGATCCATGTTTGTACTGGACAGCAAACAGGCCAACATCAACCATTCCACACAATGTGATTGCCGCTGCGTGTGTGCCGTCTACCTGCCCAGTATCTTGCTGACACATCCGTGGCTGACTCGTAGCTGGCGTGAGATGTCGCAGGGCCGAACCCCCTGATGGGCGAGCTCCACTATTCGCTGTCGCACGACGTCCGGGAGGGGCCGGCCGTTGACGAACACGCCTCCCAGCTGGTTCACGCCGCCATGCCCTGAGAGGGGGAAACGCGAGAGGATGAGGAGGGTAACGAGAGGATGCGAAGTGACCGTCACGTCAACTGCTGGGATCTGTTTAGACTTGGAGATGGGAGAGAATTAGACGGACACAGACGCCACTCAACTCCTGTTTTCCCAGTATTATCACCATTACCTTCTTTTTAAATGTGTAAAGTGATAGATGGCGAGGGCACAAACATTTGAAAGGTGATGACGAGCGGACAACAACATCCATTGCAACAGAAGATGCAGTAGTTCATTGTTCAGCAGCCTCTTATCATCATAACCTATCAATACATTAACAGAATGTGCTTCAGATGTTATATTCAAATGTTGCTGCTGCCTCTGGTTCAGCTTGTTCAGCGTTATAGCACCAGTTGGACTGTTGCAAAGTGCAAACTTTGCCCATTTTCACCCGGGGCAGAGTCTGCTAAGATCTCAAGTAAATGAAGGGATTTCAATTAATTATTGACCAGCACCCGGCCCCTTACAGAAAGATACCGCTAATTTCCCCCGTAGGGATGAAGGGATGAGAGTATAAGGAGAAATGAAGGAGTGGTCCACTGAAACCGACTCTAAACAGGAATGTGGACAAGCGGAAGCTGTTATATAATGTCGCTTTTTGGACGGGATTGATGTATAGTGGTCATGATTCTGACCCCACTGAGATGATGGTGTTTCTGTTTAATAAACCTGGTCACAGCTGCCTAATAATTCATCCATCAAAGTTGAATTTTGATGGACGGCTCCAAACAGAAAACAGGGTTTAAAGCAGGGGTTTAATCGGCGCCCATCAGTGCAGCAGTGATCCTGTCCTGGAGCTTTTACTTGGTGAGGAATATATTGTGCGACACATCAGCGGTTTCTCCCACAGATTGGGAGATTTCGCACGTTTCCAAACACTAGGCTGCAGCGAGTCCAGCCAGGTCAGGTGGTGCTAACCATTTATCAGCTAGTAGAAACAGCATGACAGTAAGAAAAACACGCAAGACTGGCAACACTCTCCCTCCTGCTACACAACAGTTTGTGTATATACTGTATATATCTCACCAAAGGCAGGGTATAAATCAACCACAATTTCTCCACCACATAATCCACTGGCTTTTGTATTACCATAGTGATTACGTCTTTAGGGGAAACTCACACACATGCACACCCACTAATCCTAGCTGTGGGGGTAATAGATTTTAAACACATTACCCCAGCAGGGATACCCCCTAAAACACAAAAGTGTCCCCTGAACCTGTCCCCTTTTCACTCCTCTGTTCACCACAGGCGTAAACTGAGGAAACACACACACATGCTCTCCTCAAGACCAAATATAAATAGATCCACACATGAAGGATAAAGACAGAAATGTGACGTCTAGAGAGTCTCATTCTGAGAATTCAAACAAAGCTATTTCCGAACGACTGATGCATACGGTCGCCCTCTTCCTTACTATTTTATTTTTATAAATAGAAGAAGTCTCATTATGTAGATGTCTGCCGCAGACAGCGCAATTTGAAAAAGCAATCACTCCGCACAAAAGACAGAAATAAACAGCCATATCCCTATGCACTTATGCTGCAGTGATCTCGGTTAAACCAGAACTGAGAGGCCGAATGGCAGAATTGTAACAGGCAATATGAACAAACAATAATAAGCACAGGCTGTATCGAATGCGTTCACATTTATTAACAGGCATGATGATTAAACACTGTCGAATGGGATGCTGTAATTAAAGGAAGAAGTAAGTGAAGAATTCCTCCAGCCTCGCAGTTAACAGTGGGACAAGTGTCAGCTGGAGTTTGGTGAATGCAAACATTGGTGGTCTGGGCGGTGCATTCAGGTGCTGCAGACCTTATGGGACATGCAAGGTCCAGTGTTTGACCCAGACTGTGCAGTACACCTGTAGGTCCTGCAGCGATGATGCCCAGTTGTTACTTAGCCAAGGTGCTCAGTCGGTGGAAACTGAGAAACGGTTTGGTGACCTGTCATTCGTCTGAGCCATGCAGAGAAGAATCTGTGGAGATTCCCCGTCACTCAGGCAAAGTTATCTGGAGGCCGAGCCGCCTGAAACCGAAACGATTCACTACCTCAGCTGTCGCGACTCAACTCATGTCCCCGGACCTCAACAGTCTAATGTCCTGCAAACCAACCAGGTAAATCCTCTGTCTGCCTTTTTTTCTGCACATCTGGTTTATGGCCACTGATTTTTTTTTTTAACTAGAAAGCCTGTTCTCTCGTGTTCCGCTGGGTGCTGACATTTTCAGACGTTCAGGTCCTGTTGACCTACATGGCCAAATTCATGTCCTAAAACACTCTCTGTCACTTTGTCCAAACGCTTTGTCCGGTTATAAAGAAAGACATTATTCCCTTCTCCTCTCCTTGTTATCATTTCCTGCAACCTTTCCTGCCGGCTTTGGTGAATCAAAGCAGAGGTTTTTGCTGAAACCGACGGTGCTGGTCCCCTTCACCACAGGTATCTGCGGAGAAGACTGTTTCTGCCTCTGTCTCTCTCTCTCCCCCCCTTTTCTTAGATAAGAGTAAATGAAATGGTTCCTTTCACCCATCCTATCTGGGCCGGGGCATGAAATACGCCTTGCTTTCTAAAGAGATGGAGAGGAATGACTTGTGACCTACAAAAACCTCCAGATAACTATTTATTCACTTATCTGTGTATTTACTGTTGGTATTAGACATTCGGTCTCTTGGGGTAGACGATGGGATTATGTGTTTGAAATTTATTTTCCAAACCTATAAATACTGATAGGGAGGAACGCAAAAACGTACACTTTCTATAAAGACATTTGTTTATCACCCACTGTAGCATAATTCTCTAAAAAAGTGATACACATTCTCATTTTAAAGGCGATCAGCCATATTTCTCTGCAGGTCTGGTCTTACTGTATAGAAGGAATGGCCTAGAATGAGACTACAGATTTTCTGCAGTATTTATTTGTCACTTAATGTGGAAATATGTGGCACCTTACAGAGGAGAATCCAGGGCTGATGTTCTCTCACAGCTGTGGGACTTAAGTGACCGAGGTCCAGCAATTCATCACACTGATCAAACAAATTAACCACTTGCTCCCAGAAATTCAATCAGCGCGGGCCCAGCTTGGGAGGTTTTGTTGCAAATTAGATACAAAGATTTAGCCAAATTAGAGGTGTTGGCTTTCGAGGGTCTTTCTATAAACACTGAAGCTCCGGTCTCAGGAGGGGGACAGCGCTGGCAGAGGCAGCAGCGTCGTTTCCATCCTGGAGAAACAGAAGCAGAGAGGGGCGCAGGCAGCCAGGGGACCAGGGGTCATTATGCATCCCGGTTGTATTTTATTTATTTACCTTTTATAGGAGCTGACTTAAGAGCCCAGCATCCAAATGTTTGATTGATTCGCTGTTTTCAGGTGGAAAAAATACAGCGATAAAAAGCAGAATATATTGGAGCTCCCCCATCCAGAAAATAAGACCCATTAGGCTCTCTGTCTCTCTGCATTCCTCTGTCTCTCTATCTCTCTCTCTCCCTCTCTCCGTCCACCAACGCCGCCTCCCTCCCTCCCTCCATCCCTCCCTCCTCTCGCATCTCTCATCTGCCTCTTCACGGCCTGACGACTCAAAAATAAAGCAGAAGGGAAATCCGAACAAAACACCACCGGTTCTCCCTCTTCATTCTCTCTCTCTATTAAAAAAAGGAAAAAGGGGAACTAAATTACTTTTGGATGAAAACTTGTTTGGAAAGTTGCCTGAGGGAATACAGATGAAGCACATTTCCGTGAGCAAACACAGTGAATAGATCTGTGAGATCTGACGGCGGTGCGCTTTGGACTGGAGTGATTTCACCTATAAGGTTTAATAATTAAAGGAACTCGGCTCAGCTAATAAGCGAATATATTTATCAGTAGTTATTATATATTAAAGAACAAACGTGATTAAGAAAATTCACTTCAAAGTGTTTATATTATATTTCAAAGGACGAAGGCGGGTTTGATTGAAATAGCTTCAATATTTTACCCCTTTTTTTAATTTAACAAACATTTATTGAACGTTGCGCGTATTGTTTCCTTTTCTTTATCCCAACTCACGAGTCGATCGCTAAGGTAGACCACAGCCTACTTAATATTCAGCATACCACTATTACCATCACAATACGTGATTATGAAATCCAGCTCATTATCATCACAATTACCTGGTATAGGTTTTTAAAGCATCCCTGCGACGCGTCGTTCGTTATAAAATTAAAACGATCTGAAGTTTGCAACGTTACACTGGTTCCTAGTTATAAGCTACACAACACCTTGTTAATGTTGCGTTGGAAACATAGACTACTTAAAAAGTGAATGTAGCGAAGGGACTGTGTAACCAAACTCTGCCGAACCACTTTGTTTAAATTATTTAAAAAAGGTTACTATTGACATTTTTACGGTTTATTCAGCCTAAATCACGAGAATTCCCTTTTCCTCCGGCTTTTTTTCAGCCCATGCGTTAGTCACAATACACACACACACACACACACACACACACACACACACACACACACGCTCAGCAACATTTCCACGCGTCACAGTCGATTCAACCCAACCTCCCTCTCTCACTACCTTTGACATTTTTTAGGTGTAATCGTTTTAAAGCGTCTCCGGGCTTTGACATATATAACTTTAGCTGCACTGTTACCGGCAGCACCGCGGATCATTGGCTTTGGTGGAACGCCAGGGAAGAGGAAACATGATTCGTTCTAGCTTTTGGCCGCGCGCGTGTATGTGTGCGTTTTTATCCTGCAGGATAACACACTGTGGGAAACTGTCAGTCACAAAACACGAGTTCTCTCCGGGACTAAATGAAGAATGGGCTATAGGCTAATGCCTAATCCATTACACGCTAAAATGCCGGTGGGACGCTTTATTATCAGGCAAAGAGGAAATAAACGGCTGCGAAAATAAGTATTAAAACCATAAAATATAAAGCCGGATACTTTGTAAACAAAAACGTGTTCAGCGAGCTTGTTCAGTGACTGTGAAGGTCCTAATTTAATGCGCATTTTTGGGGCCTTTGTTAAACATTTCAGATTTGGATGTTTGGGCATTATTTATAAGTCTATAGTGTGGCGATTTTTGATTTGATTTGGTTTAAAGCATTTTCTCCTGAAGGACTATAAGTTTGATCGCTTATTACCGACGGACTATTTAAAAACAGGCGCATGGCGTTTTTAAATTTAAATGGCTGCGTGCTGTTCCATTAAAAGCGAGGTGGGCTGCAAAGACAAAGTATGGCCCGCCATGTCACGACTGACTGACCAAGTTGTACCACCCCCCCACTCCCCATTTAGATGTTCTTCCCATAGCTTCGTTAGCAAGCACCTGCTCTGCCGAACTGTCCTTGAGCAAGACGCTGCTGCGGTGCCAGGCTGAACCCGAGAGGAGACTTTCCCTCTGCGGGGATCAACAGTCTCGTCTTGTTATTGTTAAGACGTGCACACGAGTGTGTCAGGTGAGTGTGTGTGTGTGTGTGTGTGTGTGTGTCTGCCTAACCCGGTTATGTGCAGGAACATTGTTACTGGTTGTGGATCAAGTTCAGCTTTTAGTCATGCTTTGTTACCTCTCTCTCTCTCTCTCTCTCTCTCTCTCTCTCTCTCTCTGACTCTCTCTCTCTCTCTCTCTGACTCTCTCTCTCTCTGACTCTCTCTCTCTCTTTCTCTCTCTGTGACCCCTGCACCCCCTCTTTCATTTTCCTTTCTTCTCTTCAAAGGGAGACACACAACAAACTGTCCCACACAAGGCAACAACAAAACTATCCTCTTAAACCGGTACAACTTCGCATTTCACAATTAAAAAAAAACTTACAGTTCCTCATTGCGCTGATATCTTCATCATTTACACCTGTTCGATATAATTATTTGCAACAGTCATGCGAAAATCAGGCGGTTGGTTAAACAACAATTGCACAATAGGAAAAAACTATGAAATGCCAAAATATTATGCCTCAAGTTTTGCATGCATACCGATTTAAAGCATTTCAAAAATATCATCTGCGATGTAAGGACATGCTTGCACGTAAAAACAACGAGCCTTTTAAATTAATTACTGTGATATTTAAAATCCTGCAGACACGAGGCGGGTTCTTCCTGAAAAGCCGCTACGCTGTTTTTCGTTGTGGCTTCATCAGTAATTTAAAAGAAAAAAATACAAGTGACTTTGGGACTGAAAACCATGATGCTTTTGCAGTGTTTTCTGATCTTATTGTTGCATATGCACACAGAGCCGGTGCTTCGGTTCTGGGCGTGCGGGAAACAGACAAATAAAGGGAACTGTGGACGTATAAACTTACTGTGCATTGCTGCAAACGGGTCGTGCTTGCAGTGGATCTCCATCGTTAAGGTTGGACTCGAGGGCCCCGGTACCATATGATGGGTCTTAAAATGTCACCGAACGCTTCGCTGGACCCCTGTAACTAGTGGCGGACCGTGATAACAAATAGGCAGGGCTATCAGTTTCCTTCAAACAGAGAAACTTTTTTGCTTGGATAATGGAAAAAATGTAAAAGGGGTCTAATACAGGAAGATTTTCGGGTAGATGTGAGGAAATAAATGGCGTTGAGATGAATCAGAGACGAGCCCCCTCCTCATGGGCACGGGACACCACAGCGGCTCTGTTCTGGCGTCTCCAAAACCAGAGGAGGGAAGCGACAGCGGCGGCGCTCATTCCTTCAGCTGTTCGCTAACGCTGACGGGCTCCAGTGCAAAAAATGTCCAACTTCTGCAGAAACATATGTAGAGCAAGCGAAGTGGCGTCTCTCTGCCTTTCCCTTCTTCTCGCTCCGACGCCTCGCGACCCCTCAACTGCGGTTGGAGCGGACGTCTCTCCACTAAGTCGAGTAAAAATATATAAAATGCCAAAAATACAAAAATAACCGGTGTGACAAACCAGACAGTCGATACAGATCCACGTGTGGAGTGTTTTTTTTTTCTCCAGGTTAATTCGTGCGCATCGTTCTTGCTATTGCTTTCACATGGCCACTTTGTAATCTCCCATCGGTGAGTGCGGAGGAGTTTTTACATCTTGATCTTTCATATCCACTGTTTAAAAAAGAAAGAAAGTCGCAGGACGGCGCAAATTACGCACAGGAAAAACAAACACTCGCCGGTTTGAGCAAAAGGTGCTGATGCTGACTTGAGAGTTGTCCTGTTTGCACGGAGAAAAGACCGCTCTTGGTCCCTCAACTATGTCTTTTCCCTCTGTTGACCGGAACCCACTGCGCACTGTAGCTCTACTCCCCGTTGACGTGGGACTTTGGGGCCAGTTTCGTCGCGCCGCAAAAGGAAAACAGTCCCGCACACAGTCACACGTGCACTTTTGTCCCCAAACCCGCCTCCGCTGCGCCGTAAATCTGCACCTGCACGGGATTCTTTAACCACACGGAGAAAAGCTCCCTGCGCCCAGCGTCCACGGTGGCGCACGCCGCGTTTCAGGACCTGCTCTCGTGCGGACAGCGCCCGCGCTCCCAACCCCCTGGAACTCTACCCTACACGCGCCGGCCAGCTGCACGTCACTCACGGCGGCGCCAGCCAATAACACGTGGCGCTCCGGTCCCGCGTCACCGTCGACCCTACCTATTCTCGGGCGGGGGGAGACGCCGATTGGCTGGTTGGAATCCCGTGGGCCAATGACGCCCCGTATGCATTGTCCGTCCACCAATGGAGGGGCTCCGTGAAGCGACGCAGGAGGGCTCGGGGAGTAGATGATCATATGTTTAATTTCAATTAACCAAGTAAAAAACTTAATGCCTTTATACCCATTTGCGCTCAATTTATTCATGTCAATATTAAATGGCTAATTAATTGAGTATTACTAAAAATGAGGCTTAGTTGCAGCAAGGATTTATAAATGAGGAAAAGCTTAAGAACTCAAAAACCATTTGTCAATCTCTCGGTAATATAGCATATATTTTGAAAGTAATAAAAAAAATAATATATAACCTAAACGAAAAAATGCATTTGATAACCTTAAGAAATAGAACCTCAGTATATGTTCGTTTAAATCTTTATTTAAAAAGCTTTTATTTTTTGTTGTTTTCACCATCAGTTTCATTTCAAGGCCTGAAGGAGCGAGCACTGCCAAGAACACAACTGGCCCTGTGCACCCCCATCCTTCATCACGATGCCTTAAACCTTTGTCTCGAGGAGCACTGGGAGACAACATATGAAACACGCATTCCCACTCATTACCTAATTGATTGTGGATCCAAAAAGGATGTCGTTTTTAATGAAATGCGATTGGCGAGCTCCGCATTCTTACTCCGAGCGAGGGGGCATTCAATACACGTTCGTCCCACCTGATTTGAGCGGGCATATCCAAGCCTCGCCCCTGTAATATTAACCACACAAATAGCCTCAAGCGCGAGTCATATTAAAGAGTCTTATTTCCCTTCTTTCCGTTTGTAGACATTTCATCATTTCTCTCGCTCGTTGTTTAAACAGCGCGCACACATTAGGCACATTTAGAGCTACACTGAACACGAATAATCATGCGATTCCAGCATCATTAAAGATTAGACCTACAATAACATGAACTATGAAGCTTATGTTAATAGTATCCTGCAATAGACATCCTATAAATCTGATATTGAAGTGTTCAATATCGTAATATATCTCAGTTACTTTTCCATTTATAGATTCAGATTTGCATCATTAGTGTTTATTTTCCTGTTTACCGAAAAGCTGCCCCCATTTAAACAGGCACATTTCGATCACTGTTTCTCTGTTAATGGCTGTATCTGAAAACTGGACGCTCTGAGCTTTAATTGGCTCTGGCTCCTAGTCGGAGCCTTTTTACTGTGCATTTTTAGACGGTAAACCACGAGGGGGCGTTCAACCTTGTTCTATAACCCCGCATGCACATGCACGCGCACATTGACGCAAACCTGCAAACATCACATGTACAGAAACTTTAAGATGAACGTGAATTGACTGTCCTTCTGTCAATCTAATTATGAGGCCCCCACACCGACCCACAGCTAAACCCACGCACTCACATGATGGAACCGGGAGCGTTCAGAAGCAACGCGCCATCACTGGCACTCTGCTGTTTTAGATGCCTGTTTCTCTAACAGATCCTCAAACACTAAATATGGTTTCATCAAACTTCATTGATTCCGCGTCCCTGCTCTTTAATCCACTGATTGTGAAGTACAGCCCGAAACACTCACACTAATCCTCATTCATATTTCACCTCTGTTTCCTGAGTATGCATGAATTTAGGCCTCATACAAATCTGACAGCGAACCAGATTTATTTTGTTTTTAATTCAAGCGGCATTGCGTGTCCCACAATGAACTCGTAATGTATTGCAATGTAGATAATCATCATAATAATCATGATCATAAATATATATTTCTAGATATTGGCTTTTTAGACAGGGTCTCTGATATATTGTGTTTTTTTAATAATTTTACATTCGTTCCGTTCTCTTTGTGAAGCCAATCTGTTTTTATTTATTGAGATATAGACTCGAGGTGAAGGAAATTGCAGCCGTCGCCCTTGTCCCCGATTTGCAAATTAAATACACAAGCAATTAAAAAATCCAAACACAATCAATCATGTATACAAATTGTTGTTGCTTTAGGGTTGGAAATTTGGAGAAAACTTCCATCAGGATAGGACGACTTTAATCCGGGGGTCTAAAGCCATTACCATATTTCATTACCTCTCCAGTGCTTCAAACGGGTGGATGTAAGGGTGGGGGCAGAGGGTGTGTATACTTTTTTAAGCGTTAGTAAGATTGTGGTTTAGTCGTGATAATCATTTTGAGGAAAATTGGAGGCAATGTTGTTGTTTAAGTGTTCCCCTTTCTTTCCCTTCCCTCCATCCACCATGAAAGCTTCGGCTGTTTTGCTTTTTGCGCCCGAGCCTCGAAACGAAAAAGCAATGAAAAATTAATAGCGCATGTTAACTCCACCAGCTCGTTTATTACACGCCCGCTGACTGTAAACATAATGAGAAAGCTCTCGTATCTCTTAAGTTTTCATTCGCTAATAAAATATAAAAGTCATAACTAATAAATAAGACACGTGGACACACGTGTACCGAGCAGGTAGATCGGCGCGTCTCCCGCTTGCAGGCTTCTTCGAACCGCCTGTCCTCGGTAATGGGCTAATTTCCCTCTGATAATGAAAGTAAAGAGCAGTTTGTCATCTGTCAGAGGGAATCAAGGCCCCGCTGGCCATCGTATCAGACCGAGGAGGGATGAGGCACTCGAGGTCAAAACGAATGTAGGCTGTGCCGTGTGAGGTCATCTTCCTCCTCTTCCCTTCCCCTCCCTCCTCTCCTCTCTCCTCATATTTCCTTGGTTGCGGGTGCGCACGGAGTGGACGGCAGAACGCACGCAGGCCGTTACTTTATATGCACTTTAAGGTGTGTTCGTCACGCATTTCGGCGACATTTACTCTGAAGGTTCAAGGGTGTCGAGATGCGCACACACATTGGTTAGAGGCTGTGTGTGTGTGTGTATGTGTGTGTGTGTGTGGGGGGGGGGGGGGGGGTCGTGTTTTGCCTGTGCATTATGTCTTGTGAAAAGATGGGGCTGGTATTTAACCAGAAACAAGCCTTTTCTCATTTTTATACCAGCTACTCACTCTTCATGAGACAAAGGCTGAATTAGGGGTGAGCCTATTGGAAGGCTCCACGCACTTTTACAAATAAGGCCAACCTGCGGGGAGAGACCCATTAGGTCCACGTTTGTACCCCGAGCACGTCTTCCAACGCGAGAGCAAGCGGAGAGTGTTTAGGTTCAGGCCGTGGGCCCTGAAGACGCTACAGATCAACAGGGGAGGGCCTCCTTTAAAGCCTGATTTCCTCAGTGGTTTAAGGGTTATTATCCAACTGCTACACATTCTAGTGCTCTCATTGTTTATCAGGAGGTGAGGCCTACTCACTGTTCAGTGACACATTTCCACAGGAGGAGATTTATGTCTATTACAATTCAACACGGGGCCATCAGGACGCACTTCCTTAATGCAGTGTTGCGAAATTGAACAAGAACAGCGCAACTAAAAGCAGTTTGCATTATAACACACGCTTCATTTGTGACTTGCACTGTCTGCTATGCATGTATGATCGCGTTCTTGGAGGTTGTGGCCCATTTGAGTTTTTCCGCGCTAGAGGATTTCCATGTAGAGAAGCTCATGATCTGCCCACCGTTCCTTAATGACAAGCGACGTTTTATCAATGCAGACGCAGCAGGCAGCAATATGAAATTATGTAATATCCATTGGGTGCCATAACAAGGTCGATGGCCTGATCCACTGCTGTTCCAGACCCTGCTGTTTTATTAGCAGACATATGCGGGAGGAACCTGTTGCATACAGCGATGGATGTAGGCTATCACTTCTTAAATTATGATAGTTGCTTTGGGCCGAACTGGTGGGCGACTTCACATTAGACAAAAAAAAATCATCATTTTGTTTGAAAATGTTGTTTTAGACAATGGAACACACACACACACACACAAACACACACACACAGGTACCTCTCATAGGTAAGAAAACAAGTGGAGGTGGCTTTACATAAAGTCATGACTAGCATATAGTGCATATGGAGTAAATTAAACAAACCTCTAATGACAATGTAAATGCCACAATAACATGAAAAGATGTGCTGGCCACACTTTTTATTGTCTCCATTAATTGTCTAAAATGTACAGACAGCAAAAAAGATTCACACACTCAAGACAGAACAACTCTTCAAGTAAGTACAACTACAGTTATAAAATACCACAATTATCCAGCTTGTTGTATTTTACCACCATTGCGCCACGGACGACTTCATGATGCCTGAGACCGCCATTCATACGTGAAACAGCAACTTCCATCATTTAAACACGTTCCAAATTCCCCTCAACTACGACCATCAACCAATAGACTGAACTATGTCACAACTCGGTAAAACAATGGGCTGTCGATGTCATTTGATAGTTGATCGAAGTTAAGTGGAGCTCGAGTGAGCCGGTGCAGCCCTACCTGCTCTCCCCAGGCGCAGTTCCCGACTTTTGGGCCCCTGGTCCATGTTACCCGGTAAGAACAAGTGGAGGCGATGGAGGGAGAAAAAACGAAAAGAACAAAAACTTTTTTTTTCAGTGTCCCCCCTCTTCCTCCCCCTCTACCTCTCTCCCTCTTCTCCTCCCTCTCTCCCCCCCCCCTCCCTCTCTCTCTTTCTTGTTCCTGTTGCACTACTTTTGGGGCAAGTTGTAGGTTAAAATAATTCGACCCTTCCGCTCCCTGTTGCACTCCCTGCAAGTGCTCAGTCAGCTGCAACTAAACGCTTTAGGTGGAAAAAGGGCTTCGGGGGGAAGCGTGAAATGATCACGCCGAGTAAAAGAGCCGCTCTCTCAATGTGCGCTCATGTCCCGTCCCTTTCCTGCGCGAGCGGCACACACATGTGCAGCACGCGCACGCGCACGCATTAACACGCGCGTCCACAACGTAGAACCTCCAGCCTTCCCTGCGGGGCCGCGCCCCCCTCGGTCGCATCTGCCACCAAGTTCCACTTTACTAAACTTTCCCGGCCACGCCCACTCCCCGTCTCCGTCCTCCTCATACTCTTCTTCTCTCCATCTTTTATGTTAGAGTCATTTCCTCTGGGACAGACCCTGTGCGCAGGTCAATAGGTAGCATTAAGTTAGGCGCGCAATGCCAGTGCATATTTAGGTAAGTTCGCTTTAAATTAGAAAGTAAATTCTTGAGGGAATCAGTAGTCGATGTGCGTCCAGCAACTTCTCCCATGACGTTTCAGAGCTCCTGTAAACTTCTCTCTCCTCTCTTCCAGTGTGCACCTGTTACGCGCGGCGCCCTGCGCGCATTACGCACGGACCTTGACAAACGGTGGAGCAGGTGCGCGCGGCGGGCTACAGCCCCGGCTTATCGCTCTGCAGTTGCAGAGTGCGCGAGGCGAAGGCTGCAAAGTGTTCGCCGCGAAACGGGTAGTGACGGTCTTCGACCGAATTGTTCGCACACGTGCACACACCTGTGCGCGCGCGACGTTTCATTTAAATAATGATTTGCCAACTGAAAATTTCCACTCAAACTGAGACTCGCTGCTTTCTTTAGTTCACGCCGACAAATTTCGTCTCTGGCGGAACAATGACATTCGAGATTTCCTGCACACGTGTTTGACTTTTCCGTTTTATTAAAACAAACATCAACTGATGACACACTTGTCTCAGCCAATAAAGAGCAATTGAGAAGGTGTTTTTTTCTAATACAGCGTTATAGCCTGACACCTTTAGGCTTATCGCAGCCAAGCAAAAATAAAGTCATCGGATTAATTTAAACCGTTTACAGGCGGCACAGAAAACTTTCTGAAGCTTTTGTTTCCTTTTTTACCACTTTAATTTTTAACCACTGGGCTACAGGGAATACCAATAAAAACACAAAAACACAAACCTTAACATTCCTTGCGTATTAAAGGACGTGTAAAAAATTAAACCAAAACCAAATCCTCGTAAACTACTTGTAAAAGCCAGTAATGGTGTCTAAATGCGGAAGTCTCTCTTTGGAGCACGAGTGCGTTCACTTTGATTTCAACAAAGTTTGATCCGGAACTAAGAGTTCAACAAATTATAAAAATATATGTTTTTGGTTTTTCTGTTGTAATACATCTGACTCGGCGTCACACAACATTAAAAATGTGAAAAACGAATGAACGTTTTGTAATAAATTACAAAAGCAAAAATCAGGGCGTTGGCGTCATCACATCGCCAGAAGATTCTCCACAGAAGTTAAAATAAAATAAGAGAATGAGGATATTTTCTACGGCTGCTGTGTCTTTTTGTGTCGTGTCTAACCTCTCCTTCCTGCCTTCGGTGCTCCAGACAGTTGCAGGCCTCAGGGTTCACGCGCAGCCCCGAGACAATTGAGTGAGGAACAAAGCGCGAGACAGCGACCCATTTTGCCCTGCTTGTCGCCTCGCGCTGCAACACTACGACCCTGACCTTCGGCTCGCGCCCTCGGCGCCAGAACAGAAGTGATGGAGGGAAACACGAGGGGGACCCGGCTGTGAGCGTCAAGCGGTGAACAGCCTGCGATGCATCAGTTACGCTGTTACTGTAAAAAAAAGAAAAATAGCAATTAATTTTAAAGTAGAAATAAAGTGAAATGGACCCGTATTCTTACAGTAGAACCCCGTGCAGTCTATGAAATATAATCATGTTCAGGACTTGTGGGCTTCCTCTTATTAGATCACTGGCAGAGTTGTAAACTCTCCAAGGTGCAAACAGTGGCGTTAAAGTCGAGCTCCTCGCTCTGCAAGCCGCTGAATTCTCCGCAGACTTGCCTCATCCTTATCTTTTCGTGGGCCCACAGGTTGATTGTGTATGCATGGCACTGGCTCGGGATTATTCACTACATTTCTTAAACGTGTGAGTATGTAGGACAGACTTCACAATTATCTGCCACTGAGCTGCTTATAGACACCCAATAATTGTATTACGTGCAGGTTTACGTTTTAGTCAATTTGCCAACTTAATTTAAGTGAGAACATTCTCACAATTCGATTTCCCATTTTTACACCTACATGTACCATACTATGTAAATGTGAGGGATTATTAGCCTGTCATCACGATCAATTTTCACAACAGTCTAAATGAGGTGTAAATATTGTTAAACAACATGACACTTTAAAAGGCAATGCGATTGCTTTTATTTTGCTGTACATATCAGTCATCGGCAAATTATTATTATTATGACGATTATTAAGGGCTGTCGGCAACACGTGCATTACACATGCCGTATCTTTCATGGAGCAAGGCTTGAAATGATATTTTTTGCATTTGACTGTGCGGAAAAACTTTATGCGTAAAATGAAAATAACTATTTCGTTCACTGTCCCTGCAGCCTCGGTTACTCGCCTACAAGGTGTCCTAAGAATTCGCAATAGTTCAGATATTAACCATCACTTGTTTGTTTTCCTTCCCCCGCGCTAATTAATGTAATTAATATGAGGGGGAGTAGTTGGATCTATGACCCGCGCTCTGACCGAGCGGAACCGGAAAGAATCGCATTAACGCGCGAGACTGAAGAATAAAGGGACGATTAGAACAATAAGTAAACATGTAAACACAGGAGGAGAGGCTCCGTGTCTCTGTGGGACTTTTGACTTTCAGCAGACCGTTTAAATTTAATGCAAACTACAAGGAAAGACAAAGGTTTTGAGGCGGTATGAGCGCATGTGTGAAGAGGAGCGCCGGTTCAATAAAGAATTAAGTCTGCATGACCACTGTTTGTTGTGTCGTAAACGGAAAAAGCAAAGACAAATGTGGGTTATAGGGACCCAGAAATATCCCGAGTTATCGTCGACAAAGTCCTTGTGAATGTCAAATCTCAAATGTTTATTAATTTAGGTTCTTGGGGATGTTTCACGTGTAAATTCTTATTGGGCACTCGCTTCGAAGGCAGGTGCTTCAAAATGAACCCTAAGTTTCAATTAGTTCTTATTGTTAAGTAAAATAACTTACTTAAGGTCTTCTTAAGTTTTTATTGTTTAAACCCCCTTCTCCAACATTATTTCCCTTTGATCAGTGCTTTAAATTTCTGTCCTGTATTCAATCACTACAGATAAATATAATTAAAAAAAAATTTGTTCAGCCTTTCTGTTTTTTCCCTTTTTTATTAAATGAGAGCGACCAGTTATCGTTCACCCTTTTATTGAAAAAAATGTGGCCATATATCCTGTATTGCTTCACTCACACATTTTGTCCTTATATTGTTTGCTGCTTTGCCATTCATGATTTTACTGTCACACATGTATTAATGAGGCTGCATGAAGACACCTTTACTTTTCTAACTCACATACGTGCCCTCGAGGTCAATGCTGCTTTGACGCTGACATGTCTCCACCTCATACGATTTACCTGACATTTGTTTCTACCCTCAGATAAAAGCTTGCCCCTGGTGCTGAGGTATTCGCCTTTGATTTCCTTTAAACACTCAGGGCCACAGTGCTGATTGAGCTTGCCTCTATATCCCCAGGATTTAATTCAGAGTGGCACTTCACTGTGGCGACACAGGCTTCCCTTTCTGCAGCATTGGTGCCTGGGTGTTGCTGTGACTATAGAGGCTAGAAGGGGGCTTAAGGGCTGCAGGGCGGATTGAGAAATGGAACACATTATTTGTCCATGAAACATTATGTGACACAACATGACACCGGGCCATTTGTATGTAAAGGTAAACATTTCAGCGTGACGATTCGACAAGAGCGGACAAGGCTCCTGTCAATGCGGTTTTATAGTCGCAGCTGAGAAAGAAGTGTTGATGCATCGTGCAGAGATGGGGCCTGTGTGTCAGTGTGTGTGTGTGTGTGTGTGTGTGTGTGTGTGTGTGTGTGTGTGTGTAAGCGTATAGAGCTTCTGTTCACAAATTTAATCCCCATAGACACAAGTCACTTGGTCCGGTCTGAAAAGGTGTTGTCAGGCTTGTTCTCTTGTCTCTAGTCCTTTTCTGCAGAAAGCCCTGACAGACTGTCACGAGAAGTGTTTCCTGTGGGGTGTGAGGGGATTTCACCTGTACAGGCAATTCATTTGATTTAAAAACATGTCCAAGTGTTGGACGCCCCCAACACACCTCACTGTGTTAGAAGCTGCAGATGATGTGAAACCTTCCATCTGATGTAAAGTTCTGCAGCTTTGCATAAAGTGACTCGTCTGCAACACTTTTGATTTCATGACTAATACTATGTATTTATGTTGAATATGAAAAGTTAAAAACTTTTTAAACATGTTTTCTTTCCTCCATGTGAGCTGTGCCTCACACGCAGAACAGAACATTCTCTACTTCTTGTTCCATGAACCTTAAACTGTGTGATATGTGCACAATTAAACTTTTGCAGCTACTTTATCAGTGCTTTGTGAATGCAACAAACAGACAACTGGACCTTAAGATCACGAATGCTGAGGTATGTGACTGACCAGCGCACATGGATGATGCATGGGTGCCATTTTTATTCAGAAGCGCTGATCCAGGCAGAGGGTTTTTTTTAGGGAATTCCTCCTGCCTGGCTACTTTGATACTGAGTTTGTGGTTGTAATTACAGAAAAAGCCTGCACCACCACAAGACAAGCAGAGGTCAAGCAGACCCCCTGTTACACAACTGAAAGACACCCCACACACTCTATTATGAAACGGGCTGAGGATATCGTTTTTGTTTGTGGGAAATCCAACAATATGTGTGATTAAGATTTGTTTGACATGTTTCCACATGGCACTGGTTTAAATGTACAAATTCATATTTTGTGTGCAAAAGAGTACAAAACAACAACATATTTAGTTTACTCTAACAAACAAACAAACATTTGAGCAGGCGACTCCAGCAAATTTTGTCAATTTCAGTTTACAAAATCTTGTAAATGGTTAATTTACAATCAGAATGACTGTTACTTGTTTTCTGTTGCTGGACTAACAAAGCAATGGCTTCACCTGTGCATTTCTCATGATAAGAAATTATACAATGAATAACATGCTTTACAAATTTTTGATCTCAAAACAGAGAAAATACTGTTACCAAATTTTGTTAGACATTCCTGATCCCAGTGTATCATCACTGTGGCTAAATTAAAGCAATAGTGGCGTAAAGAACACATTCAGAACTTCTGCACAAAACGATCACCAGAGAATATTGCCTATAAGCCACACCGGCTGTTTTGATAAAACACCCGAATGTTGCCGAATGAAAGTTGGAGCTATAGCATGGCACATACAAACAACATCAAAATGAGAGCAATGACATGCTTCTTTTAACGCCCTATCCTCAATAAAGATCATTCATCAGGCAGAACCATCCCTCTGGAATGTGTGATTGGAAATCGGGGGACTTTAAATCCCAGTCCCGGACACTCCATCCATCTTCAACACACCACTGGTCTGGACGCTGGGAGATGAACCGCTGAACCAGATGCCTCCATTCAGACGGTCTCCTCTACCTTTTCTAAAATAATAATAGTAAATACTGGCAAATGCATGGAACCCAAAATCAGGCAGCCACATCACAATTTCTCTGAGGCAGTGAGGCATCCCAAACCTGCATCCAATTTAGAGAGATACGAGCGCTGGAGAGACAGGCCTCCATATGCACTATTCAGAAACAAAACAGATGCAGGGTATTAAATGGCTGTGTGTGTATGTGTATGTGTGTGTGTGTGTGTGTGTGTGTGTGTGTGTGTGTGTGTGTGTGTGTGTGTGTGTGTGTGTGTGTGTGTGTGTGTGTGTGTGTGTGTGTGTTAGATGTATACATAGGCTAACATAGATGATAGCATAGGGACATGAGGTGTAGTCTAACCTTTGGAAGGAAACAATTCAACTCCTTGATGGCCTTTCCTATGTTGTCACGGATGGAGACACCTCCAGAATCAGATGACATTCACCCTGATTCCCTATCGTAATGCCTTTCACTCACTGTTAGTATGAAGGTAACGCCTATAGGTGCAGTTTACAATTACTCTCATGATATAGGGAGGAGAAAATGACGGATGTTAATGTCCCACATTCAGCCTGAGAACCAGGATGGGATAATGTTTTAGCATTCTGTGTGTTATAAATATGACTGATGGCAACAGTCAGTCTGTTGAATTACATTTACATATAGATTTACATTCCCATCAACATGTAATAATAGCACTGCCCTGAAGGATCACTTGGCACATTGGCATTTCATAGTTCATATTTGAGGAAGGTGAAAACTCGCAGCATCCAACACAATGTCGAAAGTCTCCGTAGTTAAAAACACCCATACGACTGTCATCCTACAAATGACAATAATGTATTACCAGCAGTTTCTCAAAATGTAAACCTTTAAAAAGACAGTGGCCAGATAACAGTAGAAAGAATGTAAGAAAACACGCACATGGCAGCAAGTAAAATGAGTATAAGGACAATAGTATTTTTATTATTGTATCTTAGGTGATAGAAAGGTTGAAGTAAAGGCAACTGCTTTTTTTTATTTTAACACTCACAATAGCTGACACAAATATTTATATCTTGCAATATAACTGTAAAAAATAGATCTAAACAGAAAAACAAGACAAATATTTCTAACGTCTAGTTAAATCATCTGTAAGAGAATGAACAAGGTGGATTAGCATTTACATAAAGGGGAGAAGTTCAAAGACTTAAAGGCCTCGAGGATTATTTGCTTTTATTTTGTGGTTATTTGTGGAGTAAGTCTAAATAAAAATAGCATTAATAGATTTAAATCCCACACCAAGAGTCACACAAGAGTCTTCATCAGTACATAGAGAGTGACGATCAGCTTATTACTCCAAAAATAGATAGAAAACAGAAAGACCAAATTTGGATTCAGACAATGATTACAGTTTTTATATATTGATGTACACCGGGCTAATAAGAACGAGCAGTCTGGTGTATAGCGAATTTAGACAAGAGCGTTTCTGTAGTAAACTAATAAAAGCTGCGAACGACAAAACAGTTTGGCTACGGGGGCTATAAGTTGTCTTAATTCTTTATAATAGTATATGACATTTCCTCCCTGTAATTTTAAGCCTGTCTTACATTATAAGTCACTACAACATTATAGTAATGAATGCTGTTTGGAGCGTTTACGTAGTGAACAGCGACGGTTCTTTCTACTTAACGATTGTTCATGAGTTCAGTTTTTGGCACCTGATTTAACAAAGATTTTTTGAAGCTTTTAAATTACCACCAGATATCACGCGTGTCTCTGTGAGGACTGATTCAGCACGACCGACAGAAACGTTTTTGTCGACCAACCCATTTCCGCCGACGAACCCGGAAGTTGTTTGTGTCTCCCTCTGGGAGTGAGGAGAGCAGCCCCGACACCTGTAACTTCTCCACTTTATTGGATAAAGGTGAGCTATCGCTAGCTGAACATGACGTGTATACATCGGTGGCTTCGAGTACTACCACTGGGGTTCGCTGGATGGAACTGTGCGTGTGCGTGGACGAGGTGCCTCATTGTTTACATCCGACCGGCTGCTCTGCCGCTTGTAAACACGTGGACCGACAGGGCACATGCTAACAACGGCCTGTCGACGAGTATATACAGTTGAAAACAGCCTCTCGGCCACAGTTTGCCACGTTCTCCTTACTTTACATGTGATTGTGATTCAGACGTTTAAAAGCAGCTTCTTACGAAGCTAATTCATGTCCCTGACTGCCTGCTAGCTAGTTAGCTACCTTAACCACATACACTGTAATCATACCTATAGGACTGAGAGGACCTGTACTGTTGTGTTTGTCAGTGCAGTGAGGTTGGTTGTATAACTCTGTACTTTGTTACTTCCTGTTAAACATCGGAATATATTTGTTGTGTTAAAATCGATAACAATCTGAGGACACGTTGTGTTTTGAACCTTCTACTCCGTAACCCATTCTTACTGTTCCAATCAACAAAGTCAAGAACTCATTTGTTCTTCCATGTCACAAGTAACGGACATTACCTTGATGGCATAACGTCTGTCCCTCGTTACAGGCTGACATAGCCCCTCTATTAGGCTAAGTCCACCTCAACATATTTTGGGGGCTCCATGTTCCTAGAAGTGGAACAGGACCTTTGACACCCTATATGTCATTAGCATGGATCATTGTTTCTTTCTGTCTTTTGTACCTTTCATACCAGAGAGAGCATTTTTTGTTTTTGATTTGGAACTGAAGCATCAGTTATCATCACATCCCTATATTCACAGTAAGGCAGCGTCCCCCCGATGTTAAATATTCACTTTATAAAAGCCCACGATGAGCCTACAGCTCAAACTAACAGTGTTTTTAATCACTATACAAAACATTTATTACACTGGAACTGTAGCACATCCTTTTTAAAGCAATGTGGATAGTAGTTATTATATAGGCGGCTATTTTAACTGTTGGTTGGAAAAGTGCTGGGGGTTGCTAACATCATTCACATAAGCAGGAGCCCGAAACGAAAGTTTGTATTTCCTTTTAATAATGTCCACCTCAAAAAATATTGCATGATAAGCTCTTCACATCGAAGATGTGAGATGTCCCCCTATAGCAGGCGCAGCAGAGCTAACTTTAGAGAGCAAATATATGATGATAAAATGTCAAGTGCAGTCTTCACACGGCCACGCGTTCCTGAGCAGGGCTCCTTTAATTAGACCGATTAAGAGAAGCAGTGCTTTACATTCCACCACTACAGGGCAGGTCATTTGTCAGGTTCGCGCCCTGCGCACCGCTACACTTCTGTATATATTCTTTATATAACGGTGGGCCCGTCACCGGCCGGTGGGGCTCTTCTCTCGGTCCCTTTAATCCCCAGTGGGCAGCTTGTGGCTGTCTAGCGTGGCGTTTCTGCGGTGTGTGCGGTCAGGGAGCCAATCATCTCCAACCATCATGGCACAGACACGCAGGAGTGGACAGAGCAATGGGCCGGCGCCCCTTCTCTGTGTGTGTGTGTGTGTGTGTGTGTGTGTGTGTGTGTGTGTGTGTGTGTGTGTGTGTGTGTGTGTGTGTGTGTGTGTGTGTGTGTGTGTGTGTGTGTGTTAGCGAGTTACACAGACAGAGATTGAGGAAAATTAACAACGCGAGCGCTTTACAGACAGCAGCAAGTCGATCATTTCACTGTTTTTAAAATTTAAGTTGACCCGAGCATTTTTACTTATGTGGTGTTTGTTCAGTGCGTCACAATAAACTTGGATTTATGTCTTATGACCAACGGTTTGATCAAAGTCTAGGGGTTTAAAGTGAGTGCAGTAAACCCGTGCTCCCTCCATCTCTGTGTTAACAAGCCCTTATGGATTTCAGATTTAAAATCAGTGCTCTTCTTGTAATTGAGCCTGGTCTGTGTTCACTTCTTCCCCACTGCCAACAGTGGATGATCGTCTGCCTTCTCTAACAATTATTTTTTTTTTATAAAACTACTACTATAATTTTAATAGTTGAGGTGATACATGTTACTTTTACCAAACTGAAACCAGTAAATGATGGACTAAAAATGCTGTTTGTAATTATTTTGATAGTTAACTAATTAATTGAGTGGCAAATTATTTGTATTCAAAGTATAAATCACTGGATTGGTGTATTTTTCTCTATCCTAATTTTAGTAATCTGATAACTTTAAATTTGTTTGATGCCAAAATAATTAGATGTTAACAGAAAACATACCCACAACCTTTTTGAAATGCTGGATTACAATGTTCAAGCTGCTGACATTTCATTGGTGAAGGAGCAAACACCATCAACCTAAAACATACTGGATATTATTAATACCAATGTTTTTTGTTATTTCAAATCTAATAACAGAAAAATGAAGAATAATTTATTTCGTACAACAGACGTTCAATAGAATTGTCACTAGTTAGCTAATAACCTTGTTTGTATGTGCTTCTATTCCAGCTGCTGCAGTGTCCCAGATTAGCGTCACATCAGGTCTGAGTGCATGTGTGTTTTACGGTGATGTACTGCTCCCGTCAAGAACTTGAGAATGAGCTCTACCAAGAGGATGAAGGAGACTCTGAGGGCTCAGGCGCCAACAGTGAGCTGGAGTTCCACCTCTATAGCCAGCTCCACTACTCCTCCAATCCTGGGGAGATGGACGAGTTGGAGAGTGAAGAAGAAGAGGTCGAGGTTCGAAACAGCCAGCACCTGCAGGGGACTGAGGTGACCACAACAGAGGACGGGAAGTTGGACAACATTGGAGAAAGTGGGCCTTTGTCACTTAATGTAAGCAAACTACACGAACACCTGAAGAAGAAAACTGCAGACAAGGATAATACACAGAAGAGTGGGAGTGGGACTGATTCTGAAGGTCAAAGGGGGCATTCATCACTAGTGGAAGAGGTTATTGTAATAGACTCTAGTCCTGACGTCATCTCCATCTCTGAGGATGACACTTCAGAGGATGAAGGGATCTGCGTGTCAAAGGGTCAAGGCCCACGGCAGCTGAAGACTTCAACCCCAGCCCAGCAGGTACAGAACAGAGCAACAATTTACAGTGGTAGCAGTTTACAATGTTAGTAAATGACCTGCTGTTTCACAGCAAGATCTACCCTGGTGAACCCTTTTAATTAAACAGTGGCTGAATATATCTTGGCAAACTTTGTCATTACATGTGTTTTATATTTGTATGTTGTCATGAAGGGAACCCTGAAGAGGAAGAGGGCATCTCCTATTCCAGTGTCTGTGCCCTCCAGCGGCTCCAGCTCAGAAGATTCAAAATCCCAGTCTGAGTCCGAGTCTGAGTCTGAGTCCGAGTCATCGGACTCGGAAGCTCTACAGAACTGGATGATCTTGGGCCGAAGTCAGCAGGATGGTGACCAGTCCATCTCACTCAACCTTGAGAGAGGCTCTGACAGCAGCGCAGGTTTGTCTTTGTTTGTGCTGTGCATTGTTCAGAGTTTAATGGTATGTTTTATAATATGCATCCGAGTGAGTGTGTGTGTGGGTGTGAGACCAAAAGAATGGAAGCAATGAGTAGTTTTTAATGGGCCAGCTCATTCAGAACACTTGGCGTACCTGCAGAGCATTGATAAGAACAGCCATGGGCTACATCGTGTGTGTGTGTGTGGGGGGGTCTGTGCACATGCATATGTACATATGCTACATCTGTGTCTCCATGCTTGCACATTTGTAAGCCTTTAGCATTCCTGGCACTGTCTGCTGAGTTATTCTCTTCCCGCACGCATCTTTAAGTGTGTTTGTGTGTGCCGTACGTATTGATACGCGTGTGCGGGCCCCGTGCGGGTGTGTTTGTGTTATATTCCATTCTAATCAGCATGCATGTGTACGTACACCCGCATACCAACAGTCACAATGCTAATGCCAAAAACAAACAAACTGAGAGGCAACAATGCAGGAGGAGAGGGAGGTGGGGTCAGAGTAATCAAAAAATGAATAAAAATGTTCTCGGCAAATCTCCTCAGATCTACACATTATCTTAACCTGCAGCCTCAGCAACCTCTCCAGCTCCTCTCCAGCGCTCTCCCCTCCTCTATTTTTTTCTACCTAACTCTCCCATCTCATTCTTTTTATCCTATTTTCTCTCTATTGTGCTCCCTCTCTCTCCCGCTCTCCCTGTTTCTGTGTCTCTCTCACCGTTTTCCCCTCATTTGAATTTCTCTGGGCTGATGTTTCTGCAAGAGTGCTCACTGCCTCCTCGACACACAACTGGGGTAAAGGAGGGGGTCTGGAGCTGGTGGGAAGGTTTGAGGTTTTGGCCTGGTTTTGGGAGGAAAGGAGGATTTTAGGTCTCTGTCTTCCTTTCTCCCCTCTCCCTCTCTGTCTCTCGCTCTCTCGTCTGGCTTCTCTCTGTGATCTTTGGAGCTTGACCTCATGTCTGCACATGGGGGGCCATGGGTGTGGAGAGGGGTCTTAAAGTGGGAGTGTTGGGGGAGGGTTTTGTCCCAAGAAAAAAAAAAAGGAAATGAAGGCACGGAAAGGGATGAGCCTCAGTAGTCTTGAGCTGTGCCCCAGTTCTATACTACCCACTAATTAAAATGGGTTTATAGTTTATTGTATGTTCACATTAGGAAAGCTGTATTGTTGAGGACCCTGATGGCAGTGGGACACGCACACTGAAGCCTCGTTCTGTTATAAATGTTTGCAGGATGAGCAAATCCAAAATTCACTAGGCGCCTTAGCATAAGCTGTGAGCTAGTTGTTTACACTTGGTGGGATTTATTGAAAATGGCGTGTGTGTATTTGTGAGCGGCCTCCAGTAGAAATGCTTGGCCGTGAGGCGGAGAGTTACACAGTAGACCATTCAAACCAGTGACAGCCAGACTAACGTGCTCCTGTTGGTCTATGGGAGGCGTAAATGCAAAACCAGTCTCTCACTGGGCCCTGTGCAAATTTCCCCTAAGATCAGGGGTGGTGTCCTCACAGGGAACCATCATGCATTCAATGCAGTCACTCTTACTCTCGATTAGCCTACTAAGTAAATAGATAATGAGAACATGCCTGCATTGGAAACTGAGTGGCCAGCGCTGCGAAATAATTTGATTAGGGGAGAAAAAACCTCCAAACCACTCCTGGTTAGCCACAGTTTAGTTAGCATCATAAATGCAGTCGGTGGTGTGAGGTTTGTAGTGCGACAAAGCTGCAGCGAGGGAAATCTGTAAATGAGGATTAAAATCATCCTGTCATATTAAAAACGGAATGAGATGGTCGTGTATGTGTGTGTGCAAGCAAAAGCCACGAAGTCTGACCAGAATTCATTTTTCTAACTGAAAATGAGGGGTTTAGAGTCCTCTTCAGCCGTAAGCTCGGAGGCCTGACTTTTCATGGTGATATTTCAGCGTGACCCCAGTAAAGACACCCCCGAGATGTCAGAAGCTACTGATGTCGTACTCGTAAACCGGGCAGAGTCACGAAAGCCTTTGCCAATCGTATTTTCAGACCACGATGAGCTGTGACGACAAAAATAAAAACAATAATTATGTACTTTATAGTTATGTGTGGACCCGGGTCTCTGATTTAAGGGGGTTCCAGTGAACTGTTTTCTGTGTCTGTGTATTAATTTCTCATGTTCCTGACTGTTGCCATGTCTTTGGCTAAAGCACCCATTACTCTGTAATCTAGAGTCATTTCTGCCTTTGTGTTTCACGCTTTGTCTGTCAGCGTGTTCGACTAATAGCATTTTTCCACCTAAACCTCAGCTCAGCATCGCCGTCAAATCGCATTCACTACACCATCCTCCACCAGCTCACTGGCACAATCCTCTCGTTTTGTCTCGTCGCATGTGCTGCTACATGTTTACCGGAACTCTACCACCTAATCTTCTCCCGCTCCCTCACCTGTGGGCACGCATGCACAGTCCGGTCGCCTATCTGTCACCTGGGCCGGGCGCCGGTGGGCGGAGCTGCAGCGGCGGCGGCGGATGGGGACGAAGGGAAAAGATAGCGGAGGAAAACTGGGGCGGGGGGCGTCTTCCTGTCCAGCACCGCGTAGCAGCAATCGGACGGAACGCGAGAGAAAGGGCTGGGCTGTCCAACACCCAGATCAGGGTCTCACCCACCAGGAGCGTGCACGTACGCGCACGTGAATGCATGCGGCACGTAGGCGGGGTGTGCTGAAGCTAAACTTGAATCGTAAGTGGTTAAACTTCACTCTGTGGTCACACTCCCCCCCCCCCAGTTCTCTCCCTCTTTTTTTGTCCCTTTGGTCTTGGTCAGTGCACACCAAACTTTGTTTGAGGCTTAGAGAGTCGGCTCCGGCCCTCTATCGGGGTGGCCGATCACATCAGAGTGTGTGGAGGGTGTGCGCGTCACTGTGGAGATTGGAGTGTTTTTGTGTGTGGGTGCCCATAGGTTAGCTCCCTTTATCTCACAGAGGAAGGTAAGCTCTTCTTGACTCTTCTATTCGCTGCTCTGCTGTGCTTTATGCCCTTGGCTCCTACTCTGTTTCAGTTGTTGTACAGAGCTTCATGCTCTTGTCACGTGTTTCAGTCTAGATGTAAGAATAATATATTCAGGTCTTTTTTTAATGTTTGTAAAATACTTATGATGCCTTGGGGCCTGAGGCTTTTTCCTGCACACGCTTGCACTCACTTGACCTTTGAACGTGTTTCGTCATAGCTCACATGCCGGCGTACAGTAGGATCAGAGTGAGGTGTGTGTGTGTGTGTGTGTGTGTGTGTGTGTGTGTGTGTGTGTGTGTGTGTGTGTGTGTGTGTGTGTGTGTGTGTGTGTGTGTGTGTGTGTGTGTGTTGCAAAATGAGATTACAATGGCATGTTGGGTATGGCGTTAGATGTGTGTGGCTGCGGATTGTTTTGTGTGTGTGTGGGTGTGAGTGTGGGCGGGCGAGCACAGCAGAAGGGAGGCATGGATAGGATCAGCTCTTATCTTGGCTGCCCAGTGCCACACGAGGTGTAACGCCACACCCACGCTACCACACAGTGTGTTTGAACAGGCGCGCACACACATGGTGAAATCCCTTCGCCATAGTTTGACTTGCATTATCCGGCTTCTACAGAGGATGTGGGGCTAAATGACACTACTCCGTAGGCCTAATGTCAGTGCATGCAAAATAAATTGTAGTAAGGAACCCCAGTGCTTTTCTTTCAGGAAAAGAGGCTTGAGAATCAGCAGCAGCGGTGACAAATGTGCTGAACAAAACGCTTTGTCGCATGAAACGTGTCTTCACTAAGAGGCCTTAATTAACGTCTGCTCCAGTCATGTTTCTCCTCATGTCCCTCCTTATACTTGTCAAAATAATTCCAGCATTTCTTTTTTGTAGCCTAATTCGCTCAGTGTTATATATAATTAACTGAGTTTTTATAGCTCCAGATGTCTTTTGTTTGCATCTGCCAGTTCTAACATACTAATCTTTAGTTATGACGGCGCTGCCTTGATTGACGCACATTTTTACTGTAATTGTTTATTTTTGAAGAACTCTCATTTAAAATCTAGGCGGCCGTTTTAATGAGGTTCTTGTTTTCATTTTGCCTTTCCATCTTTTCTGTCATCGCTGGACAGGCTCACTTCTGTTTGCCTCTAAATCTAGAAATTCTCCACAAACTGAACAAAACGTCGATCATGTGCACAAGTGACAGCGTAGGAATCGAAGGGAGAGTGAGGAGTCACTGAGTTTGCATGTGGATGTTGGCATCAGACTGAGATGTGAGAGCGGGTCAGCCAAAGCGCAGGCGACAGGTCTTGAAAGGGATCGGCTGGTCCGTTCGTCTCCGGGCCGAGACCCCGGAGCGGCTGCTGCACCCGGCACCGTCTGTCAGCGCGTCCATGTGGCTGCTGCAGGTGAACCCTGCCACGCCACCTTTGGCTGGTGTTACTCCACTCAAAACCACAGCTCTGGTTTCTGGTTAAATGAAACATCTCATCTTGTGACCTGTTTAGGATTTGTGAGGGTTGCACTTAATGCCGCTTGAGCTGTGATGAATTGACGGAAATGAAATTAATTTGAATTTTGGCTGGTTCTAGTTGAACGTAAATGATTTAGACAAGAATAGATTTTTTTTATATAATTAAAATAAAGCAAATTTATATTTTTAAATAATTCTGGATAAATTCTTTGCAACTCCTTCCACTTTCATTAATATGACAGAATCTTACCTCAATTATTAATATTTGGACACAGTCTTATTTCAGCTGTGCTGCTTCTGCTGCTAATAGTCTTAAGGTTTCTTTTGATCTAACTATAAGGCGTTTATTTATATCTTGTTTATCAGCATCTGGAAGGCGCAAGCCATCCTGTCTGAAAGTAATCTTTGTCAAAATAATCTATGAAAATTGTTCTATTTTTTTTCTTGGAAACTTTGACTAACCACCCACAGACATCTGCGGTCGTGGCTGCAGGTGCTCATTTGTTTTAATGTTCACTGTTTGTCCGCTGTCAGTGAGAAGCAGCGTTTAAATATAATCTAGTGAAGTATATTTTCTCAACACTTACAGCCGCTCACACAACCTGACACCCATTGAGGACATTTTCCCTTTTAATACTTTAGCGTGTTTTAAAATAGTTTTCACTTCATTCTTTTTGTATGGTCTTTGTTACAGACGTTTATTATGAGCTGTGAAAGTCACGGGATAATCATCTGTGCTGTTGAGATGTTGTGGAACATTTTCCAATGAAAGTGAAGGTGTTGGATGTTGTGTGTGTTGGAGTGTGAAGGTGTGCATCTAAAGACAAAAGTGTGTGTGTGTGTGTGTGTGTGTGTGTGTGTGTGTGTGTGTGTGTGTGTGTGTGTGTGTGTGTGTGTGTGTGTGTGTGTGTGTGTGTGTGTGTGTGTGTGTGTGTGTGAGAGCCGGTGTCTGCCTCACCACGCCTGAGGTGAACCCAATAACCGTGCCGTGGCCCACTGGAACGAAGTTTCACCGTCTTTAGTTCCGAATAGAGAGACAACGTGACATTAAATGAAATACTTTTCGCCGCTGCACTGTTTTTATGCGGCGCTAGTGAATTGTGGTGTGATGTTTTGTCAGAACCTTAAATGTAGTTTGAGTCAACACAGAATAACTAGTTGTCGTTTTTTTCTTTGCAACCTTCCTTTTTCAGTAACTGTAGCCTGGAGGTAGGGGTAATAAACTGGAGACCAGAGGGTCCCTGTAGTGTGTGTGTGTGTGTGTGTGTGTGTGTGTGTGTGTGTGTGTGTGTGTGTGTGTGTGTGTGTGTGTGTGTGTGTGTGTGTGTGTGTGTGTGTGTGTGTGTGTGTGTGTGTGTGTGTGTGTGTATCCCCGTCTACTACTTTAACCTTTTATTTAACCAGTCTATCCCATTGAGAGAGAGAATCTCTTTCCTTTGGAGACCTGCTGCAGACATTGTGCCCTGAAGCTACAGGATAAGACATCTGGACGAATATACGCAGAGAAACACACTCATGTATGATTAAATAAAACTTCTAAGCCTCGGCGCCTTAATCCCACATTGCATGTTTTGGCGCACAGCGTGTGTGCGACGGTAACAGTATTTTAAATGTCATATTGTTGAGTGCTTCTTCCTCATCCCTGCATTATTTTAGCCTCACAGCTTGTCCTTTAGGAACACCTGAAGAGAGAGAGACGAGCAAAGAACCAGAGGGAACTAGTGGAGGAAAAAAATGTCAATTACAATTACCAATAATAATCATTATAATTAAGCAATCACTTAATAGGAAATCAAATTATTGTGGGGGGTGACAGTGGGACAGAGGGAGGCCACATGGGACTGTATTAATTTCTGTTCTTTTATTTGGCTGGAGAACTTTTTCCCTTTATTGTCTTTCCTTGGTTTTTGAGCAGGGAGGGGTTGTCGAGAGGGCTTTATTAACTGGTAGCCTAGGGTGGTGATATTTTTTGGGGGGAAGCAGGAGTTGAGGGTAAGAGGTTGGAGGGATATGTATTAATATTAATACATTTTTGCGATGAGGGGTAAGTGGGGTGGGCGCAGCAAAGGGCGGGGAGCGAGCGCAGTCACGGATCCACAAAATCACCCCTTTTCTCCCCTCGCGCCGTTCTTCTCCCCACTTCAGCTGTGGGCAGCAGCAGCAGCAGCGAGAGCTGTTTCGGAATCAGAAATTCAGTTTAACAGTCAACAGGATAAGCGAGCGGAGCCCGAACGCACCGAGATGCACACTCGGGGGTCGCACACTTCGCCAGTATGCAAAAGGTTGCCTAATAATAGCCGGGCAGCTTTTTTCACAGGGTCCCAGAGGGTGGTGTGTGTGATTGTTGGCAGTGCACCGCGCAGACACACAAGGGTGCCTTTTTAGCAGCTTCCTCTCCAGAGGCTCCTGGTTGTGTGTATGTGGCCATTCCAAGGCTTCTCCCCATGTCTCTTAATTAAGGCACTCGTCAGACAGAGACCAGCTGGGCCTGGTCTGGCCTAGCTGGCACTCATCACCCTCATCCTCCCGTCTCTCTCCCCCAGTCTTGCTCCCTCCGTTTCCTTTCCGTCTTGACTCCTCTGCTTTTCTCAGCGGGTGTTCACATTTTTACCCTCTCCGCTTAAATGTCTTTCACAGATGCGATGCAGAGACTCCGAGTTTCTAGCGTGCCTGAGCGTAAGTGTTGTCTTTTCCGTCCCACCTGCTTTCAGAAAAGCACTAATTAGGAGTCCCATCAGGGTACGAGAGGCTGTCAGTCGACAGTCCTTTAAGGTGAAATGTGCCGAATCACAGCAGTTCAACAGTTTTAGATACATAACAAAAAATACAAAGGTACTTTGTGTAACAGTGATACTACAACTTGTTATTAGTAGCAAATACATCATTACAAATACATGTGACTGGTTATTTACATTTAAGCATTGCTCTAAAATGCAACATATGTTAAATCAAACATTTGTTAAAATGCATAAATGCACGCAAGCATGTGGCCTGTTTTAAGAAAGCAAATACATTGTGTGAGGTCAAGGTGACTCGTAGATTGGACATCAGTGTGTATATCTGTTCTCACGTGCCACATTTCTCTCCTGGCCCGTCGGTGCCACCCCTTTGCTCCGTTCATCCCACCCCTCAACTCCAATTTCCAACCATCCTTCCTCAGAAAAGCACCAAGCGCTGGTTACGTGGCTGTTGCTATGCTGGGGTACAAGGCCAGGATTAATGCTTCAGCCTCGCCTCTGCTAAAGGTGCTAAAGGAGCTCGTATCTGTTCTAGAGGTCACACACTGACAGCGAACATTGTGCCCCCATTTGGCTTTTTCAAATAGTCCGGCATCGGCGTGTATCGTCGGCGTACGTGGTTTACAACAGTGTGGCTGTAAATGAAGTGTAAGTCTTTGCTTGTGCGTGTGATCCCGCGCATTAACACACCTAGGCTGCCCCTTTATCCGGAGGATTATGGTAAATGAAATGCTGAGATTCTGACAGCAAGCGGCCGATAACCCGAACTTAGCGTTAGGGGAGAAAATTAATTACGGAGGATAAAATCAGAGCGAAAGGGGGAGATAGTTACCAGCTCGTTGGGGAGTTTAGTCATTGATATTTAGGTGCCAGCTCACAGGCAGTACGTGTGAGACTAAGGAGGACTAAGGTTTCAAAGGGTTTGATCAGGATTCAAGCTGTGCAGCACCCAGCAGTGGTCTACAGACACGTCGTCATGCTTTCTGAACTTTTGGGACTGCTGAAGTGAATTCTGTTAAATGTCAGCAACAGTAAATCAAAATACTATTAATATTAAAAGCAAAGAACAATATTGGTTTAAGCCTTAATTTGTTTAATGCAGCAAATCCCAAGCCTCCCATGTGAAAAACAGGAGCTCTGTCCAGTGTATAATGTAATTATTAGGATGTGGTTTGTGTAGAGCAACGGTTGCAAAAGAAAGTAAATCAGCGATAAATGATTTGTTGCACAAATTTGTTGACAATTGTACAATAGACATTTTTTTTTAATATTTGATTTTTTTTCCCTGAAACCTTTTTTAAATTATAAATCGGATTGACTTCCAATTTTTAGTCGTGCTTTCCAAGGAAGAATCTAAAAGTCTTAAGCATTAAGTCATTTTTCCTTTTCTCAAGTCCTATTTGGTCACAAATTTGGCCTGACGTTTCCTCATATACCGATCGGACAGATTTGTGTGTGCGCAGGTGAGCTTCTCCCTGTCCGTCCTCTGAGTGCAGGCTGATCAATAGTAATTGGGTTGAGTGTCTCAGGCCCGTTTCTCTCCTTTGTACTGTGGGAGAAAAGGGGACAGGGAAAAGAAAGAAGGGGGGAGACGGAGAGAAAATGGAGGATGTTTGCAAGTCGACGAGCATGACTGATTCCCTCAACCAAATCTCCGGATATTTATTCAGCATTACTTGCTAATCTAAAAAAAAAATCTGCCTCCCTTTTCTGTCTGCCTCCTGTTTCCCTTTCACTCGCTGCTGGGATGTGTGCGCCCGTGCGGGCTTCCAGCGAGTGGCCGCCGTAGGGTGATCCTAAAGAGGCGTGATAACACACAGCAAGGACGGAGAACCTGTTAACGTGCATTAACAAGCTCCTCGCCTCTTCCTCCCTTTCCTCGCCGGTGCTTAAGGACTCCAGCACGCCTCCCCCAGCATCTCTCCATTCTCCTCCCCGGCTCCGTTCTGTCTCTTTTATAACTTCCATAAAGGCGATATGTGTCGGGCGAGGGCTGCCGGCTCCGGCGGTATTAGCAGGGAGGCTTTAGGCATAAACTCTAAGGTATATTAAAGCAACCGCCCTGTTGTTCATATAAACACGCCAATTCAATTTAGCCTGCCCCATGGGGAATGGGATTTCAGCAGCCAGCGAGAGGGGGGAGGAGGGGAGTGGGGGGGCGGCTGGTGGATAAGGTAAGACAAGGAGAGGAGGTGGCATGAAGGCATCTTGAGAGACAAGGGGGGGGGGGGGTGTTAGGAAAAAGGAGAGGTCGGTCAGAGATGTGGAGATTGGCATATGGTAGAATAATGGTAGCTAGTGGCAGGAATTCATTATTGCTGTGGCATTAACTAGTATGACGTAAGTGTGTGTGTGTGTGTGTGTGTGTGTGTGTGTGTGTGTGTGTGTGTGTGTGTGTGTGTGTGTGTGTGTGTGTGTGTGTGTGTGTGTGTGTGTGTGTGTGTGTGTGTGTGTGTGTGTGTGTGTGTGTGTGTGTGTGTGTGTGTGTGTTCTCACTCTGGCAGGCTGGGCTGCCAGCGTCTGTGCACGCTTGGACAGAGCGTTATGTGGGGGAACCCTACAGTTATATTATTCAATCCGAATTCAAATGGGCTTGTCAGGAGAGCTCCTGCTTTTTATTACCTGTCAGAGGAACCAAGGGATGGACGGAGGAGAGGGGAGCAAATTAAACGACGGTAAATAAGGCCCCCCTATCTCCGCCTGGACTCTCCCCCCGCGCCGTTCTGCCGTTTACCCAGTTCACCTTAACCAGGATTCATCTGTCAGTCACATGCAGCAGGGCCTAATTATTTTGTTCATCACCGAAGCCAGTGCGATAGAGAATCAGCTGAGCCACGAGTTGGCTTTGACAATAAAGCAAAAGTCCGCCGGATATTTATTGAATGGGGTTTGACGCGCGCCTGACATCTATAAATGAGGAATCATGGGAAATTGAGAGAGAGGTATCAAAGGGCGGAGTACCCAAAGAAAGAAGGGGAGCACACACACACACACACACACACACACACACACACACACACACACACACACACACACACACTAAACTGCCTCCTCCCAGCTTGCCCCTTTCAGCCAGGCATAACCTCTGCCATCTGTCCATCCCCCTCCTCCCGTTTCCTCTTCACCCTCCTCCTCATTTTCCTCCTCCCCCCTCTACTGTGATGTTCCTCCAGTCCCCCGCTTTTTATTTAAGGCATTATTCCCCCACCTTGACTCTCTGATGGCATTCAGGAGGGTATGGAGCATCTAGATGTGTTAGGTGTCAGAGACCGTTTCTGTACCTGTGCTGGCGAGAGGAAGATTCGGCCTGCTGTCCATAGCCACAGTGATGCTGTGAAATGAATGACTTTGAGGATGTTTATTCTGTATAGACCCACCTTCCAACCCATTACATCATCAGAGATTCTATACTAAACTAAAATAACCAACCTTTATACTCTTGATTGTACATAAAGACTTGAACTTTGGTTCATGGTCAGACCCTTTTTAATTGTTTTGTCACCGTAGCGTCCCATTATTTTTCAGCAGGTTATCAAAAATGTGCCTGTATATGAATACAATATATCGCTTAGTTAGTCCTAAGTGATACTGTGGTGTTTTGTTCCCATTCTCTCCTAAATCTTCCACCAACTTCCAACTGTGCCAGGTAGAAAAGAAAGCTGGATGCATTTATAAACCGTATTTGAATGAAGCGATAAAAGAGCCATATTAGGAGCTGCTCTTCTAATCCTCTATTGTTCTTTGTCTGTCCCCTGTCCCACAGAGGGGCTGCTCTAATTAAAGACTAATAATTGTATTGTTTTATAAAACCTATAGAGACAGAGATTCTGCTCTTTAATCATTCACTGTCTCCAATGTACCCTGCCCATCAAAGGCTATCTCTCTGGATGAAGTCTATAACACACTGACTGACTGACTGACTGACTGTGTGTGTGTGTGTGTGTGTGTGTGTGTGTGTGTGTGTGTGTGTGTGTGTGTGTGTGTGTGTGTGTGTGTGTGTGTGTGTGTGTGTGTGTGTGTGTGTGTGTGTGTGTGTGTGTGTGTGTGTGTGTGTGTGTGTCAGAGAAACACACAACTCAGTAGGAGGAAGAAGGAAAAAGCCAAATCTAAATTAAAACTTTAAAGCACCATTATTTAATTACCCCAAAGGCTGTGGATTTGAAGGATCTTTGTGTGGGTGTATGTGTGTGTGCGTGTGTTGTATACAGTGTTTGCTCATGCAAACATGTGCTGCTGTCCGGGATTATTTCAATTTTTCAATTTGCCCTTTCTCCTCCTCGTGTGTGTGTGTGTGTGTGTGTGTGTGTGTGTGTGTGTGTGTGTGTGTGTGTGTGTGTGTGTGTGTGTGTGTGTGTGTGTGTGTGTGTGTGTGTGTGTGTGTGTGTGTGTGTAACCCTTTTATTGGTTACTCTCTTCTGCCGTACTGCCTTCATTTCTGCCCTCAACGCGCACATATAAACACATTCATGCTGAAGCGCCAGCAGATAAAAAGGCATTATGGTAAATTTCACTTAATGACAAATTTTTAATTTTGGCAACAGGGCCGAGTGAATGGAGCTTAATTACCAGGCCACAGATCCACGGAAAAATAACCCCCTTGACGTTCCCAACCTGCCCGATAATGGAGCTCTCCGCAAAATGCCTCAGATTAACCAGTGCCGTTTATCTGCCCCCTCCCTCCGCCCTTTATCTCGCTGTATAATAACAAAAATAACAATCATGAAAATTCTATCTGCCTCCCAGCCCCCATCACCCCACTTCCCTCTCCTGCCTTTCCGCCCTCCCGCCCACTGCCTGGCTCACTCCCGCAGGAGGAAATTCATCAAAATGAAATTGAGGTTGCAACTCAGTGGTTTTATTAAAATATATTTGCCCCTTGCAGACATTGTGAGCTTGTGTTTTACTGACAATGTGACAAAAAAGGCATCTGAAATAATTTGGTCTGTTCAGTGATATTTTATTTGTAGGCGCATAAAAGTGGGACTTGACCTCTAAAATACCAACACTTGTTGACTGGTAGACTCTTGTTTGACATAGTTCAGGTTTAACCTTTAAATTTATCTTTAATCATGGGAGCATATTGAATGCAGCACAATGATAGAACCGTAAATACTCTCCTCATGCTTCTAAGGTGATATCGAATTCTTGTTGTTTCCAAAAATAAAATAAAAAAAACCCTTTCACAAATTTGTAGCCTGAACTATGCACTGTTAAAAAAACAACAGATGTTTAACTGATAAAAAAAGGTTGCACGTGTCAATTGATGCGTAATTAATAGTTTCAGTTCTACTATAATTTACTCTTGGATTATGTAAAGCTGTTTTTTTTACAACTATTTCAGGGTCTAACGTATTCATTTTGATGATAACATCTGTTCCATAAAAGGAAAATTCTGACAGAAATGTTTAGCTAACCTAACTGTAGTGAAGCTTTTGATGTCTCTATAAAAACAGAACTGTTCAAACTAATTATGTTGCGATTTCATAAAAAAAAAAATTCAGTTACACAGTTGGTTGATATAAGCTTCATGCTACTATACTACTATTTTTATTTTTAGGGAAACATACAAAGACAAATTTGTACTTCTTTAATGTCCAATGAGGCAGAAACCATCCACACGTGTGAGATGATTGTTCTTATTTCAATTGGCTCTCTTTTTGAACATAGATGCATGATTAGTGAGACCGGCAGAACATGTCATAAGTTAAGACTGTGTATTTACTAGTAGTAATTATAATTGTTAGATCGATGGGTGCAAATTTTCCATTCTACCCTCAGACAGTGAACGTATACTGAAAAGACGCCATGATCAGATCCACAGATGTGCACTGACTCGGGTTTGGATGGACGCGAGCATGGTTTTGATCCGCGCACACACACACAAACACACACACACGCCTTGGCCTTCTCTGATCGGCTGTTGTGTACCCTGATTGGACCATGTGGTTGCCATGCGGCTGCCAGGCCGCGCCCCCGCTGGGCGGTAATTGGTGTCTGTGGCGTTGCCGCGTGGCGACGGTGCTTTGACTGACAGGTTTGGCCACCTGCCCTGCCGCGGCTGCCAACGTGGTGTGGAAGAGGGCGAGGAGCCGGGGAGGAGGTGGCACGGGCTGGCAGGGGGTGAACATCCAGGAGAAATGTGATGGCTGGGTGATGGCATCTGCTCCTGAGCTGCAGTGGCAAATGGATCCTCATAAAAAAGATCCGGTGTTCTTTTGAATATTACGTGATGTGTTGTTGAGGGGCGAGAATTGTGGTTCACCAAGTGGTTAAAAAAACGAAATTTGTCTTATATTAAATGAATTGCAGATGCGCATACAGGTCTCAATAGCAACAGTGCACTGACGTGCTTTAAGGTCCCTAAAAAGTCTGATCTTTTCTGAAGCAATTCTCTATTATGTTAAATATGGACTAGATTAGATACAAGGCTGCATGAACAAGTCTGTGCTGGTAAAATAAAACACTTGGTATAAAATGATTACTTGGATCTTATTCAACCCTGTGCATTGTGACACACTCTCCACAGATCGCACAGATGGTGATGTGTTTAAAAAAAGCCAAATCAAATCCGCGGCTTTAATCTGTATTAGTCCGGACCAGCTATTGATCTGTTCGCTGCATGCCAGACTCCTGCACACTGTCACATTTACGCAGACATTCACATCTCCTTGTCCAGTGTATCTGTGTTTCATCTAATAACAATAACACCCCCCCCCCCCCCTCCAGCTTCCTCCACAAACACTTGGCTCCGTCTCTACCTGGATGCTGTTTGCTGTCCGGTGGGCCTGACGCCCAGCCAGCTCCTCTTTTGTTGTGTTGTAATGTGCTCCGCGGCCCCGGCCCGAGCATTTCCACCCTGCTCTCCTCTCTTTCGTCTCGTATCACTGTTCTTGTTCATCTCACTTGTTCTCCTGCTCTCTTTTGTGTTTTACACCCTCACCCAGACTTTGTCACACAAAAGAGCAGAGTTGAAGAAAAGCCGTGCGTGTGTGTGCGTGTGCGCGTGTGTGCGTGTGTGCGTGTGTGTGTGTGTGTGTGTGTGAGACTTGGCCAACCCTTTGGTGTGTTTATCCTCACAGAGCGTAAGACCGTAGGGCAAGGGTGATTTCACAAAAGAAGCACTTCCTATTGTGTGCGCGCACACACACACACACACACACACACACACACGCACCCAGCCTGCACACTCCCGCCCACCCTCACCATTGTCATGTATAGTGTTGCTAATCCAGCCCTGTCTCTTCAATATCAAACATAACCTCCATTTAAGGGTGGAAGCCCTTGCTTTCATTCTCATTTTGTGTGTGTGTGCTAGTTGGTGTGTTAATGGGCCCAGTCACCAGTGTGGTGCAATGGGCGGGCTGGTCTGGGATGCCTGTTTAAGTGTTCGAACATGGAAATGAGTCCAGTAAGGTGGGTTGGTTCATGGCTTTGACTCGTCACGAGAGAGTACAGGAATACGGGTTAATGGTTAAGGTTAAGAGACGGTGCCAGGAGAGACTACAGCAATGTTCTTGTTCTGAGGTTATCAGACTCCAACCACCCAGTGTGTACCTCATCCAATGAGAGGGATGTTGCTTGAGGTGTGTGTGTGTGTGTGTGTGTGCGTGCGTGTGTGTGTGTGTGTGTGTGTGTGTGTGTGTGTACACGCTCACCCCTGGAGAGCTGGGTGTTTATGGTTCATTAGCCACACGTACACTTCCGTTCTGTTCTCACTGGTGGAGGGGACAGAGAGCGTTCTCTCTCTCTCTTCCACACACACACACACGGCTCCTCTGTTTTGTTCTGTTCTGCCAGCTCTGATGAACTGGCACGCAGCCTCCTCCCCTCTCCTCCTCATCTCTTAGTAATCAGGGTACCTATGAGACAGACAGGTAGCATCTGTCGCCTTCTCTCCCCTGATCCTTCCCTCCCTCAGTTTTTCCAGCTCCCCCTTCTCTACACCAATGTGTTGAATTCCTCTGACAACGGGAGTGATGTGATAATGTAGTAGATGTCCGAGGAAAACCACTGCAGGAACCAGGCGAACAGAAGCGAACGTCTCCTCCCATTTCCAGCGGACAAGCGTGTTTTGGGTCAGGCCTGCTGTTTGCTGTTCTCCATGTCTGCTGGGGTGTCGGACGCATTTCTTTGTGTAGGATCTAGGACCTCTGATCTGGCCGTAAGGGCCGTTCACCACAGGAAATCCTGAAACTGAACGTTTGTGGTCAATATGGCGAAGGCCCCTCTCGAGTCCGTTCAGCTGCTTGGTGAAGCCGCTGCCATCTGCTGCTCCAGCTCCAGACTCCTTAAGATCTGCTGGGCCACGATGGAGCGACCGGCTCCGATGGTTTGATTTTAAACAGGGCCTTTGGACTAATTAGCATATTTTCACCCAGTGTACAGACAACAGCCCCCCCCCCCCTCAAATGTGTTTGATTCCTCGGCCGTGACAAAGAGCTTCACCCTTTATCCGTGTGTGTTGGTGAGATGTGGGGCCCTTAGATTAAGGGAAAGCTTCCTGCTCTTTGTTTGGGGAGTCCCCCCGGGAGACACGTTGGGAATGACTTTCGTTGAGTCACTAACGCCTCACACACACACACACACACACACACACACACACACACACACACACACACACACACACACACACACACTTTTACATAGACACCTTTTCCCTCCTTTTCTTTTTCAAGCTGCGAGCTATTTGTGCATGTGCGCACACACACACGCGCGCACACACACACACTCACACACACACACACACAGGCCCCCCAGCGTGTTCACAGTAGGTGAGCGCTGCAGAGATTCCCCTGTTCACTTCTCTATACTCAACTAACCAAAACTAACTACACTAGAATAACTCCTACTCTAGCGTAACATTGAGAAACAACACCCTTGCAAAAGATCCAGTCGTCCACGCAAACCTGTGATGTATTGTTGTTTAGCTGACGCCACAGTAAATGTAGAGGCACCTGGGAGGTGTGAGCCCTGATCAACACATGGGGATTCTTTATTAGTTGAAAACATTCAAATAACCAGCTAAATGTTCTTTGCTTTTATACCAGGGTAGTGTGGAGGTGAGGCCGTTGCCTCACAGCTACAAGGTCCTGGGTTTGAATCCAGGATTGCCCGTGTGCCTTTGTGTGGATATCCATGTTGTCCCTGTGTTGGTGTAGGTTTTTCTCCAGCCTCCTCCCACCGTCCAGAAACATGCATTGGGTTTGATAAGTACCATAACAGTTGAAAGACTACTTCCTTTGTTGAAGACGTTCACATTTAAGATCATCTCAGATGAAAGTGTGCAAGTTGCGAGCATTTTACGAGCATGTTGCTTAATTATCTGATGAAATAAAATGTTTCTGTGCACCTTCATCCTGCTGCTACCACCCTGAGTTGTATCATCAATATAGATTAGTGACCCTGTTCCAGACGCAGCCATGCAAGCAAAAGCCATAACCAAAGCTCCAGCAGGCTTCACAGACGAGCTTGGATCATGAGCGTCTTTGGGCTTTCTCTCACTTTGGTGGAGGTGAACCTCAGGCTCATGAATCCGTAATAATGTCACCAACATCATCTGGACATCCTGTTTTTTGAACTTTGTCGTTTGTCGTAGTCATTAGGTTGTGTTTGTCGCACATCTGGGTGACAGACACAGTCAGTCACGTGCTCCGGGACTTTTCGTTAATTCAAGTTTGGGTGGTTCGATGGAAAAGGTGACCTGTTACCATTTCCAGATGTAAATGACAACAAATAAAACTCTGAATTTGTCTCCTTAATAAAATGCTGTCTGTGTCAACAAAAACAAAATTAGTGTGCGTTAATCTTGAAGGACAATCCCTCCGAATGTTTGCACTATTAGAAATTGTCTACACGAGAATGGCAAGTGTCTTGTATGACAACCTCAACACTTTTTTTTAGGTGAAGGTCGTGGCAGAAAGAGCCTCATCCAAACAGCAGCCATTTTAATTTGTTTGACAGGGAGGAGAGGTGATAACCCCCCTCGGCAGCCGCACACCCCCAGAGGAGAGGGAGGTGAGAGAGGCAAAAAACAAGCAGGCAGAGGGGGAGAGAGAGAGAGGGCAAAGGATGGAAGGCTGAGCAGAATAGTGATAAGAGGCTGGATGGAGGGAGTCAGAAAAAGAAAGAGAGCAGTGGAAACGGAGGGAAATATTTGATTATAGCTCAAGGTTGTGTGTTTGTCCAAAGGCTAAAGATTGTCAGCCGGCTAATCGTGGGGCTTGATGCGTGGGTGTGCCCCGTACTTGTTTGTGCGCCTGTGTGGGTCATCGCTATCGGCGCGTAATATATGCTGAGTACACGTGTCTGTGCTCTTCTGCGGGTGTTTGTGTGTACGTTAGGATTTCTGGATGTCAGTTACAGTTCTGTGGGCCTGAGGAGAATACGCCGGGCTCCCTCAGGGTGCTGTTAGTGCCACTCTCATACAGATGTGCTGGGCTGCCACTGCGTGAGTCTCAGTGCGTGTATGTGTGTTGGGCTCCTACAGGAAACTAAACTCTCTCCGCTGGGTCTGAAGTTCTTAATAGGGTTGGATGTTGTTAGAAGTTCTGGTTCTTGTCTTATTGCTTGAGTTGGATTTTTTTAATAGAAGTTAAGCAACAGGGGTGTATGTGTGTGTGTATTACATTTGTATGAACCTACATAAGATGCATAAAAACCTAAACCTAAGCAAGAACCTTTTGTTTCTTATTTTCTTCAGATTCTGACGACGTAGAGAGCAGCTGGCTGGTTTCTGTCAAAGACAAGGAGGTGGGTGGAAATCAGCTACTTCCCAGTGTGTCATCAGTTCTTTGTTTGTGCTTATGGTTTAGGGCTTAGTGATGCGGTTTTAAAAAACAGGAAGTAGAGGGAGATGTACAAAGTCTGAAATGGAACAAACACGTCCACAATGATACGAGGCCCCACTGGCTAAGACTAATGCAGTCCTGCCATATAGTGTGTAGTGTGCAGTACAACTCTGAGTACAAATGCATAAATGAATTTATATAAGTGTATAAGTAATTCAAATATATACAAACAAACCTAATGGATTAATAATATGAAGACTATCAGGATGAAGTCAGCAACGTAACCGGTGTGTGTTTCAGGCTCAGATCTGCAATAAAGACAGAGGTCCCAGGACGTCGGTGCCTCGCGTGCCGAGCAGGTACTACACCACCAAGACCGTGCTGTGTAGAAACTGCAACAAGGCCGGACATCTCTCCAAGAACTGCCCCCAGCCCAAAGTCAGTTGTGCTGCACAGCACATGGACGTCCTCCACCCGCCGCTGGCTGCTAACGTGTGTTTGTGTGTTTGTGTGTGTGCAGAAGCTATCGCCCTGCTTCCTTTGTGGCACCTTGGGCCACCTGTCCAGCGAGTGTCCCAACAAGCACTGCAACAACTGTGGCCAGCCCGGTCACCTGTACAACGCCTGCAGTGAGAAGGCCTACTGGTACAAGCAGTGCCATCGCTGTGGCATGAAGGGACACTTCTTTGATGTGAGTATACGGGGAGGAAGTAGTATACAGAGGCACTTAACGTCAAGAACAATTATCCGTCAGCCCCGTCCTGTAGGTACGACTCCAGGTCTGTGTAGCAGCCTGTCACTCCCCCCTCTTCTTTGTCTCCTACCCATTTTTGCTCTCTCTCTCCCACTTTTTCTCCGTAATAATGAGTGACCAGGGGTCAACACACGCTGCTGTTCACGTTAATTGATACACTTCAGCAATTACAGCTTAGTTATGTCTCTGCCATGCTGCATATCCCGGCTGCAGGCTGTGTGTGTGTGTGTGTGTGTGTGTGTGTGTGTGTGTGTGTGTGTGTGTGTGTGTGTGTGTGTGTGTGTGTGTGTGTGTGTGTGTGTGTGTGTGTGTGTGTGTGTGTGTGTGTGTGTGTGTGTGTGTGTGTGTGTGTGTGTGTGTGTGTGTGTTGGCGCTGAAGGGTGAATCTAATGACCATCAATGACAATTATCCCACCGCAACGTTCATTACCTTGCCCATTTACACTAATGCCAAAGAAACTGAGTATGTAGGAGTCTGCCTGGGCCCCACTGCCCCCCTCTCTCTCTTAGTGTCTCTCTCTCTCTCTCCCTCTCTCCCCCTTTCCGTCAGTCATGTACTGTTCTCTGTAATGGATGAGTAACCAGGTGAACACCAGAGGGAGAGGGGAGACCAGGGCACACATACTGTAGCCCATTCTCTCTCTCTCTCTCTCTCTCTCTCTCGCTCGCTCTCTTTCTCTCACTAACTGGTAGCTCGTGTTTTTTCAGCTCTTCCTACACATCCTAGCGTTCATCTTGCTCTTACCTTCTCCTCTGGATTTTGTTTTTAACAACACACAAAGTTGTGTGCTGTTGTAATCAGCCTTTTCTTGGAATGAATAGCTTTTTTTTTTTCGCCTTACACTCCCAAATTATACTGTACGTGTTACTGTGCGTTTGAGAGAGAAAGAGAGTCAGGTCTCTGTCCCCTGGGCCTTTCTGTGTCTCTCATTAAAGACAGACGGTTGACGGAGCGCGAGTGTGTCGCTCGCCTCGCCTGTCGCCCTCGACAACAACACACTACCCCGGCGGTCTGGGGGGAGCTGGTGTGGGTGGAGGGGCTTGTTGAAGAAAAGAAAGCGAGATGAGAAGGTGGAGGAAGATGCAGCTGGTGAAATACATGTTTGTCCATCTCTGTATTGAAACTACACCTAAAAAAACGCCCTAATGTTGTTTTCCAGCTGCTTTAAGGATCAGGATCTGAGCGAGAGCCTCAGGCTGTAACGTTCACTTCCTAATATATTGTGATTTTGCACATTGTACTAATTTGTGTAGTGTTTGGTGTGCGCAAGACAAGCCAGAGCGCAGCGCCTACTTCAGGCTCTGTCTCTCTCACTCAGTAGGTGTGTAAGTAGATAAATCTTGTTGCCTGCGGCGACTCCGGCATTTTCAATTTCCCAGTGGGAAGCGGCGGCGGTTGGGAGAGGATGTCGGAACGCTTAAGGAACAGCGTGGCGAAGCCCCGGAGATAATGCTTTGGCTACACCGGGACAAAACCACTGACTGCCTTACTTACTGGCTGTTTGAGTGACTGGCTACAGAGACGCGCGAAGGGGAGACGGGCTGTTGCTAGGAAATCGGCGTGATAAACAAGTCAGTCAGACGGACGGGTGACGCCGTGGTCCGTTTATCAGTTTCATTTAGGTCTCCTCTCACTCCCCTGTCTGTTAATCAGCGTCTGTGGTTAATGCACTTCTCATTCTCACGGGCTGAACACGTCCCTGCAGTCCGCTCACAACAGCAAGGCCTGAAGACTTGCATCTTCGTTAATTCTTTTGATTCCCATTACTTTTATTGTATCCGCATATTCATGACACGATGACCTGACCTGTGTTTTTCCTCCACTTAGGCTTGTCCGGAGATCTGGAGACAGTACCACGTCACAGTAAGTGCCTTAAAACCCACCAACATTCACTTCTCCCTGAGTTCAACGTGAACAGCACAACAAGTTAAAAAAAACCATCAAAATCAGAGAAGGTGAAACAGTTGTGTCCAGAAAACAACACACTAAAGAGGTTAATGGTGCATTTATGTAGAACATGCGTGTGACAGTCATTATGCTCATATGGAAAAGCACACGCACACATCACCACAGTGCCAGAGTTTAATCTGCAGCCTCGCAATCAAAAGCGTTTTTAAGCAACGGCGCTAAAAACAGAGGCGACAACTCTTTCAGTGTCACGCATCACCACACCTGCTTTATCAGAAAAGTCCCATTACACATACAAGGCAAATGATGCGCCTGCATTTTACATACTGTTTACCCCGACGCAATGCTAGAAATAGCGCTTGTTTAAAAATGTGTAGAATTTACTAACGGTTCGAACTCAATGTGTCAAATTTGACAAAATCCCACTGGATGCGGTCGTTCTGCTCAAAGTCCCAATTAAAAGCAGAGAAATGGAAAAGCAAGTGGTGGTGCGGGGGTGAGTAAGCCACCAGGAGCCAATGACACCGCTTAAGTCTGCTCCATGCAGATTTCATCAGAATATGACAATGTGTTCTATATAATTGTTATTGTACCAAACATCTCAGAATAATCAGTCATTTTACCTCGGGGGCAGTAGTTAGATGTTTTGACATTTACAAAGACGTAATTTAGTAATGATTGGTTGAAAAAGCTCATAGGTCACATAAACATAAACTAATCTGTACCACAATGAGTCTAGCTGTATGTTATATGTTTTATATATATGTTTTAAGCAAAGATGACTGAATCAAATGTTTGTTTTTACATGAAGCAGTTGGTCGTGGTTGTTATTGGCCTTGAAGACAGCAGATGAGTGAACCCTGGCGAAAAAAAGCATTGCCAGCCATTAGCAAAGTCACAGAAGTGGCGCTGTGTGTGTGTTGTTGTTTTTGTTTTTGTTGATTTTTGCCTTTTGGCTTCATTTTCAACCTAAGTGCACACGTGAGAGAAACGGTGTGTCACAGAGTAGAAAACCCTGACGGCTGCACGGGCCGTGTGTCAACAGGAGGCAGCGTCTGGTTTGTTTGTGCGACTCCAAAATCTCAAACGATAAATAGTGGTTTTCTTGGCTCCTCGTGTGTGTGTGTGTGTGTGTGTGTGTGTGTGTGTGTGTGTGTGTGTGTGTGTGTGTGTGTGTGTGTGTGTGTGTGTGTCTCTCTCTCACTCTCACTCTCTCTGAACGAGGGGGTGATATAGACCTCAGCCTAAGAGAAAAGAGCAGCTTGTTTGTCAATTAAAAGACGTGATAAAGCATGAAATGGGCTGCCAACGCCACGCGGGACGAGGGGAGCGAGAGCAGTGGAAGGAGCGTGTGCGCCCGCATATATCTGGGCGTGCGTCGCGTCTCCGCGTCGGTGTGTGTTGGGAGGTCTGTCACTCTGCTCTATGGAGATTAATTAGCAGGAGCTGTCTAATGAAAAGGCAGCATCGTTAGCACTGGGGGAGCACGGCGGGGGGGAGGAGGGGGGAGGCAGGATGGAGAAGTTGCAGGGGAGACGCTGGCAGCGAGAGTGGGAGTTGGATTTAATTGTTGCCTATGTGTTGGTGGAGGGGTGTGGGGGGGGGGGTATGATTCAGCGTAGAGTTTCACTTTGAACCACAGACGAGAGGACAAGACCCCCGCTCGAGAGTCTTTGGTTCCCTCCTAAGACGGGTTTGTGTGTGCGTGGGTGTTTGTGGCGCCGTGCTTTAACGGGTGGAGGATTGTGACCCGGTCTAATTGAAGTATTTAAGCCATTTAAGCACTGGGAACAGAAGGTCGTTACAGATCCAAACTGGCATGGGGGCGAGGGGCCGGCGCGCGCCCACACGCACGCATACGCGGGGCTCCTTCTGTTTAAGACAGCCTCATTTTATTCATGATGCTGTTTATGACCCTGAACTCCCCAATGTGAGAAGGTGTGTGTCTGCGAGCGTGCGTGCGTGTGTGTGTGTGTGTCTGTGTGTGTTCGCTCGCTCGCTCGTGTTCGCTTTGGGAGATGTGACTCTGTCACCTTCCGCTGGGCTCAGCCAGGTGTGAAAAGGCATTCTGTCAGACCTCCCTGCTACTGGGTCCATTTATCCTTCGTGTGTGTGTGTGTGTGTGTGTGTGTGCGCGCGCCGGGTCCGTTTATCTTCCGTAAGTGTATGTGTTGTCTGCCTGCACCTGGCCCTCGACTAACAAACTCCTCCAAACCGCACAGTATATACCACAAAGCCCTGGGGTATTTACTGAGAAAGTAAGATACTGACACACATGGACACACACAAATACACACATACACTTGTACAAATAATATAGAGGAGTAAAAAGCTATCCACGACATTTCCATCTTGCCTGGGTCGTATGGCTCCAGCGCCACGGCCCTATTTTCACACAAGCGTGAGTCTCTTCTTTAAGGAACGGGCCTGATGAGCCTTGCACACGCCCACAGACGCCCTGCTCTTACTTCTTCCTCTTCACACAGCTCTGTAGCAGGGCTCCTCTTCCTGCAGACTCCAGCTGCTTACCTCCTGCCCTCTCACAGTTTCGTACTTTCGTCACTAGATGCTCTTCATACAAATATTACTGGAAACCCCCTCCCCTTTGTTTTGGATGGATAGTTTTTTTTTATGCCAGTCAGCATTCTTCACTTCTGAGTTTCTGGGGGTTCCTTGATTTCTTTTTTTTTTCCACTGAAGCCTAATGCACAGGTGTGAACATGCTACTTTCACTCTACAAGTCAAAGTCTGGCCGATAGTTTTGTTATTAGACCTGTGCTTTTTTTTTTCAACTAATGGCATTTCTCGTAACTGTTTTGCCTCATTGCTCGTCAGCTGCCAATTCTAAGCATAGTCGAAGGATGCCTCACATTTATGGAACCACAGCAGTGTTGGAGTTTGCAGGAGAGACGTGAAAACTACATTATAGTCACAAACTGCAGGAAAAACAGGAAATGTTTAAGCGCAAGAAGGTCGGAGCATGGGAGGAGTAGTCAAGTGATGAGCGGATGGAGCGTTAGCGACTGCTGTCTGTGCACGAGCTGAATGAATGCGCGTTAATATCATGTTCATGCTCACACACAGCACAGTGAGACTTCTCCTTCATTACCGTTGTCAGGGCCCTGCTGTGAGGTTGATACTACAGCGCCACCCTCTGGCCGCTGTAGGAAGTGGCGGCTTTGGTCCCCTGTTTGGTTTTACCCGGTTTAACCTTTAACCGCAGAGACTTAAAGGCTCACAGACGATGGACAGAGAATGAAGGTGTCTATGAAATGGTGAGAGCACAGAGAGAGAGAGAGAGAGAGCGGTCGAGCGAGGGGCTGATTGGTACAGGTGTATGCTGTGTGAGCATTGATTGGCCTCTCTTTAGATAGTGGCGGTGATACCTGAACATGCCGCTTTATTGATTGGTGTCTGATCTCACGGTGGTGTCAAGTGTGTGTGTGTGTGTGTGTGTGTGTGTGTGTGTGTGTGTGTGTGTGTGTATGTGTGTGTGTGTGTGTGTGTGTGTGTGTGTGTGTGTTTGTGTGTGTGGCCCATTTTCTCTATCGATCGTTTCCCTGAGGACGTTTGTGTTTGGTTTAAAGTGTGTTTGACCTTTTTGTTTGACACAGAAATGAAGCCATTCCGACTCCTCGTCCACTCAACTCTGTTCGGTTTCCTGCCTTCTCACCTGACTGCCTTACTTTGCACTTTTCATTTATTATGTTGTACCTTTTCATAGCGTTTTTGTCTCACTGTTCTTCTCCAGAAGGTTTTCTTCTGTGGGCTCAATTCAGCCTCGCCTTTGTCGGCTCAAGGTTAGGACATTTTGTCTCTTAAAATCCTCTTATTTTTTTTCAGAAAAGAAAATACATTTACATTTATTAAAAATGAATGTAATGAAGTAGTCTTTGAGTTTGTCCCTGACAAATTATAGCTCATAATGCATTGAGTGCTTCAATATTTGGGGTTGTGCAATTTCAATGTCCCATTTTTTTCATTTTATTTGAATAAAAGTATCATTACTTCAGTAGGGCGTAAAGTTTAAATTCTTTACAGCTTCATTGTTGTGTGCAACCCTAAAATGTCAGGGGTTTGAAATTTACATCCTGAATTAATGAAGCAGAAAATGGTTCTAAAAGCTTGAACAGGCCTGTGCTCACCTTTTGTCTGATATTAGGTTGATATTTCTTTTCTGCCATTTCTTTGAATCTGAACAGCCATTTCTTTAAAGTTTAAAAAAAATAAAATCAAGTTAATTAAAATGCTTTATTTCCAGATATACAAAACGTATATTAATTTATGTGAATGTTAATTAAGTAATGTGTGCTTTATTTGGATTTAAATTATTTTAAATAAAAGCATAAAGGTAATAAACAGAATTGAGTTCAGTTGTATTGTTGTAAACTTAAGGGATTTTTTGTTCACTTGTAACATAAGGGACTTTTATATTATGGGATAATGTGTCATATGTGGAAGCTCTCCACTTCCTGTTAACAAGTAGCGATTTGGTTACTTACAGAATGCAATGCTCCAGTTAATTAGTGACTTTTATTGTAGAAATCCTCTGAGAATCTGACCAGTATCTTGTGTTGCAGATTCTTTCTATTTTTGGGGAAACAGAAAAAAACTACCGACTACTGAGTCTGAAGCTGAACTTGTAACACAAAGCTTTGGTTTAAAAATAACAGCGTTTGTTTACAACTGTTAGTTAGTAGCTATGACCCTGTCTCTGTGTCCTTTTTAAAAACTTGACTTTGGCCTAGGACCATTTATGCTGTGTGGAGTTAGAGTGCCACTATGTGGTCAAACAGGGAACTGCACCCTAAACACATTATTACTAAAGGTTATAAGGCTATATATATATATATATATATATATATATATATATATATATATATATATGTATATATATATATATATATATATGTATATATATATATATATATATGTATATATATATATTACTAAGACTAATAAGGGTCTGTATTAACCAATAATGTTAAAGGCGTGTTTACATTTCCTAGCATCATAATTGTAAGTAATTTAATAGTTATAAACTATACCACAAATAGTCTTTTTTTTTAATGCTGAGCTCAAAATGATAGATTGGAGCCTTAACCTTTGTTCCATTTCTCATTCTGCCCTTCCCTCTGTCTGAATGACCTCATTGAGTCTCCATTCATACAGTCCTTTAAATCCACATCCATTCAGTGGACTGTTTTTGCTGCCTCATCACTGTACAGTACGGACTCTCTGCCGCTCCAAAAGGCTCCCCTTCCTTTATTCAAGCCCAGACAGAGATATTGATGGTGCGGGAGAGACAGGGAAGGTACATTTGTACAAGGAAATGGCTTTTGTATTTTTTTTTAAATGAGTTCTTTGAAAAAAACGTCAGTCATCAAGGCAAAGACAGTACAATTATACAGGTGTAAATCATTTGAACGGTTTGTGAAAGGGAGGAGCAGTGCAGAACAGCGTAAGCAGGGAGAAAATTAAAGGAATGTTGTTTACACACAGTTTTAAAATACTTTCTTCATAGATGTTATAAATTGTACACTGATTATAGTGCAAGTCATTTATCATTTTCTAGAATTTCGTTAACTTTATAATTCATATCCAGACAAATTTCTTTAATATATGAATCAATGTGATTAATTTCTCGGAAAAAATGTCAAACATCACAGTTTGGCCTCATTTTATGGGAAGACACGGACGTTGCACCTGGGCGCCTATTGTTGGGTGCATGTTTTCGGCTCCGGCGCTGAATGTCCATGCAGAACCATAGGAATGTAGTGTATGCAGCCGCACACGTGCCCGCGTGCTCACTCACAGGTGCAGTGTTATCAGAGGCTGTGCAGGCTTTACGGCTCTTTGTGCCTTTTCGCTTAGCTGGATGGTGTCGATTTTGTTGTGTCTGGTCGGCTGAGAGGTGCAACCGGGGTTTAGCGCTCTGACCGGAGAGCATACAAGACCCAGTCCATCTGCTTATGTTGTGTCTAGATTCTTGTCTCCGCGTGAGTCGCCTCCGACTAATTGCGGGAAATAAAACGGGGCCTCGCTCCGGCCGCAGCGGAATTAAGCGTCTCGGCTCCGCGGAGCTTTTTCACTGAGAAAAGCCATTGAATAACTTGGAGCTAGATTTGAATAGATTAGTGTGTATCCTCTGTTCGCCTTCCACGGTTTGACCAGATTACCTCAAGTCACTGCCCCGGGAGGAGGGATTTCTCAAGCGGTGGCAACCCGGCACCGTTCACCACTGCATTCCGGGAGCAGTTCTTCTCTATAAAAAGAAAATTAGGACTCCTCCGAGTTTTTCCTCAGACTGATTTGACAGACTGACGGGATCAGATAGGAGGAGCCTCTGGGAATTGGGCCGTGTGAGAGCAGGGCTAGGTGTTTGGTCTGAGTCTTTGTTAAGTGGCAGGCAAAAAGGGGGCAGGAATCACATCTGCTTAATTTATAGGACACCTACCCTTGTTGTTGTTCTTCTGTAGCTTTTCTAACCACACACACACACACACACACACACACACACACACACACACCTCTCAAACAGTCTCCTATGAGCAATTGCTTTTCTTGTCCCTTATCATAAGTGAGTGTGAATCCTATAATTAATTTCTTTACAGTTTGTGAAATTCTACAAATTCCCCTGTGAGCCTGCTGCTCATTTTCCTATTCTGTTTGAGAAGATGTTTACCTTTTAGCCATTTCATTTCTCCAATTCACAGCTGTCTAATTAATCCTCCTTGTTAACCTAATATATACATACAAGCATGCTACACGCATGCACCACAAGGGCCTGTTTGTTTTGGTATGAGCCCAGTAGTATTGCGTTGTTTTGCGAGGCTGTTTCCTTTGATAACGCATGCAGAGTCGGTCCCCGGTGGGTCTGGTAACATATGCAAACTTCTCCCTATTGCTGCAATAACATATGCAAAACAGTGCCGCTGGCCCCGGCCCCTTACGCTCCCACCAGTGCTACTGTTCAGACCCCCCCCCCCCCCCTTTACACACATACACAAGCCTGTTTGCTCCTCGGATCGTGTTTGATAACTGTGTGTGTGTTCCTTCAGATTGTCGTCTGTAACAGTCTGAGCTTTGTGTTGGCCGAAGGATTATCACGGCTTTGCCACCAGCAGCTAAAGCAAGGAGCACAGGAGAGCGGGGCTTAGAGAGACACAGTGCATGTGTTTGGACAAGTGTGGGAGAACGCAGTTGTGTGCGTGTGTGTGTGTGTGTGTGTGTGTGCATGAGAAGCCACGGATGGGTGGTTGTCTGTGTCCACACAGCAAAGCTCTTAGGACCTTCTCAAACACCCTCCTATACACACATTCACTCACTGTGTCCTAAATCGTCCTCTTCCCAGATTCAACCTGGCTGCAGAAGCTTTCCACGTCATATTAACAGGAAGTGTCTGTCTTTCATGTTTCAACATGGGTTGCTTCTGTCCTAAGACACCCAACATTTAGACACAACATTTAGAGCATTTAGAGCTATCTGTTCCCGGTTTTTGACACAAACTCACAGAGCGCATCTGGATAAAAAGTAACACCTGTGGATCTCTGATGACGGAGTATCTGTGGCTGTTTATCCCACACGATTGTGTCAGTTCACAGACCCATTTGCCACTGAATTAAAAAATCAGGTTCAGGATCAGATTCGTGTTGATGCCTGACATACTTGTTGACTGAACCTCAATGAATAAAGTGGCTTTCTCTACAAACCTACAAATGCTTCTCAAGTACTTTCACATCCTAAAATTACCCTGTGTCACACAGGCTTTCTTTGCACAGACAGACTCTCTAGGATGCCTCAAAAACCCCTGAGAAGGAAAGATAACGACACCAAATTGATATAATCCCCCCAGCCCTCACCCAGTTAGCTTGTGGAAGCCCCCAGTAGGCTGTGCCGGACGGAAACACAACGCGGGAATGAGCGACGGATGAAGCTTCATCTGGTTAATTAATATTGTATGAGGCAGACGAGCCCTCGCTTACACATATATTGACCTGCGTTCACTTTTTCAGAGAACTATCATGGGTTGATAGAAAAATAGGGGATTTCATTTCTTCTTTTCTCTCACATTCATTCTGTGTATGTGCTGGATCAGAGTATATGGAGATAACACAAGCTCAAGGTCAGAGAGGGAGCGACGGAGGAAGACCTACAGCCAATTTACATGAAAGATGAATGGGAAGAAGGGCAGGAAGGGTGGAGGTCTGGGGGCTTGAAACGGGGACTGAGATCTCTTTAGTGTGTGTGTGTGTGTGTGTGTGTGTGTGTGTGTGTGTGTGTGTGTGTGTGTGTGTGTGTGTGTGTGTGTGTGTGTGTGTGTGTGTGTGTGTGTGTGTGTGTGTGTGTAAGCTTGCAAAAGGTCTCTGATCTCCTGGCCTTTGTGATGGAGATGGGCCCGGCCGGTCTGACCCGATAATGACGCGACGCCCTAATAGCATTCATCTCTTCTGCCACAAAACTACTCAAGCGGAAAAGAGAGAGGGAGTGAGAGATAGAGAGAGGGGGGTGAAAAAAAAAAAACAAGTGTGCGGGGTAGGCGTGGGGACGGAGAGTGAGCGGAGGGCAGGGAGGAAGGGAGAGGAGAAGAAAAGGAGGGGAGGTTAGCTAAGCTATGTTTAAGAAATGACATGGGGCAAAAATCATTTGTAATCTCTGAATCAGGGTTGAGGATAGGAGGGGGCAGTGTGTGTGTGTGTGTGTGTGTGTGTGTGTGTGTGTGTTTGTGTGTGTGTGTGTGTGTGTGTGTGTGTGGGACATTAGCAGTAAATGCACTTTGCCTGTGTCTCGTCTCTCTCTTTATCAGTGTATATTTGCTGTGGGTGCTGGAGCATGGAAGGCTTTCAGAACACTGGCCCATAGGGGAAAGGACCCTGTGTGTCCAATATACACACACACAGATGGTTACTTATCATATAGGGTCATTACCAGGTCTCTAACTAATCACCGGTTTATATCAGGACCCACATTCACTGTACAATACGCAGCAGCTCGTATCCATAGAGAGCATGGGAATGATGGCACAGAAGAGGGAGAATAAGAAGCAAATGGAAGATTAAGCACAGTTTTATTGTGACCATCGTGTTCATTAATATAAAACGGTTTTGCATTCAAATGAAGACTATTGATTTTTTCTTTTTTAAACGTGTCTTCCCATACTCAGACTAAGAAGGGTCTCCCTGCAGCGGCTCCAACAGAAGACAGCGGCCGTTCTCCTGCCTCTTGCTACAACTGCTCCAGGAAAGGACACTTTGGCCACGTGAGTCACTGTCTCTGTCAGTCCAGGTCCCCATTTGTCTTTGTTCAGCGGACCAGGCCTATGTATAAGAACCTAATGCTGTTGAAGTACAATTTAAATAAAGCAAAGTGAGTCAAAGTTTTGGCTGATTATTAATTTGTAAGGATTGTTCTACATGAAGTGAAAAATATCTGGGAATCAATCAATTCATTTTTCAGTTTTTTTCAGGTGCATGTTTGACCTCACTGTGTTTTGTGTGTGCTCACATGCCCTCATGCTTGTGTTTGTGCTTTCCTCAGGCCTGTACACAGCGAAGGATGTTTAACGGGGTGTATCCCAGCACCCCATTCATCAACCACTATGACACTGTGCAGGACATCAGAAGAAGACAGAACAGAATAAATCTGAAGGCTGAAAGTAAGTCACACAGCTTCACTTTACTTGTCTGTTGATGTCAACTACATCCTTATTGAACAGGTCACAGATCATGAATTGATTTGGGTATTTGGCTGGGTATCTTTTTAGGTTGTTTTTTTTTAAGCTTCACTGAACATTTAGCTGCAGTTCACATGCTCAGTAAACTAATTTGAAAAAACAGAATAATGTCTAAAGACTGATCGACTGAGCAGAGCTGAAATGAATAGCTTGTTTGTTTTGTATACACTTTATATATTTCCCAAGTTGTAAAGTACTCACATTCTCACTTCTGTGTCAGAATTTCTGTATGTAATGCAAACGTAACGATGGAGACAATATCAACCTTTATCCACTTTGTTTTATTTTTTCCCCCCCAGGACTGAAAAAAGAAGGTTATTTCTCCTCCGCTACTCAGAACCCTCCCACACCGGGCCCACCGAGGAAGAAACGGAAAATGGACCATCGGTCCAACCATTCGCCTCATCAAACCACTACCAACCACAAACCCACCCATGTGTTTTTTACAGACAGTGACTTTAAGGATGCGACTCCCAAAATGAATAAACACAACAAGCAAAAACAACAGGAAAGCTCTGGAAAAGTTAAACCATGGAAACCTAAGAGACCAGTCCCTACCTCTAGGGACAAGATCCCGCCAAATAAGATCATTTTTGATGAATCAGCTGACTTCCCCAGAGGAGGAGACAAAAGACAGGACTTACGGAAGAAGATGAAAAACAAGAAAAACAGCAGGGCAGAGCGTCTCTGTTGGTCTGTAACTGGGGAGATGCAGGGCTCACAGTCAAAACAGAATGGGCAGAAGAAAAAGAAGGGGGCTCAAGTCCAGAGGACTGCTAAGAAAAAGTGTGGTGGACCGATGTATCCAACAGATGAGAACCTGTTCATCATTAAGCAGAGACGGCGCAGATAGCGTCATTATCGGAGGCTGTGACGATTTTTATGATCGGGATGTGACTCTGGCAAAAAAAAACTGACTCTGAAAAGAGTCAGTGTTGTTCACTCATGGCATTTTCATGTGTCACAGTAAAAAAAACACATTGATGTCTGCATTCATTTTCTTTCACACTTTTCTTACTGTGACAAGTCAAAACATTTTGTTGTCTCAAGCCTAATTATGTCTTTCATTGTCCTCTAATTCAGACAGTAAAGTCTTATTCGGACACTGTGGGGGTAACAATCCAGTTACAACTACCGGTTGTTCAGTAATAATTTGATAAACAACAATTTAATTCCACAGTCGACTTGTATTTTTAAATAAAAAAATTGATTCTTTGCATTGAACACATTTTAAATTGTTGCTGCTTTTTGCAGGTGAAAAGGTGACATTTTAAAAGTACCATTAATATTTGCAGTTCAATGGATGCCTTAGTCCTTTAACACTCACTAAATCATACATGTAAATCTAAATAAAATATAATGTCATTATGACCAATATGTTTAATCAGCGGCACACACAACTTAAAATCAGGACAGAGCAGCACGTGTGTTTTTGTTAACACATGGAACCTTAACATCAGTGCATGAATGTGCTTCCTCTCCCTTTTATACAGTAGTTCTGTAACTGAGGTAATAAAATAACATCCATCTGTTCATCTTAAACCTTGTGTAAGACCTTTTTACTTTCACTAAGAATTTACACTGACCGTGTTACTATATGTTTCGTGGGGGCCAGTCATTTTTGTTTGGTGTCATTCTAGCTTGTATAATAACTGAGACTTGATTATTAGTTAACATTTATAAGTAGACAAATGTGATCCTAGGTAATAGACAATGACTCAACCACTTCATTTTGACAGATTTAGTTTCAGGATATTTTGCAGATGCACGTTTTGTAATAATCAGGCATAAAAGGCGTTTTTCTTCTAAATCATTCCAATGATTTTTGCCTTGTGTGTCAGGGAACATTAACCCGTTGAACAAAACCTAGCTGTATGTGCCAAAGTAACTTCTGCTGCACGGCTCGAGTCATGACTCTTACCAACACTAGTTCTGTATATGTGTATAAACTGCTCGTTTACCATATTTCCCGCCACCTCTTACAGTCCTTGAAGGCCTCACACTGACTGTCACCACAACGGACGGCCGATGAAGGCAACACACGAGGAGCTCGTGACGTTATGTCACGTGACGCTAACCGTTTCGGACCGGAAGAGGCTTCATTGTGAAATCTTTCACGGCGTATGAGCACATACAGCTGAGACGTCTCCGGAGCCGGACGGGAAGAGAAATGGACAGCGGTTTGTGCCCAACTGGTGACGCTGCGCTGGACCAGGCGCTCACACAGTGGCTGCTGTATGACAAGGTATCTGACGGCTAGCGAGCTAGTTAGCTTGTTGCCCCGTAGGAGTCCTGTTTGGAAATGATTTTCCTCTAGTTTATGTTTTTAGTGTCATTTAAGTGATTTAACTCTTAATTAAAAGCATCAACCATCTAAATACTGTGTTGATAAGACAGCTTAAACTTAAACAAATTACACTTTCTGTAACAGTAATGTTCATCTTAACACATACCAGGAAGTACCGTTATGTTTAGGATTTTGCATACTGTGATTGTGTAAATAAAACTGATTTAGTGTCAGATTAAATTGGAGGCCGTGTATTTTAATGATAACATTACATAATTTTAACCCTATGACGCTTTACAAATCGGTGATTTCCTCATATTCAGCACTCCTAATGGGACTCCTAGGTATGAGAATTTAGTGTTAACTTAGTGCTAACTATAAATCCCATTAGACAAAAAAGTGAATATAATAAACTTTTTGGAGTACGACGTTTTTGTTAGGATGACATCCTTGTAGTTCTCCCTGTCTGTCTCAATAATACGCTGAAGACACTTATCATTTGACACAGATGACTTGCAGTACTTCACAGATTCACACGTAGTTATACTAATAAGCATCCGGCCATCTGACCAACACAAACGAAGTCATCTGTGGTCCTAAACAGACATGGGATGCCTCCAATCAGGTCTGATTGGTCCTATGATAACTGCATTAGGGCAGCTGCCTCAGTGGTCTATTATAACAAGATTTATAAATTATGTGAGAATTCTTCAGTACTTTGCGGTGGTTGAGATATCAATACATTCAATAGCATTTACAACAAAAATAGGTCTATTTTTTCACCAGCTGCTTTTGTTGTGCAGTTAAAACCATTTCCTAAATGTTTAATAAACTCACAGCTGTAGTCTTGTAATAAATATAGATAATGTGGCATTTACTTCTGTGTATAATAAATTATGGGAATTTCTTTCCTTTCCAGAATCCCAAAACAGTAGCTTTGGTTCAGGACCTGGTGAAGGAAGGAGCAGTGGAAACCTTGAAGAAATGTTTTTCCTCCAGGATGGAGTTTGGTACAGCAGGTCTGAGAGCAGTTATGGGCCCGGGCATATCCTGCATGAACGACCTCACTATTATCCAGACCACACAGGTCCGTTAAGAAATTAACTACTGCTACACATTAAGCTCCAGGTCACATGGAATGCTGGACATACACATTATTGTATCTTGTTCGACTGACTAACTTATGGGCGATATATACACGACCATGCAGATCCTTTTCTCAATGTTGCTTTTCCTCGTGTTTTTTATTTATTTTTTCTCCACTCTAACAGGGTTTCTGTCAGTACCTAGAGGACAGTTTTGGGAACCTAAAGGAACGGGGTGTGGTGATTGGGTATGATGCCAGGGCCCACCCAGCCAGCGGAGGCAGCAGTAAGCGCTTTGCCAGCCTGGCTGCAGCGGTTTTCATCAGCCGAGGGGTTCCTGTCCACCTCTTCTCTGACATCACCCCAACACCATTTGTGGTAATCAGTTTCAGTTCAGTTTCAATTTTATAAATTAGGGATTATTAATTGCAAATCAGTGGCATACACGATAAAATACATGTGGTTAAACAAACACACCATGTAATTTTAGTAGAATAAGTATATCAGAGGAAAGAAAATCTACCTCAACTCAGCTCTCTTTTTTTTTTTCTGGCTTCAGTGGGACAGAAGCAATGGGGCAAATTCCATTCATGACCACACTTCTTCTTAGTATAGGCCTACTGCATGTTGCAAAATGTGCTGTTTCACTGTGCTGTCATGCTATTTACAGGACATAGTGTCTGCACGTTACATCAACATGCAGTCAAGCATATAACTTTACAACATTTTTATTGTATATATTGTGTTTTAATTTAACACTAGGTAATTTAATAAAAGTTGGATATATTGTTGTACAATGTTTACACATAGACCTATGCAGAAACTTATTTGTTCATTTTGAACACAGAAGGATCCACTTAAGCAAACACAAAAAAATGTCATTCTCACACTACTCATGTCTTTGTTACTCAGTTGTGATTGAGTGAGCGTTAGTGGGTTAGTTAGTTGGTGGGACTGCTTGTTTTTTGTTTTAAATTTAATTTCACAAGCTTTTTGTGTTCTTCATTCATTTTCAGTCAAATGAACACCCACACTACTTCTGTAAAAACAAGTACACAGATTTTGTGTATTTTACGATACAAAAGTACATTTGTGGACATTTTAAATTAGCACTAATATTGCTACATGGCAAGTTATTGTTATTATTGCTTTTGTAGTAACCATAGGTGTATTGAAACGTTATTCTTTTTGTCTGCCTGTAGCCTTTTGCAGTTTCTCACCTGAGTCTGTGTGCTGGTATCATGGTGACTGCTTCTCACAACCCCAAACAGGACAATGGCTACAAGGTAACACTTACCATGTATTTACTATTATTTTTCTACCAAAGTTTGTTCCTGTCCTTGTTCTAATTACATGATCAATAAGACCTTGTTAAGTTACCTCTGCCTCTACCTCAGGTGTACTGGGAAAACGGTGCACAGATTGTTTCTCCTCATGACAAAGGAATCTCCAAAGCCATTGAAGAGAACCTCGAGCCTTGGCCCGAATCCTGGAACACGGAGGACGCTTTAAAGAACCCCTTGCATAACGATCCCTACGCGGTCATCCACTCAGAATATTTTAAAGCCATCCAAAAACACTGTCATCACAGGTGATGTATAATGCTTCTCATTTCAAAATGCTTTTAAAACTGACTGTCTGTGACGCATCTCAAAACCTAACGAGAAACATTAACTTTTCCTTAACAGGGAATTAAACAAGAGGTCAAATGTGAAAATTGTGCATACATCTGTGCACGGAGTTGGTCACACATTCGTTCAGGAAGCTTTTAAGGCTTTTAACCTTCACCTGCCGTATGCCGTAGAGGAGCAGAAAGATCCAGATCCGGAATTTCCTACTGTCAAATACCCAAATCCTGAAGAGGGAAAGGGAGTCCTGGTATGCACTGAACATTCATATCAACATGCAGTCACTCACAGATTCTTCGTCTGGGTTAAAGTTGTAATAAGTGTTTGTTTTCACAGACTCTGTCATTTGCACTGGCAGAGAAGGAAGGAGCTGCTGTGGTGTTGGCAAATGACCCTGATGCTGATCGCCTGGCCATTGCTGAGAAACAAGAGAGGTGAGTTTAACTAACTATTAATAAACAAAATCGCAGTTTCACCTTAAATACAACAAGAACTTTTATTTCCAAAAAGGGAAAAAAATAGGTTTATCTTTGAGGCATGCCACATATTGCAGGAAAAGAGTTTCATGCTTAAAGTATGTGTGTGTCTCTATCAGTGGACAGTGGCGAGTGTTCAGTGGGAATGAACTGGGAGCGTTGCTTGGCTGGTGGATGTTCCGCTGCTGGAAACAGCAAAACCCTGACGATGCTGCTGTGAAAAACCTCTATATGCTGTCAAGCACTGTCTCATCCAAGATACTGCGTGCTATTGCCCTCAAGGAGGGTTTTCATTTTGAGGTAATGCAGTGAGCTGTGAGCTCATAAAACGTGAAATATGACAGCATGTTTTTAATTATTTACATTGTGTCAGGAAGTTGATCTAAAACGACAACAAACTCATTATTATTATTATTATTATTATTATTATTATTATTATTATTAATAATAATAATAATAATAATAATAATAATAATAATAATAATAATAATAATAATAATAATAATAATAATAATAATAATAATAATAATAATAATAATAATAATAAAAAAAATAATAATAATATTATTATTGTTCCAAATGAGAAGTGTCAAACACCACTTCAGTTTCTTTTACCTGTTTGGACAGGAAACACTAACGGGATTCAAATGGATGGGGAACCGGGCCAGCACTCTTTTGGAGCAGGGAAAGAGTGTCCTCTTTGCATTTGAGGAGGCCATAGGTACACACACACACACACACACACACACAGAGCTAATGTTGTCCAGAAGGTTTAACTGTACTGTTTGTTCACATAATGATCTCCACAATGTCACATGCTGAGTTAATTGGATCCTTCTGTTACTCACGTTAAGTCAATTTAACTATATTCAGTTGACAGCTAAATTAGTGTTAGTCCTTTATAACATATAACATGTGAAGACACTAACATGCTGCCATATAGTAATCTGAAATACTTCACACTATACTGTACATACTAATGCTGGTATAACACCGGGTTTAGTAGGTATAGACTGAATCCCACCCACCCAGCACCAGCCCGGAGTTTTACCAATAATCATTGAAATCAGTAAAAACACAAAAGCTGCCTGGATCAAGTGAGAATCTTGCTTATTTGAATTATGTCCACTGTGACTGCTGAAAGATGACACAAACTGGGTTTTATATGGTGTTCACACAGAGACACGAGCACGCAACATTGTGTAGCTAAGTGTATACCAATATAACGTGATTATGATGCTGTAACTGGAAGCACATGTCTTTCCACATGCTGTTACTAAAAGAAGCGAGTGACTACAGCAGCTGGAGGTTTACACATACCAGAGATGAACTGAAAGTGTGCGTACGTATGTGTTCCAGGGTATATGTGTAGTCCCTCTGTGTTGGACAAGGATGGAGTGAGTGCAGCCGCCATTGCAGGAGAGATGATCTCCTATCTGGACACTAAAAACACTAGCCTTTCTCAGCAGCTCACAGCCATCTATGAAGAGTAAGCTCAGCTAATAGAGACCTTTCGGTATACATAATAAAACTGAAAGTGCAAGCGATGACCCTTCTCTCTCATTCTCACCCTGACAGATATGGCTACCACATCACCAAGAACTCCTACTTTATCTGCCACGACCAGGATGTGATTCTCAGCTTGTTCGAGCGTCTGCGCAACTACAGCGGCCAGAAGGACTCGTATCCCACTGAATGTGGCCGTTTCTCCATCTCCGCTGTCCGAGACTTGACCACTGGCTACGACAGCAACCAACCTGACAACAAGGCTGTAAGTACACAAAATGGCACATTTAAAACATTTGTTGGAGGCTAATAACATTTTACAGTTTTTTTAAAAGCCTTATTTCTGAAGTAGGTGTTTGTGTGAAATGTTGCTTTTTTGTCTTTCAGATTCTTCCCACTTCCAGTTCCAGTCAAATGATCACTTTTACCTTCTCTAATGGAGGTGTGGCCACTATGAGGACCAGCGGCACTGAGCCCAAAATCAAATACTACACTGAGCTCTGTGCTGCCCCTGGTAACAGGTAAATAACTGTAGAGAGCAGCAGCATTCCTAGTATGAAATGGCAGATAATATCACGCACCCTTTCTGTGTCTCTGTAACAGTGATGTGATGCAGCTGAAGAAGGAGCTGGATGAGCTGGTGGATGCAATTGTTGAAAACTTTTTCGAGCCACAGAAGAACAAGTTGCAGCCCAAGCCGGAGTAGCACAGATGAAGAGGGGCAGTTGTTTTAATATCTTGTAACAGCTATTTTACATGTCAAAAATACTAAGAAAGGGACCTCCAGTTTTTTTAAATTACATTTTCCACTAGTTTTGTCAGGTAGATACCACCTTCGATACTGTACCGTTTTGAGAACTCTGCCTTAATTTTAATAATCTGCATGGTTAATGACGACACATAACCTCTGCTTTAAGTTTACTTTGTATGTTTTTATATTTTGGTTCAGATCTTGCTTTTACATCCAGTTGTCATTCAGATCATGATTTTAAATTCAGTTAACTTAAGTGCCAGAGATTTTAAGTCACAGCTGTAAATTGTTAACCATTCGTCAGCCACAGTCATTCCTGGTTCCTCGTTCTCTGATGTGAACAGATTGTTGTATATTCATCTGTATCTAAAAACTGTGATGTCCTTAACGTCAACTAAAAGACTGCTGATATAAACGGATACTACTTATACCTCTAACTAATGTTAAGAACTAGTTTTGAACTTTGATTGTATACATTTATAACACTGAAGGTTATTGAAACTTGACAACCTGATGGGAGCAAGCATGGCGGTTTAAAGTAAGTTAATGTCAGACCTTGTTTCTCGTTAATTAACAGGCATTCGTGCGATGTTGACGCGCATTTACAGTAGCAGCTGTGCCTCTTGTGCTTCTCTTAATAAAAACGCGCTTGAACACTTGATGTGGTGAGTGGCATACAGGATGAAGCGGAAGGGCGCGCGCGCGCGCGCACGTGCGCGTTGGCACGTTCCCCCTGCATCCTCTGGCAGCACGCATGCATTCAGCATGCTCTCGTCATACCCCGTCGGAGTGAGGAGGGCGGAAGGCTGCGTCCACCCTTCTATATTTAACCCGAACTAGAGAGATCGAGGACTGCGTGCTCAGAGAAACACCGCAGCCTCCCGTCGCTCGCTGATTCCGGACGGGACTAAGGAGGAAGCTGGTGAGAAGCGTGCGCCGGCGCGAGGAGCAGCTGGAATAACGGCAAGTTCGTTATGTTTTAATATTGTCCACTAAGAGGTTAGGGCACATCAGCCACGTCCGCCTTCAGTGCGAGCGCTGTGCGTAAAAGTGTAAACAAAAATCGGTTAAAGTTAGCTTGTAAATCTGCGCTCGTCTGGAGTTAAATCTGTCACTTCCGATTGTTGATCAACTGCAGGAAACCGACCTGCAGCAGTAGAATCCGCGCTGCCCCATTAAAGTTCAGGGTGTATTTATGTACAGGAGCAAGGTCGAACCGGGGGCACGCGCACAACCGTGTTGGACCTGTCCTTGGTTCTAAGACGTGATCGCCTTTTCCATCCTCGATGCTAAATCTTCCTGGTTTTACATTGAAACATAAACGTATGATGTCAGCTATGTTTTTGTGAATTGAATATGCGTCCTTCTGCTCACTGTGACGCCGACTGGAAACTTAATTCGCTGTTGTTTAAATGCAGTTTGCGTCTGTGTCCTTGAGGCTGTAGGACCCTGGGTCAGCAGTGAAGCCACGTGTTTCTGGCGTAAACACCAGGTGGTGGTACCCTCCAAACGACCCTCCGCTCGCCACACTGGGAGCCTCAGCTGATTCATAACAGTGGAAACAGTGATCCGGCTTTAAAGACCTCTGTCCACACACTGATGTCTTTCAGGTGAAGCACAGCTGCCTCGGCCCACACGAGTCATGGAGGGACTGTATTTTGAAGCGAAGCCCACAAGAGTTGAGCCCCGCGGGCCAGGAAGTTCTGGAAAGGCCCGTTCCAGTCTCACTTCCAACCACCGCTCGTGTCCATCGTTCTCTCATCTTGCCGATTCCTCACAGTCTCCCCACGAACTCACCCGCTGGAGGAGAACTGCCACTTGGGCACAAATTGCAGAAGACGAAGGAGAGGAGGAGGAGGAGGAGGAGGAGGAGGAGCTGCGGTACAAGCTGACGCTGATCGGCTCTCTGCCGGTCCACCGCCTCACCACCATGGCCATGCTGCCCTGGGTCGTGGCAGAGATCAGCCGGTCCCGGCCCGCGGGGGAGGAACCGAGCGGCGCCCGCGGAGGCAGGCGGCCGGCGCCGCCGACGTCGCGGCAGAGCGTGTTTCTGTGTGCGACGGCGTCGCGGGTGCGCTGCGTGGCCTTCGTGGGGCAGGGGATCGTGTGGGACCCCCTGACGCACACGGTGCTGTTTGAATGTCGTGCCCACCAGGTGACTAAGCTGATCCACAACAGCAGGGAGCCCAGCAGCTTCGGCTGCATGGTCAGGGACGCTGCAGACTGCACCTGCTACGTCTTCCAGTGCCAGGACAGCACCAAGGTGGGTGCTCGTTCATGTTAAGAGGAGTTTATTGTGAGAATGGGTACGTTTGTCAGCTTTAAAGTTCTAGTCCATTCAACATCCCAGGTGCGGATAAGTAAACATGAAATCCACATTTTGTGCTTTGCCAACAGCCTCTATGTGCACCATAAAGCTGCAGCTGGTGTCAGACTCAGCCAAAAGGATATGAAACGTTCCAAAGCCTTAAATGAATCCCCCAAATTAAGAGATAAAGAGAAGATGGAATGGATGTTAGTGAGAGATTAATAGCAGCAAGGCAGAATACATGGAATAGAATACTACACTTTAATGTGAACAGTTGCATCGCAAGTAGCTCTCTGTGTACACAGTGCATCTACAGTATGTGGTGTCAGCTGTGCTTTGCTTATCACGCTCTGTGTCTTGCTGTTATTTTATTGGTTTAAGATAAAGGAACCTTTACATCAGCCACACAGGATGTAAAACCATGTTACCATGGAGACCACTTCCGCCAGCCCGGTGCCTGCTGTGATGTCTTTGCTGTGGAGTTTGCGTGCATGCGTGCGTGTGTGTGTGTGTGCTTGTTGTTCCTGCTAAACTGAACTGTGTCGATGATGATGTCAAGCCGGCCACCTGTTGCTCCTGCTCTGTCAAAGTGGGATTTCACACGTGTGAATTGTGAGCATGATCCTCTAGCGGCTCCGTTGGCCTTTGAATACTTACCCTGTGGTTGACACAGATTTGGTTTATCAGCTGTCTTTTCTTTAGCTACTTTCAACCTCATGTTTCTCAGGACAAGTTGGAATGGGAATCCAGCTCCGTTCCTCATAACCTAAGCTACACACAATCAGAACTATTCCATTTTGATTTCAAGAAATTCTTACTTGCACCTCAAGTCACATCGTGCATTTGTAATTACTGTCACTCTCATGAGGAGCAGAGGAAGGTGTGTTTGTTCACTGGCTCAGATTCAGCAGGGTTACAGGACTTCAGCTCTGCTATGAATATACAATAGCTTTTGTCCAAACATGGTAGAAGACTGAGATGGTTGTTTGGATTAGATCATTCAAACCATTTATAATCATAAAAACTTTATTTAGTGACTATTTTAAGCTCTGCAGAAGAGCTCCTTAAGCTCTGCAAAGAATGACAAAACAATGACTTCTACAGCAGCTGACGGAAACCCTCAGTGCGTCTGGGTTTCCCCCGGCTGCTTCTGTTAACCAGCAACCACTGGGTGTCACCACTGAAGTGTTACAAAGTTCACTGGAGCGTTTTCTGTGTGTTTGTGTGTTTCTCATAGTGGTTGTTATTCGGTTGCTGGTATTTTCCTATTCAGCTTGACCATGAAGGCTTCTTTAGTATTAAATATTGTTCTAGTAAAAAAAAGAGAGTTATTTAACATGATTATTTTTTTTATTAGTTAACAATTGACTGATTAACATTTTTTCCCCTATTTGCCTTTTGGGCAGTGTGTTTATTATTGTTATTATTACATTTCCTACTGTTTCATTAGAAATTAGACATGAAGCACATTAACTTGAAGGCAAAAGTTCAATTAATAAAGTAATAACCCATAAGACCCAGGCAGGACCAGGCTCTGTCCGGTTGTAATCCCCGGGGCCTTCGTGTCTGCTTTGCTCCGTCTGCAGACAGGAAATACCGTTTCTGCTTGGTCGTATCAGCGGAGATCGTGTAACGGGGAAGCGACAACCAGCCTCAAGTCTACCGCCTAAAGTTTGACTTCCCCGGGACAGGAACCGTCTCCGCCCAAATCCCTCATCGCATTGGCGGATTTAGCCGAGTTAAGCTAGCCGCAGTCAGCTGGCGTAAACACGGAAAGTGTTTGGGTGTCCTTCAAAACAAAATCGCAGAACGCGTGTAGCGTAAGGGAGTCTGTAGTCGGTGTGGGGGCTGCTCTTATTTTGAAATGCCCCTTCTTGACCTGCTGTGGTCTGACGGCGGGCAACTTGCCGCCAAACCGCAGGAACCTTCGGCTTCGGGGAGCAAAACCAACTTTCCAATGAGATGAGACGCAAGTTTCCCACACTGTCACACGCAAGTTTCGGGGAAGTAGCCACACAAATCCCGCTTTGGTGCAGTTTATGGCGGATGGGATGAAAGCGCGACTCCAGCGACTCAACCTGTTCAACCTCAAACAAGACCAGAAAGATGTAAGTTGCGTCGGATCGCTGTTGTGCAGTTTGCTAAGAGGACAGTTAGCTAGCGTTCACCGAGCTGGAACGCTAGCGCGATTAGCATACTGTTAGCGAAATCCACAAGTTACATGAGCTGTAACGTACGTGTCGTTATTGGGTTCTCTGTGACCCCTTTGTTGTCAATGTTTGTATCTTACAGTAAAACTTTTAGAAGTTACTGTTGTGTGTTAAAGTGGACCTGACGTCAGGTATCATAGCGTTAAAGGTGCTGAAGTACTTGGAAATATCGGGGTTTAGATTATTGCATTCAACTGTCAGGCAAAGTGTACAAAAATCATTTATATGTATTGAGATAATATGTTCTATGATTAGCTTGAATTGAATTGGTTTATACAAATACTAGATCCAACATCACGAATGAGTCTCTAATCTAAACATCAGGATCAACACGTTTCATTGTGGAAACGTTGACTGAATTTGTGCTGGTTTGGGCCCAAGGAAGCTGCTGAAAAGCTTTGCACCGGTGCCGGAGCTGTAGTGTTGTAATTGTTTTACATTGATTAAACCACGGATTATTTTCCTAATTCAAATCTAAAATGTTGTCTTCAGAAGTGTCCCAAGACATTCAGTGACAGGAAGAGCGGTTTGAGGGTGTGAAGGCATTTTATTTTCTATTTTTGGTTGAACATCTTTTGTGATTACTGTAACTGGTGGTTAATTTTCTGTAGTTTAATTGAGATTTCAGCTCTATCAGTCTCTTTTAATCCAGTCTTGCATTACAGTAAGTCACCTACTCTATAGAGAAAGTTCATGAGCATGAACTGCAGAGCACAGTGAATGTGGTTCAGGTTGTCACATCATTACCATCAAAGAGAATGTGGTATTTCGTTTTTTTTTTTACTTTTAATTATTATATTGATTAGAAAAGCAAGTAAGACGTTGTCACGTGTTCCTTGTTGGAACGTTCCTTCCTTGATCACCTTGTTGCCATCAGTTACTGACAGTTCTCATTGTAAAGCTAAGTGCACGAAAAATGTGTGTGCTAAGCGCCTTTAAACACAAGCCAAATGTACTGAGTGAGTGAGTCATGGTAAGATCACCTTCGGAGGCTTATGCCAGGATTTCACTCCCAGAACGCGAGGCAGGAGTTTGGTACGCTGTGTTAGTCACGGTCTGTATCAGGCTCCTACGCAGACTCTGGTCTGATACAGTAGCTGGGTTCAGGTATGTGGCCTCTGAAACCAAGGCTTACAGTAGATTGACCACTTGGACTGACTTGGAGATAAAGCTGATTTCCAACGTCCTATCTATCATTCTGTGGATTTGTGATAAAGAACTAACAGGTTGTTTGTCTGCTAATCGGTATTACTCACCGAATTCTTGGCCATCTCCTGACTACCGTGTTTAAGGAGCTGACATTAGACCTTGTCCAATGAAACAACTCCCATCTGCCTCAGTCTGGAAAGCACCAAAGTCAGCATACTTCATAAACGCATACTTCGACAAGTGATTTAGAGTTAATAATTATTCAAATGGTCCATTGGAGAATGCAGTGCTTGGATTTTTCTGTCTTATTATTCCTTGGTCTCACGTGCTTTTTACTCCCTCTCTCTCAGTTTATGTGATTTCCCTCCCCTTTGCATGTGACACAGTGCTCACACCGTAGCAAAAACAAGCCAGTGAAGTCACTTTCCTGCCTCTATATAACTGTCCATCATCACTGTGTTTACTGTCAGGTTCCTAAGCAGTGCGTCTGTGGCCTGTCTTCTGCATAACACTTTACAGACACTTCTGGCCCCTTTTAGATGAGGACATTGAGATTATCTGTGAACTTGCTGACCTACTTTATTCTTAGCTGAGTTTGCCTCAGCCTGTGGACAACACTGTTTCTGTTATCACCGTTCAATGAATGAGTAATCTCTGCCTCGCTTGCCTTTGTGCTGTGAAGGGGCTCCTTAATCCCGATGGAGTGAGGTCAGTGACTTGGACTCTTCAGGCTCACCGTTCCTAATCACCTAGTGACACTTCCTGCTTTAAAACTGTCCCCAGCTCTTTCACATGTTCTCATTTTGTGCTGCTTTGTGTTAATGGTGCGTCCATTCTGTTCTGTCCGGAACTTTAAACTTCTTTGGACTCTGTCTATGCTCCTCAAGGCACCAACTCAAACACATGATCATGGGAAGTGCAGACTTTTAGTTGGCTTGTTGTTTTCAAGGCTTGCTTGATGTGTCACTGGGCTTTTTTGTAACATGCGTTGAGGTTTCTGACTTTTATACAAAATGGTAATATTTCATGACATATGTAACTACTTATTTCTTATATTTGTGAGGGAAACCTCACAAAGAGCAAAGAGCAGAGAAAGATGCTGAGTAGGACAGATTCATATAAGACATGCTTTAACCTTTTAACCAGCCTCACTACACTGTAATATTTTCATGCACTGACCTTTTTTCTTTTTTTTCTTCTCTGACAGTGAGAAGTGTGTTTTTTGCACTGAATTGCAGCTTCTCTTTTGCTGTTGGCTCTTTTGTAACTTCCGTCTTTTCAAGGGCAGCACTACAGTAGCTCTATTTACTTCTAGCTTGGTGAAATATATTATACTTGTGCAGCTTTGTTCCTCTGTAAGAGGCCAAGTCTGTGGTTCACAGCCTGTTCAGCTGCCTTCCTGTTAGACATCAGCCTCATGTAAACATTTCACTGAACAAGATGCTGTGAGCTGTGTTTGTATAGCTCTGAAGAGCAAATCCTCTGAACTCCCCCTTAACTTTTTTCAGTTCCTTACTCCAGATGAAACATTTTGGCCTTGTAAGGAAGAACATTGTAAGAATGGAGGTCAAATGTTAATTATTGAAAGAATCAATGTGGGTGACGTCTGATGAGGATGTACTATGCATTTGTAATTGTATTTGAGTTAGTTAAGTGCAGCACTGGAGCCACATTTGGTATGTGTGTGATTGGTTGACTGTTAAAATGAATCATTGCAGTCAAGCATCTCGCATCATGAATGTGGTCTTGGAGTCACTGATGAAGTAAACAAGACTGATAACATCATTACATGAGTTGTTATCAACTAAAAAAAGCAGAGGGAGTGAGACTTGGTGGATCAGGATGCAGCAAAGCAAGCAAATACAGCTTTTCTGTGTCTTTTAATGGCACAAGGACACAAAGGAAAAATGAAGTGATAGGAAAGACACATGGAATGACTACATTTACTGTATCTGTTAGTTTAAGTGTTTCAGGTAGTCAAGTAGGGGAAATGGGGTGGGAGGGAGGGAGGGGTACTGTATACGGAAGTGGTGGGCAAGACAGAGAGAGGACTGTTGCTAGCGGACAGATTGCAGACTCCTTTCTCCTGCCAACATGATTTAAATCAAGTGGACACTAGAAGCTGAAGGGTGGGAACCATAGTGTTTAGAGAGGTGTCTGATAGGGGAAAAAGAAACAGTGAATCACTGGGTGAAACAGTGATTAATGACGCAGCGAGAGGGGGAAAGATGGAAATTGGATTGTGTCTGACTCTGTATGTATGTTTAAAGCATAGCACAGAGGCATCCAGTTAGTTAAGAGTGAGTGAGTGAGTGAATGACCCTGTGATGCACTAGTGACCTGTCGTGGGCGTGCACCACCTCCCGGCCAAATGACAGCTGGGATAGGCTCTAACAATAATTAAACAATCAACAACAATAAAAAACAATCAACTCAACAATAATTAAAAAGTAGATATGCAGGTACATAAATCCTGTAGAATATATTTTTCCATTAGGTCTTTTCAAATATTTTTTCTGGCATTAATCATCTCCCAACCTTTATGTGACCCAGGGATCCACTGGACTAAGGGTAAATCCATGGTTATTGCGAGGAGTGGCAAACGCTCCGCATGCATTCCGATCCCAATAGCTGCAGCCATAGAAGGCTTCTCAGAGTCTGTAGGCAACAGGTGGTTTATAGCATGTTTCTTTGCAAAACTGGTACTTTTATTTACACTTCTAAGCTATATTTCCACCACCAGACAGTTACGGCCTTGTGGTCCCCGCGTGCTGTTTATGAAGCACGACAAGAGTAAACTACGTTAATCTTTTTAAAGTCTTGAAAAACTCCAGTGCCCAGAGTTTTACTATGGCATCTAAGTATTGAAAACACTGCAGAGGAAGGATAAGAAGCGTGTTTCTGTCACATGTAGGTACATGTCACCACAGCATGTCTTCACGGAGGTCAAATATGCACGATTCAAATGCATGTTGGAACTGAGCAAACCCTTAATTACCTTGCACAAGCATTTTATTTGGTTTTTTTTTGTCCCTTGTCTCTTGCGTTTACTTATTGTTTTCATTTTCATTCAAGTTAACCTAAAGTGCATTACCATATATGGATGTCTCACAATGTGGAATGATTTGACTCGTTGCCGTCTATATGTGAAACAAACTATGAACTGTGACTGTTTGGTTCTGCGTCATTCTTGTTATGTGTTTTTACCATTTGTGGCCTAAACATTGTTTGCATGATTTCAGTCACCCGTATTGGTTCCTCTTCTAGCGTCTCTCATTGAGTGTCATGCATATATTAGATTTTTCTGCAGCCTTGAAGCAGATATATAACTTTGTTAAATATTTGTTTTAGTAGTAATGATGAGTTGTTTAGTAGTAAACAGATTAAATAAAAGTATTTTGGTTGCTGGTGGAGTCTGTGTAAGCCACAAAACATGACTCTGTAGAGACATGCAGGTTGATTAGTAGAGCTCCCACTGCAATTCCAGCAGTAATTTATTGTTTTTACAATCCATCATTTACTACATTTCTGTTTTGTACGAAAAAGCCTATAAAATGACGATAGAGTACAATATAAAAACTCGTGTTTTTGTGCTGCACTGTACTGTAGAAGAATAAAACAGGACTGTAGCTGCAAAAGAAGCGACGTAGTGCAGAAAAGCTCCCATTTAGCTGACACTGATCTAGAGCAGCACGCAGCTGAGGAGGAACACAACACAAGTGTTTTGATAAATGAATACAAGTGGGTGAACCCCATACCAAGGCAAGACACGGCAGGAGCGCTCTATTTACAGTACGAGTGCAGGTTAAGCAGCTGCTCAGGCATCTCTCCTTTATGACTTCACAGACTTGTGACTCAGCCGCCGTCGAGCCTCTGTTTAGTTTGTCCACTTCCTCCTTTTTGTTCACCAGTTTGGTGCGTTGCCAGCACCGTATCCCCGAAAACATGTTCACATGTGTAGATTATTGTTCACTTCGAATCACATGATGATGTTGTTACCGCCGCTGCTGCTGCCGTTGTTATAGGAAAAAGCTCACCCTGATTCCTACTTCCTACTTTGACCTGCTGTTTGTGCCACAGGTTCTTTTTTTAGTTTTTCTCTGTAGGTATTTATGTTGACATAGAGGAAGTTGTAGATCGGAGCCTGGGAAAGGTTGAATTTATGGAGACAAACGTGTGTCAGAGTAAAGACAAAAAATAGAACATGTATTTTTTTCTTCTTTTATTTGTAAGACACTGCCTGTGCCACTGTCATCCCTCTTACCAGAATGAGCAGTGCTTCAGGGACACAGAGCCATAATAGTAATACTACAGTATCATTCTGCTGCTTTCTGTGTATACTGCTCTTTTGCTAGTGTCATTATGTCGCAGCAGAAAGATACAATTCAACAGCGCAGTGTCCCTGTTGTAGCTGTCAACCCGGGAATGTGTTTAGTCATCAAACCAAGCTAGTCTAACAGACCACAGTGATATGGACTGTCTGTCCAAAGCCCATCTCAGTGAGATGTGAGCTAATACATTTTTATAGCTTTACGTATTCACACATTTTGTGGTGGTTTAAATGTCTTTTGCTTGTTGTTAAATTCCTTTCACACTGACTATCACTAGAACTCATACGCTCGCATATGGATGGATGGATAATAAAAGTATTACTGCTGGTGGTTTGAGACCAAACGTGTTGAACTGTTCCCTTAATTGTGCAGTGTCATACACAGAAGTGTGACTTTTATAATTGCTTATAGACTGTTGGCCCTTTGCCCCAAACCTGTTTCTCTAAGTGCTTCCAGACCCCCTTTTTTTATTATTGGAACCATTCTGCTTCTATCTGCTCTTGGTAGTGTCTGTGTTTAAACCTGGCACACTCTGTTAACGGTGGTGGAAAGCTTCTGTGTTAGTCATGGAAAGAGTGCTTACAGAAAAGGATTTTTGAGTGAGCGAGAGCCCTAGATACGCTTCATTTGTTCTAGTCTGTCCTCTCTCACTCTCTGTCCACTTATCAGCAGGCCAGCCCAGGTGGGAGATAGTAGCAGGACACGAGCATCACAGAATAATGAATCCCCAAAATACAAACATGTATGGAATTATTGTACGAGTCCATGAAAACTCACATAACTGACAAGCAAGTTTAGACACAGAGAGAAAAAAAGCTATATCTCAAATAAAATCTATTTGTTGTTCTTCTTCTGCACTTGTCAGAAAAGTGGAGGGTGAATGCTTTAGATTACATCTATTATATAATTATGATATTTTCCTCAGGTCTTGCTGGAGAGACCAGGCAAAGCTAGAAGCAGTCTGACTAGAAATACAAATAAAGTGAATGAAAGTCCTTGTAAAAAAGGCCAAATACACATTACAAATAATGACACTGGTCAGTAATCCCATCTTAGTTACACAGCCACAATATAAAAATGCCTGCAGTACTGTAGCTAAAATTTATATGGGGAAAGTAAAAAGAAAGAAGTAGTCAGGAGGAAAGGAAAGAAGGGAGTCAAATAAAAGGAGGACAAAGCCTGCTTTGACACTAAAGGTCCCAGTTTGGCTTCTTTGTGAAAACAGGAAGACACGACAAGGTCTGCTCTGTTCAAGAAACAGTAACGCACATTGCACCATATGGCAGGTTAGCTCATAGCGAGGTGTGGCGTCTGCGCTCTGAGGAAAATTTCCATTTTCATATAATAGTGAATTTTTTGTTTCAGTTATTCCTCCTTCTGAATATGTCCTAATGCCTTTAAGATATGAGGAGCACGGTCAACCAGGGTTCAGTGAATAACTGAAGAGGCCTTTATTTTAAGGTTGGCTTTAAACTTAGGACATCACCAAATATATAGTGTATATATACACCAAATAAATTAAGTATGATGAATTAAAATTATTAGAAGGTGGTGGAAGAAAAATAACAAAACATTTTTTTAAAAAAATTTTTTTTTATTTTTTTTGTTAACAAGCATTTCCTGAGCACATGCACTGGTCTGTAACTGTGCCGTGAACCAGATATTCTATGTTCTATTGAGTTTTTTTCAACTTACTACTCGTTTTACTTAGTACTACTTGGAAGCTAAAGAGTTACAGCAACAAAGCCCTTAGTCCGTAACTGTGTATAACTGTACCGTATGTGGGCCACTTGAATTAACTGCTTGTTCTTATCGCCTCCTCTCCAGGTCCCCGAGATCATCAGTACTTTGAGGCAGGCCGGCAAAAGCTCCGCACGCAGCAATGACATCACCCCCATTCCCAACACAACCGCCGCCGGTGGCGGAGATTCCTCTGAAACATGTTTGCCGTCGGCGTCCACGGCGACCTCCTCCGCGGCGCCCACCGCCGCCGTGTCTCCAACGGCCTTTGCCAAAAAGTTCGAGGTTCTGTTTTGCGGGCGCGTGAGCGTTGCGGACAAGAAAGCGCCGCCTGCGCTCATTGACGAGTGCATAGAGAAGTTCAGCCAGTTGCACGGCTCGGCGACGACCGATAAAGGAGGGGGGCGATTGATGGGCGGCCTAAGGAGGGCGTTAACCTTCCAAACCAACGGACTCGGGGGTGGTGCTGCTGGTTACAGCGCCACAGGAAGTCCCATCGCTGGGAAGCGCCCTGTCTTGTTCCAGAGGGACCCCAGCTTCCCGTGTCTGCAGGCCCTGGACGAGAACGGACTGTCCCCAGAGATTTCCCACGCCAACACAACTGATGCGCTTGCCCGCCCTGCGGACGTGCAGCCCACCAGCCTGCAGGAGAACAGGACCATGCTGTTTACGGTAGCCACGACGTCACGTTCAACCTCTCCAGCGTCCTCCGCCAACTAAAACCAGATCCACATAATTCTTTTCATAATTTACCTCCCTTGCAGAAAATGTTACAAATCTGGATTCTGTAGCATGATTTGTTGCACACAATAGATTTCTCACATGTCTGTGCGGTGAATGAGAGGAGCACTCTGTAGAGCAGCCTCAGGCACAGTCATTCAGCAGCAAGGGAACAAAATATGCACCTATTAATGACTCAGCAGGACCAAATGCTGACTGCTGTTCAAAATGAGCTTTGTCAAATTCCCCCTTTTAAACTTTACTTGACCTTGGCAACCCCCCTGCCAACAGGACCTTTCCTGTTTGTCATCCAGACAGGAAGTGGTGACCACTGTCACAGGAATGACCCATGTCTGTAGCTGTTCCCCTCAGCAGATACAGCAGACATTTTATTGACACTGATTATACATCCTGTGTCTTCCATGGACAGCCGTCAGTTACCTCATCCTGGTGACACTGTTCTATTTTCTCAGTTGTGCAAAGACATAAAATCCCCCTCCTTTCCCGTGTGAGAGTTCTGTCCGATCATGCGATTTTAAAGTTGATACAGCAGAAGAAGGGGAACTTGTTGAGAGGAGGAGAGCTGTGTTCACAGCCACCGAAGTCTTGGGATTTAACAGATATGAGATCACTCACTTACTATAAACCACTGAGCCCCATCTTGAGGTTCAGGAGTTGGAGTGACTCATTCCTGCTGATGATGTGACTTGGGATAATTCCCAAAGCAGAACTTCTCTAACATTTATTGCTACTTTTTAAGAAAATAACCCTTTAATGGTCATTATCACGTATTACAGCGCTAACAGTGGTTAGCACGTCGCGCTCCTGTCGTCCAGGTTGCGGGTTCAATCCCCTCAGTGAGTTGTTGCGTCAGGAAGAGCAAGTAAAGCAAGTAAAAACTTGCCAAATCGCCCATGCGAGTCATTCGCTGTGGCGACCCCTGACGGGATAAGCCGAAAGGTGTTACCTTATCACATCTCACAACGTAACATGAAATTGGTCCCCTGCATTTAACCCTTCCCCTGGGGGAGCAGTGGGCTGCCATGCAACGCCCGGGGAGCTAGTGAGAAGCGTCTTACTCAGGGACACACCTGGAGCCACTTTGAGAACAGAGGTAGTGGAACTATTTATTTAACAGCTTTGGCCTTTAGAAACATAAAACTATATTCGGTTTGATAAAACTTTATAGTAACATTTTGTAACAAGTTGATTGACACAGGGTTTCTGGCTGTCAGTCATACCACTGCATGTCAAATGTAAAAGCACAGGTATTTCAGTGTGAGAAGCTTGGATTTAGCTCTGTGAGCCTTATTATTCCTCTTTCAACTACAGCACAAACCACAAAGGCATATAATAATAAAATGCCTCCTTTTACTAGTAACCACATCAAAGCACCTTTTTAAACTGTCTTATCTGCAGTAAATCAATTATAAAAGACCCAGCTGTCATTTTGTGAAAGCTGGCTTACATCCTGTGAAGGTCATCAGGCTGCATAAGGGCTTACATCAGTTCATGTTTGTGGAATTTGATCTTAACCCCTTGGAATGGAATCAGCAACTGACTTGCTATTTTTAGTTGGCGGCTTTTTTTCTTTTACACAGAAGTGAAAACTATTAAATTTGTAAAAGACTTCCATCTTACTATCTCAGTACAGTAACAACTGTATTTGTTACGTCCACCCCTGTGAAATGGTCTGTTCACTTTGTGCTTTAGGTGGGCAGATCTCAGATCTTCTTGGTGAGTCCAGACACTAAGAAAGTCGTCATAGAGAAGAGTTTCAGAGAAATCTCCTTCTGCTCACAGGTATGAAGCACTGGGTTTCCACATACTGTCTATACAGTCAGAGAATATGTGTGAATTCCAAAGTCATTGTTCCGTTTTTGTAGGGCATTCGGCACGTGGATCACTTTGGCTTCATTTGCAGAGAGACCGTTGAAGGGGGCAGCTGCCATTTTGTCTGCTATGTCTTCCAGTGCACAGACGAGTCCCTTGTGAGTGTTAGCAATACACAGTAGTACACAGAAGTAGGCAGGCTGCTGTTCATTCACTCATGTTTAGTAGGCTGATACATTTGTGAATTCGCTGCTTAGTTGGGTGTTAAGTGTTCATGCAAATAATTTCGTTTTATTTCCATATCAGCGTCTCCCACTCAGTTTAACTTTGGAACGTTGGCAATCAGTTCCAGTCCCACAATGCATGAAGCTGATATTTGTGACAAAATATTAAATTCAGCTCTTATGCACTGGCTCCACATACAGTATGACTCAGTTCATCTGTGCTCCACTGAGTCATGTCGTGCCTGTGCTGACACGAGGCAAATGGACTGTCAGTCAGATAAGAATTCATGGTCATTAGTGGATGTACTGTTCTATATGAGCCTGATAATGTTGCACTGTAATACAATTAGAGAGAAGCAGGTGTGAATACAGAATTGCAGAGCACACACACATGTTCCAAAGTAAAAGACAAATAAAATGTATATACCGTAATATTTTTTTTGTAGGTTGATGAGATCATGCTGACTTTAAAGCAGGCGTTCTCAGTGGCAGCCCTACAACAGAATGCAAAGACCCAGAGCCAGCAGTGTGACAGCTGCCCCATGCAGGAGCTCCACAGGCTGTGTGAGAGGATAGAAGGTGCAGTAGGACCCTCTTCCTAGACAGAACCTCAAAGGGGGTTGGGGGTTTCATATCTTTCATTTTCTGAAACCTACTCATATCATGAGTCATTGTAAGCTTATGTATTTTAATTTTGTGGGTGTTTTCTATAGACACAGACATGTCATATTAATGCATGTAGCCAGTGCGTGTGCAAATGTGTCTGCTATATATGAACTCTGTCTTCACTATTCCTAAACTGCTTCGCCATGTTTTTCAGGTCAACACCCTTCTAAAACCAAACTGGAGCTTCAGAGACATCTGGCCACTCTAGACAATCAGGAGCAAGCTTCAGTCTTCGAAAACACTATGGTAACGTGTCTGTGCCCCCGAGGGGAAAGGTGCAGATTCTTTGAGTTACCGGTGAGGTGACTGCACCTGCAGTAGGAAACAAACCAGTCAGTCTACAATTTCAGCTTAGTTCCCCGTGACCTCATACTGTGGATTAGATTGATGCGTATGCAGGATTTACATTGAGGCACTGAGACACATAATTTGCATGTTCCTGGCATATTTCTTTTATTCTTTTTCTCAATCTGGCCTTTGTAGTTATTTAGCTTTCTTGATGTTTTATTTACATCTATCAAGGAAAATTGTTGAATAGTTATTATTACGAGTTAATCTGAGGATCTGAAACTGTTAAACTATTTGTACACTTTGACTTAATGATAATGAAGGTCTTGGAGCAAATACCCTCATTATTTCTCTGTGACTTGTCTGACACCTGCTGGCAACGAAGCTGAACTGCAACACTACATTAATTATTCCTGCCGATAAGCCCCATGCTTGTCATGATAACTGCTTTTCAGCCATTTAGTCTTTTGTTATGTTTTATTAATCACACAATAAGTTAAATTAGTACGTCCATTATAGTCATGCAGTGTAAATCAGTGAGCTTTCTGTCAAGTAGCTGCACTTTTGGATGAGTTAAATTCATTCATTCATACACATTATCAGATTGTCTCCTTTTGTGCCTGTCTCCCAGAGGGCTCGGCCGATGAGCGATCAGGAGGAGAATGAGCTGGTGATGGCCTTGCTGAGAAGTCTGTATGAGGGAAGACAGCAGAGTCATCAGCATACGCTGCCTGCTGACAGCAAACAGGTGCTTTAATCACACTCTTTTGGCTATTGCCTACGTTTTTTTTTCCCAAAAGTGCCACAATGGAATAACTGATCCAAAAAAGACAGCTGCCCAGATATATCTGTGGCACCCATTCACTCTCAGTGTGCATGTAGGTGGGTGAGGAGGCAGCACAAGCGCCAGTGGAGGCGCAACAGCAGAGCAGCAGTCGGCAGCGTCTTGAACAGTTCAAGAGCAGAGCCAAGCGCTCGCTCACTGAGTCCCTGGAGGGTATTTGGAAGGTAACAAATGCTCTTCCTGCCTTGTTAGCATGTACTTATGTGACATAATGCTATTGTTTTGTTTTTTATTGTTTGTAGAGGTATTTGATGTAGAAACATATGAAAATGCTGGGTATTTTTTGTACAAATGGTCTGTTCATAGATAGATAGATAGATAGATAGATAGATAGATAGATAGATAGATAGATAGATAGATATGTATATTGTTTTTTCAATGAATGAGACTGGTTGTAGGGTCTATGCTTACACAAAGTGTACAGTACCTAACCTGGATATCCATGTGTCCTTGGCAGGGGAGCAGCAGGAGCCGAGCTCAGAGGGACAATAGTTGTGATAGCGCCTCTTCCACCTGTGCTGTCAACAGCAGCCAGGACCCGCCCTGCTTAGATGACTTGTCTGCCCCCTCCCAGCTGAGACCCAACAGCCCACTCAGGTAAACGCACGAGTCATATCTCAGGTCACAGCAGCCACATGTCATTTTGAATCGTTCATGAACATGAATGTGAAATAGTGAGTGTCAAAGTTAAAATGCCATTGATTTAACATCACGCTCTCAGGTGCCACAACTCAACAGGAGACCTGAAGCTCCTTGACCCAACTCTCCACTTGTCTCCTTCCTCGTCGTCGTTGCCTGGAGATTCACAGCCATCGGGCCTCCGTCGACGGGCCAACACTTTCAGCCACTCGCCCACCACTTCAGCACTCGAGACCTCACCACAGACACCATCTCACGCGCCACAGGACTCTGCCACAGCTACCAAGGCCAAGCTCATGCGTCACTACTCCGTCAGCACCGACACTCCACACCAGAACAAGTAAGGAGTGTGTGGATGCACTGGTTTATACTGGTGGACATGACAGGTTTTTACCAGAATCTTGACTTCACTACCTCTCTCTTATCCTGAATCTCCACAAACCTTTCCTTTGTCCTTTCCCCTTTTTGTTTTTATACATTTTCATTACCCTTTAGTTTCTCTGACTTGCTTGTTCTTTTGTTTCTCCTTCTGTTTGATTTTAAGACATGTTTCAGCTGCTTCCATCCTTTTTCCTCCTCCTTCCTGCCCTTCATCCCCATCCTCCAATTTTTCCGGTGCCCGTCTCAGTAAAAGAAGGTGAGACTCTTGCAGCATTTTCTCTTCACACTTGTCATTTTTTAATCTTTCTTTTTATCTTGCTTTTCACTATATTATATAAAGCCCCATCCAAACAAAGAAACAGTAAACTTTGTTGTCCATTGAATAACACTGCCATGGTCCAACTTTAGGTGTTGACACCAGTGGAGTTGAAGCATTTTTTTATAATCAAGAAAATCTTTGTCTGAAAGGGGCCAAAGTTTTGTTTTTCATTTTTACCGTCCTCTTGTCTTTTACATCGATCTCTCATCTCAGTCCTCTCGGTGGTCTGCGTGCTCGTCTTCACTCCTCCTCCTCTGTTCCAAATTTTCTAAAATTTCCATTTCTGGCCCCTGTCCAAGAAAACGATTGCCCCCCTGAACCGTCAGACAGGTACACACACGTGCATGAAGCAGCCGTGCTCTTCTAGTGCGTCAAGCATAAAAATAATTCAAGTTCTTTGTCTCATGAATTCCCGGTTTTAGATTTCTGCATGTTGGTACATACACTAGCTGCTGGTTCATGTCGCCATTGCTGTGTTTCTAGTGATGTTGGGGCTCTCGCTACGACGAATCCTACATGTGAGGTGGGTGAAAGTCCACTTCGCAGTCACCGCCACTCTTGGAGGCAGCAGATTTTCCTACGTGTTGCTACACCTCAGAAGAACACAGACACCAGTGGTAAGAAAGAAAACACAGATAAAACCTGTTTGTAGAAGTTTTCCGGTAAGTACTTATCAGTGGCTGTTTCACAGTGAATACAGTCAGGCAGGAAACTATTAGGTAGTATTAGCAAATTAGCTTATTGCAAATGCTGCTCTATTGCAAATTTAATGCATTGTTTTGTGCAATAAGACACAAAGCCCCACAATAACAATGTAAAAACCTGCTTAGTCCCTGTGAATAGACTATTTGCTCAGTGGAACACTTAATGAGCATTGTTCCTACGTTTTCTCTCCATTAGGTCATAATTTTTAATGCTATAACTATTAATGTTTTGATTCAGAAATAACATATTTGTGACTTTGTGTGATAAGTTTAGAATTGAGAGGCTTTTCAGCAACAGGAGCAAGGGGACAGTTAAGTTAAGGATAAATGGAAGGGAAGAACACAGGAATCCTTGAAGAAAACCAGATGCAATTTATTCCTCCTGTCTATCTTGCCTGCTTAGGCTGACAGTTAAGCTTTCTCTATGACAATAATCCAAACAGCCAAGGCAACAATGGTGTGGTATCCGGATGCAGCTGTGTCCTGGAGTGGCCCAACTAAAGCCCAGGTCTCAACCCTATAAAGCGTCTATGATGAGACTCTGTTCACGGAACAATGTTTTTTAACTGACTAAATCCAGGTGTGTGCTGCTTGTACAGACTTACCTATAATCGTTCAGAGATTACTGCCTCAGGGAGTTTACCATTTACAGTACAAACTCACACCCCACAGAATACTGTACAGTTCGTCCAGGAAAATAAATCATAAGGCAATATTCAGTTCAGTAATGGTTAATGTTTAATAAGAAACACTCAGCAGAGCACACTGGAATGAACTCACCACAGATTTACTGAGTTATACACATGCTTTCCTCACTAACTGTAGGAAAGCTTGTAGGTCTATACCAGCCTTGTTCACTTAGTGAGTGTAAGTGTGTCTGTGTGTGTCCTATAGCTCTGACAGTTGAAGTCTTCCCTGTAGGATCACCCTCCCTGCTCTAACTGTACAGTTCAACGTGTTCCTGTCTAAGGAATAGGGCAGTTCCAGGTCAACTCACTGTGTAAACACATGTGCCCATACATGTACATAGATGGATAAAAGAGCTTAAGCAAGACACCTCACATCTACTACAGGCAGCCACACTGTCTCCGCTCATGTAGATGGCGTGCAGTGTCAGATCCTGTCCCCTCTGCGTCACTGTTCATTCACCCTGCTACATCCTGGGACATTGTGAATTATCTCATCCTACCCTACCAGTTTGTCTGTAAAAATGTGGCACTTCTCTTCACTGATTCTACAATAGGCGTAATACTTGTAGACATGGTCCTGAAATTAGAAATGTAAAAAACTAGTAGTCTAGTAGTAGTTTGGAGATCTCGATCAATGACAAATACCATACAGCAGACATGTTTACCATCAAAGAACTTTGAACTAAAGAATCAGCCACCAGTCTTATCTCTGTGTGTGTGTGTGTGTGTGTGTGTGTGTGTGTGTGTGTGTGTGTGTGTGTGTGTGTGTGTGTGTGTGTGTGTGTGTGTGTGTGTGTGTGTGTGTGTGTGTGTGTGTGTGTGTGTGTGTGTGTGTGTGTGTGTGTTTCTATGTCTCCCGCTGCCTGCGCTGACATGAGGGCCGTGCTTGTGCTTGCAGGTCTTCAGATCCTGTGTTCTGATAATTACATGTGCCGCGTGCATGACACAAGGAGTGTTGACAGTTGAGATAGTTGGGTTTGGTCACTGTAACGCTGGTGTAACACCTGCATGAAGAACAAATGCAGTAAAGACAACACATACACATGATACACATGTAGTACAAATGAAGTGCTTTCCGAATTTCCTAGATTACAGCTCCTGTTCATCAAAGCCCATGATGACATTTTCACATGACTTAAGTTAATTAGGTAATGTATTTACAGTAGTAAAGCAAAATGGAAAATGTCCTCAGAAGCTGAATTTTGTTTCAAAATATGTCATAGGTTTTGAAATTAAATAAAACATGTCAATAAAAAAAACTATAAAAAAGGTTTCTGTTGATACTAGTGTATAAAAAACTGTTAATAAATAATTATTCTTATGACAGATTTTCATACAATGCTGTGCAACCTACCATTACTAGTGACAGTAATAACCAGCTGAGTCCTACAGCTTGTATGTTATGTGATAATTTCTTCAGCCATTACATTTATGACCTATACCTCAATTTTCGAGACATTTTTCCAATGACACAAGTTCAGACACTTTCTGTCTGTCTATAAGGCAGGTACATTATCTAAAGGTTTCATGTGCTCTAAGCGCTGCTGCCATGGATTTAGTTTTTATTGTTTCTTTTTATTGTGTGCTTTGGCGTATGTATAGCAGGAAGGTACGTTAGTGGTATAGACCGACTGAGACAGAAGAATAATAAACTTCCCTATCAACTGGCATTGAACCTTAAATACAAACACTGGTGCTTTCTGTAACAGGGTGGAGGCTCCACCTGCAGTGCTACAGGCCACACCAAACACAACAGCCACTGTTTTGATACAAGTCATATAACAGCAGTGTTTCAACACCTGACCAGCCTCCTACAATTCATTTTAGTCAATGATAGGCCAGTCTTGTTGCTAGCTGTGGTCATTTTGTTAAAACACAACAAAAAGCAATGGCGTCATCACTTAATTACAAAAATGAAGCGCTAGAAGCTCACTGTGTTCTTTTACTTGACCACTGTGGGGTGCCAAAACCTTCAACTTTTCAAATTCTACATGTTGACTTTTAAGAACAAACTGCAGCCACAAATGTTCATCCAGATCTTCACCCAGTGCTAAACTACACACCGCTGTGGGTTCTTCTGACAATCCAACAGGAATGCGAATCTAATGTCATTCACCTTTGCACTTAATATACTGCTAACAACATGTTACCTATGTTTAGTTGCAATGTCACTGTGGTGTCGAAACAGGTAAACTCCCAGTAATGAAATCATCACTTGATGTTTATTTAGTCAGCTTCCATGAAGTAAGAAAACACAGCTTTTAGTAGGTCAGTGTGATGGGCTTTGTGCCGGATGAATGCAGTCCTAAAATGGGCTTGGAATTGGGTGTGTGTTTATGCATGTGCTTACATACATGAGGTCAAGGGTGTGTGTGTGTGTGTGTCTGTGTGTGTGTGTCTGTGTGTGTCTGTGTGTGTCTGTGCGCGTGTGCGCGTGTGTGTGCGAGCGCGTATGTGAGTGTGTATGGGACAATGTCTCAAGGCCATGTTGACAGTCCACACAGAGACAGCGCCACAGGCAAGCGCCAGCTTTGTTGACCCACTTTACATGAAGTGTGTGCTGAAACCCGGTTCTGGCTAAGTTGCTGTGTTTGTTCAGGGAGTGGATCGTGCCATTTTGCGAACAGGGCGTGTGCGTGTGGTTGTTTTGGCATTAAGACGCGGCTTTCAGATGTAAAAGTAGGCACAGAAGGCTAGCTGTCATAGCGAAGGTTAGGCTACGGGAGGGAGCTGATGTGGTCGTATAACAGGTGTGCACACGCGCGTGTCTATGTGCATTCATGTGTTTGTCCCAGCTCAAAGTTAACTCTTCAGCAAACCCTTCTGTTGAAGCAGTGCAGCGGGCTCTGTTTGTCCAACAAATACACGGCTGTGTGTCACACACGTCTGGTTTGTCCTCACGTCTTAGCCCACATGCTTGTGTAGTGACTACTGTCTTTGAAAGTGTTACAGACACAAAGGCTTTGTAAATTTGACCCCGTCTTGCACAAAGAGCGCCATCACTGCGTGGGCGCATAACGTGTGGATGTTTGTACTATATCTATAACAAGACACTTCTTACGCTTATTCTTAGGTGGAGTCTTTGGAAGGATGCACATCCAACCTCTTGTCGTTATATGGACTAAAGAGGAGCGTATGGTATCAGCATCGTTGTTATGTCCTCTTAACTGTACGGGGGATTTTGCGGTTTGGGATCCACCCTGTACTTTGGGGTGGAGCCACACAAACAGGGTTTTTTTGTTGTTGTCGTCATTGTCGTTGTTGTTTTCCTCTTACTATTTGCGTTGCGCCTAACTGTATCAAATATCCATGTTTTGCTTTGTATCATTTTGCGTGGGTGTTTCAGGGATTGGCCGAGAAATGAGTCAGGCAGCCTCTTTTTAGGTGCTGATGTTTGACCTTTGCATTGTTCTGGTTTTCCTCTCCACGTGGTTCACACGCATCAGCAGGCGATAATGGGAGATTTCCTCCATCCTCAAACTCCTTCCCACTTTTAGTGATAATGCCAACCATTTGTGTGCTAATTCATATTACATGACCCTAAAATTGTGGGTTAATGAAGATAAAGTACAAATGCTGATGATTAAGGAATCACTTATTCATGTATCATTAAAACAAAAGCTATAGCTTTAATATTGATGGATCAGTCAAAATAAATTTAAGTACATACATTTAATATCAGATTATATTATCATAACATTTAACATTAAGATAAATATAATTACAATATATAATGATTAAACTTATTATTTTATCAGTGTTTCTTGTTTGTTACATGCTCATCGACTCATCATTCCTTTGCTGTATTCCCTTTTATTCTAACGCCTCTCAGAGCTGGTGGAGCCCTGTCGAGAGGGGGCCAGAGTGTGCGTGGGCCAGCTGGTAGGTGGAGGAAACGGAGACTCGTCCATGAAGACGGTGCCCGAGGAGGCGCCGAAAAGAGGCAAAGAGGAGCTGAGGGAGCTGTGGAGGAAGGCCATCTTGCAGCAGATCCTGCTGCAGAGGATGGAGAGGGAGAATCAGAAGCTACAGGGTGAGTCACGAGAACTGGTCCCGGGCGTTTGGTGTAATGCTGCTGAGCAGGAGGATGCATTTTGTTATACTGCAGGTTTATAAACCAGATGAACAGGTCTGCCTTTTAATCCCACTCCGGCAGCATACCTTACCAGATCAGTGCTCACACAAAGGTTAGCTAATGGAGTGCACACTGAGGCATGCTGCTAATGGACATGTACTGTAGCGCTTGTGTGTTTGTTGATATGTACATGTAAGGCTGTGTGCACCACATCTTTTCTGACACAGATGGCACATATCAGCTCACACCTGACTATGCACCCCACCCCGTAACTACCTGGAACACAGCTTTTCCCAACCACAAATTCAGACATGCTTCATCCATCACACTGTATAAGGCATTGCCTGTAAAGCAGGGAGTGGATGAAGAGAATGTGGGTCAGTAATTAGAAAATGAAGATGGGGACCTCTGTCGCGGGCGGACACTGTTGCTGTACTCGCATTACACTTGCCAACCTTTGCATTTTTGCATTGGCAGCTTTCTTGGGCATCAAAGAGCATTTTGCCTTCAGTGTGCTCCGTCCTCCTATCAGTTCTTCCTCAGTGTGGAGTTTATGCAGCTCCTGGTTTTCTGTTGGCTCTGTTTCTCCCTCTCTGTTTGGGTCAGCTAGACGTGTGTGGGGGTTGGAGCGTGCGTCTCAGTTTTGTGTGTATCTTGGTCAGCTCAAGGGTGGGGTATCCTATCCTGCGTGTTATCAAGGGTGGGGTGTTCCGGCAACAGAAACGGAGAGCGGGAGGCAAGTGGAGAAGGAGACTGAGCGGGATCTGGGCCGCAGCCAATGAGCCAGTTCTGATGGACCAGACGCTGCCTGCTCCAGACATCTGATAAGACAGACAGCAGAGCCATGGCCTCTGCAACAACAGCTATTCTTACTCTGGGTGTGTCAGTTATATGCGCCATCCAAGTTTTTCTCCTTTATTATCCAGGATCCGCCTTTGAGGTCACTCCCGCTTCTTTTCTGTTATAAAAAGCTTTCAGCCCTTACATGCATTCACACCCACAGAGATGTCCTTAATTGATCTTTTTCTTTTCCCTTCCGATCACTGCTGTTGCATTACCCAATGTTGTGGAATTTATTATTGCTCAAATGCTTTTTAGTTTGTTTGTTTTTGTTAAATAAATAATGACACCATAGATTATATATTTGCCAAGTAACAAAGCTGACTACAAATAATGACTTTTAAGATACAAAAACAATCATACAAACAGGCCAAGTTACATTATGCAAGACTGTACTTTTGCAAGACACTAAACCTGAACAGAGCAATTTTCATATAATATAAGTCTTGTCTCTGTTATGGACCCATTTACATGAATCACCTTTGCTGGCTACACACACAATTTCCCATGTTTCCTGAAATATATCCGTGCAGGTTAGAATCTGTGGCCTGTCGTCTTTGTTCTGTAACAAAATTATGACCTCACTCTGTCCAGTTTTGCGCCAAGTTATATCTAGAAGCTATGTGAAAACCACACACTAAAGGGAGTAGGTGGTGAATCCAAACAGTATGGGATTAAATGAAAATAGAAAGTTGTGGGTTGATAGAAAAGAGAAAGAAGAAGAAATGGTCTGTGGGTTAAGAGATTAGAGGAGGGAGAGAGGAAGGGTGTTGTCAAAACGAGAGGAACAGATGAGGGGCACTGGGTGTGCCCTCTCCTCCTTTGATCACTGGTGTCAACATATGTAACGAAATTCACAGCCTTTTTGTTTTTTGTGAGTTTGTAGGTTTCAGTAATCTCAAAGTCCAGGGCCAAGCCTCTTCCCCATTCTCAGTTGAAAAAAAGATCCGAATAACTAATAACTGATTAATTATAGATTAGAAAGGTGAATTTAGCCGTTTTTCAGGGTGAATTGTTTTACATTAATTCCTATACCAAAACTAAAACCAATGTCTGTTTTTCTACCTTTCCCATCACACACACATACACAGTAGCTGTGTAGTTCAGAGAGTTGATTATTGTTGATGCCTGTCTGTCTGTCTGTTTTTGTTTATAGCATCAGAAAGTGACCTACAAAACAAACGTCTAAAACTAGACTACGAGGAAATCACTCCATGCCTGAAGGAGGTCACGCTGGTGTGGGAGAAGATGTTGGGGACTCCCGGGAGAGTAAAGGTCAAATTTGAGACAGAGACCATACACGCTGCAGTTGCACAAGGTGCGAAATTGGCTCCACAAATTTTCTTAACAAATTCTCTAAAAAAAAAAATTAAAGTAAAACAAAAGTTTTCTTTTTAACTGTCTGTGATGATTCTCAGTCCCTTAAGTGGGACTTTAATTGTCAGTGCTTGCTGTACTGTCCATTTTGCACTATCAGCATGTTCAGTGAATAGGAACCTTATCTCTTCTGCATTCAACCCTACGAAGAGCATGTGAGATGGTGTCATGTTAACAATCTGGCCACCACCATCAGATAACAGATAATATGAATCTGCAAGGTCATCTCTTTGTCCTGTGGTCTTAATGTGCTTTGAATTGTCTTTTTTTTCCCATGACCAAAACAGAAAAATGAAAAGTGAACATTAATAAATCTGGAGTTTAATATTTTACATGACACTCCTGTCCAGTCATTACAATGCATTTGTTGCTCTCGTAAAAGGCCTTTAGTGGACAGGTTTGGTTAAATTTGGGAGTTAATCAGTGCCTCTCTCGTTTGGGTCTGTTTAATACTCAACTGTGAAGCGTCTTTGTGCTAAGCTAAAGCGTGCTAACCGGCAACTAGATGTGACTTTATGCGTTTACACATGAGACGGACACCGGCCTCTGTTGTAGCTATCGCGTTTTCGGCACTGACCTCCTTTCCCTTTTCCCATCTCTGGCAGGTGTCCCAAGGCAGCATCGGGGCGAGATTTGGAAGTTTCTGTCTGAGCAGTACCTGCTCAAGCAGGCAGTTCCCTCTCGACCGCCTGCCATCGACACTCCGTACAAAGAGCTGCTGAAACAGCTCACCTCACAGCAACATGCCATCCTCATAGACCTGGGTAGGACACACTAAATGACACGGCCTTTCTCAGCCCCCTATTCCCCAGCGTGTAATACCTGGAGCCATAAAGTTTTCATCAGTTACTTATTTAATTACTATTACACGGACCTCGTGTTATTTTAAAATGACCAATATTTAGAGTCAAACAACATTATTATTTTTCTATCTATTTGAAAGCATCTTTATATGCAACCTAGAGTTTAAATCCCATTGAGCATCAAAAGGTCTACAACGCTGCATTGTTTTAAACCTCACTTTAACACTTTCACACTCAAATGTTCCCAACACCTCCCACCCAAAAACCCACACATACACTACCTACATGTTCACTCCACCCATGTAACACCCACACATACATATACACATCCACCCACTCGCGCATCCATGTAGCACTCACCCTCCTGGTGTTTGCTTCCTTTCAGAAGCCTGTGATGTTATTCAGTGTACATGTGATGGGGCGGGGGTGGGGGGGTCACAGAGGATACAGTCACAGTTCACTAACATAGGTCACTATTGAGGTGTTATGTGGCGTAAGATAAAGGCGCAAAGTGTTTTGTTTTTTCTGATTCTAATGCCGCACAGGTTTACAGATAGCAGATACAGAACCTGAAGGCCAACGTCAACATGCGCACTGGAAGCATTAAATTAAATCAACGCTGGGCAGGTTGATTTATGGTGTAGGTTTCGTTCAGCGCTCTCTCACCTTATATTCAGACCACAGAACAGACTTTACGCACAAACACACAATTTTCTTCAGGCAGGGGAGGGACTGCCTTTATGTTCAGAACATAAAGCCCCCACAGGACATTCCTCACATATCACCACACATCATCATTATCTGCAAAGCCTCACTGTGTGACTTTGGAGTCCTCAGTCCTAAAACACACCTCAAGACTGTCTATATTAAGTTTACTTTTATCCAATACATATCCTGGGTCATTATGGTGTCATCTTTGAAAGGTCCACATCGCCTTCACGGTTACATGTTAAGCTCTGAAGAATGGGTTGACTCATGCTTATAAGTGTGAAGACTCGTCTGAATTTTACGCTTGTTTCCAACACGTATAAACGCCCTGAGGCTTTGGTCTCTTGCTTTGTGTCACAGTTATTTGCTTAGGGTTCTTACTCGTAGGTGCGTATTATTAATTTATGTACAGAATGTAGCATTTTGACTGTAAAAATGTATAATGCTGATGCTGTTTTAGTGACTCCCTGTTTTTTCCCCTAGGCCGTACTTTCCCCACTCATCCATACTTCCAAGCCCAGCTGGGGGCTGGACAGCTGTCTCTCTATAATATACTGAAGGCCTACTCACTGCTAGATCCTGAGGTATCGTTTACTTTGTCTTTTCTTTCACAACCTTTTCGGGTGGTGTCTTTTTCTCTGCCTTTTGACGGACTAAATGGAAATGTCATCCAGCTTTTAGGCTTAAGCTTTTCTCTCCTCCTGGTCTGTGTTGATGTTTTTGTAGGTGGGCTACTGCCAGGGCCTGTCCTTCATTGCCGGGGTGCTGTTGTTACACATGGGAGAAGAAGATGCTTTCAACATGCTTAAATTTCTGATGTATGACGTGGGGCTTCGTAAACAGTATAGGCCTGACATGATTATCCTGCAGGTAAAAGAAAAGTTACACATAACACACGTAAACCTGAACTCATTCATGCACAGATATTAATTTCGAAGATCGATGGCCATGTTTTGCACTATTTGTCTTCGTACATGATTATGACTATAACCTGAAGAGCTGTGCTGCTGGGCAACTAAGGCAATGACTGGGATGTAGCAGCACACAGTACATATAGAATACAGTACATTTAAAATCCCACAACCGCAAACAAAAAACCTAAAAACTGCTAACGATCAGCTGTGCACAGCTATGTTTTAACCCTTTGAGAGCATGTTCCAAATGATAAAAGCCAACCTCTGGTGTCCTGCTTATGCCAGATTCAGATGTACCAGTTGTCGCGGCTGCTCCACGACTACCACAGGGATCTTTACAGCCACCTGGAGCAGCAGGAGATCGGACCCAGCTTATACGCCACCCCCTGGTTCCTGACTGCCTTCGCTTCACACTTCCCGCTCGGCTTTGTGGCCAGAGTCTTCGGTAAGTTCTGTATCTGCACATACGTTTGTTTTACCTGGGCACCACACTGTTTCTTCTTCTTCATAGGAAAAGCTTGGCAGTGTAGACAGAGCACTATGAAGAAGCAGGGTGCTGGGGTTTCTACAGGAGTTTTATATTCTCTTGATCCCAATTCACTTTTTTAATTAGCTCTTTAGTTCATGGGAGGGGGGTGTGCAGAAAGTGGTGTTCATGTATTGTAAGATAAGGTCTTTTATTTAGTCATTTACAGGCTGCTGCCTTCCTCTTGTGTGATTGGTCCTCGTTTACTGCATGTAAATACCATTACACCCACAGCCTCTCATGTCCTTTACTGTACTTCCTTCATCTCATTGCCCTTTTCTCCTGCATTCCTTTGTCATTGTTGTTTTCATGCGCAATTTCTTATACGGTCCTCCGTCACTGAACCAGACTCCCTGGCTCCACATGCTCATCTGAGCGTAACGCTGTGTGCGTGCGTGCGTGTGTGTGTGTTGCAGTTAGAGGGCATCATCGTAACACTGGGAAGTGTTTGATATCACATGTGGGCCTCCACGCCCTTTCTTAATCTTCTGTATGATCTCATGCGAGCCTGCCTAACCCTTGCTCCACCCTGGTGCATTCAGACCATGTACACAGATACACACACCTAGAGTACTGAGTCTCCATATGCAGCTTGCGTCCTGTTTAGCTTCGCCTAAACCTTTTTTATTGACGTCAATATAGCTGTCATTTTGAGCAACCTCCTAAGCCACCATTCAACACAGAGAGCAGTTCTATAAGCGCCTGTCATTATTAATTTTAACCCTTGAGTAATCCAGCACAGGCTGCCACGTCAGGGCACTTCTAACCTCTCATCTGTTTTCGTCTTTCACCTTGTGTTACCTTCTTCTCTGTCAGATATGTTGTTCCTGCAGGGGTCAGAGGTCATTTTCAAGGTGGCCTTGAGTCTCATGGGGAGCCACAAACCTCTGATCCTGCAACATGACAGCCTGGAATCCATTGTAGACTTCATCAAGACTACGCTGCCCAACCTGGGCCTGGTTCAGATGGAGAAAACCATTAACCAGGTTAGAAAAGCAGACACATTTACTCACCAGTGACTGACTGATCATAATAGTTGATCGTATTCATTTTAAATCATATTAAATGAAGTTTCTTAGCTACTGTATGTGCTGCTTAATGTGCTCAGTAATCTTCCGTTTGATGTTTTTCCCCATGAGATCTGATTTTACAACTCACGGTAGAGAGCAAGAGAAAGTCTAATTGTTTTATGGAGCATATTCTTCTGCTTCAGGGACAAAGGCTATTATACTGACACATACCTTATTACAGCAGGTGATGGGTGGAGTGTCTGTGAAGTGATTTGACCTCAGCTTTGTGTGTCAGTAAGTGTGGAGAAGAAAAACAGGACTGGATGTCACCAGGTCACCTATTTTAAATGGCTCCAGTTGTGTCCCATTAAATTGATGAACAGTAATCAGTCTTGCTCATTGTGAAATACGAGGAGGTGACGGGTGTTGAGTCAGTGATGAGACAGACACATGTAGAGAGCATTGTATGTATTTATGCATACTTTGGCTGCGGGGTGTAGAGTCGTGCTCTAGCCTGTCTGTACTTTCCCTCCAGTTCCACTTATCCACAGCAGATTGTCTATAGGTTAACGTTGGTGTGACTCACAGTTTCACCACACAGAAAACAGGGAGTGTACTCACCGGATGTGTGGAGCCGTTAATGCGTGACATTTCTCCGCTGTTTGTTTGCTGTTAAGCTGAAATACGGGATTTGTGGCTACAGAATTACACCTGCTTAATTTGGTCCCTAAAAAATGTGATAACGAGTTCAAATTTTAAGCTTTTTTAAGCAAATTTTAAGCTTTTTTTTTTTTTTTAATTTTGTTCATCCTGAGATTATCTAAATATGTACTTCTACTGTAAGTACATATTGTGTAGGATAAACGAAGGAAAAAAAAGGTAAAGGTTTCAAACAAAGGTATACAGTACCATCAAAACAATACATCAAAAATACTTTTAAGCCACCTGTGTTTTATAAAACCCTTGGAGTTGCTCTAATTCAATGATCACTTAGGTTCATTGCTTTCGCTTTCAGTTTTACTTACATTCGATGATCTTGCTAAACTGGAAAAATGTGACAAAAGTAACAAACAGATGCGAACATGAAGGAAAAATGCCAGGCACTCGACTCTAGAGTAGAAACACTACATGCAGTACCACACGTTACACCTGAGAGCCATCGTGAAGGTCCTGTTGTTTCTTATTGATGACTTCTGTCACATAGTTGTCACATCTCCAGATGTCGCAGCACTTAAAACAGCAAATGGCTGTAAGTGGTTGGAATAATAATGAAAATGAAGCGCGACACAAAAACAAAACTTGAAAAGCACTGTGTTACCTGTCTGTTAGGTTTGTGAGATGGATGTGTCCAAGCAGCTCCAGGCCTATGAGGTGGAGTACCACGTGCTGCAGGATGAACTGCTGGACACGCCCCCAACCCTCAACCAGCACCAGCGAGCTGCACAGCTGGAGAGGACCAACCAGAGCCTCCGGCAGCAGAACCTGGACCTGCTGGAGGAGCTGCAGGTGAAACCGGCTGCATCCCGTGACAACACCAGGGCCCGTCTCTTCCCAATTCGCCCATTTAAACTTGCTTTCCCCTTGCCCAGGTGTCCCACGCTCGCGTGAGCAGCCTGGAGGGTCAGGTGGAGGCGCTGGTCCAGTCAGAAAACCAACTGAGGGAGCAGGTTTCTGCACTGGAGGAGGAAAAGAAGCAGCTGCTGAGCACAGTCACAAGCCTGCAGGAGCTCCTCAGCAGCCTCGGCATACGCATGACTCCTGATGGACACACAATCCCCGCTGACAGACCGATGGGAGCAAACCCAGAGGAGCTGGGAAACAGGACTGGGGACTCCCTGCTTCACCCGCTGGCTCCACAGGGTTCATAGTTGCTCCCGATCATCTTTCAAATAGGGACATTGCAATAGTACTGAAGAAGAGGGGAGAGAAGATGGCTCCCAAACTCGACCTTTGTCCTCCCCCCAGCTGTGCATATAAAAAAAGAGGTGAAACTGTGGAAGTTGGACACAAAGTGGGGATCGTGGGGAATGTATTATCTAACAGAAGCCACAAATGCCCACTTCCTTGTCTACAAATAAATATGAACGTAATTATTGACCAGACAAAGACTTTCCCACTGGGCGTCTACTGTAAAAACATATTTTTGTCTACCCCTGTACTTGTATCTCTGCGTCTTTGAATGTGTCATGTCCTGTGTTTGTGAGGAAACTGTGTCGGTTGCGATGAGGCTAAAAAAGCCAAAGAATGTCACTTCATGCAAAAACAAGCTCTAACAAGGATGAAATTGATCAACCTTCGAGTCATACAAAGATTTCTTTCCAAAGAAAGGGGGAAAATTGCAATGAAGAGACGTGTAATGAAAAGTGCGTTAGGTTCTTAAAGCCACGATGGTGCTTGTGTGCGGAGGTGAACTGCTTTTGGTTCCTCCTCTGCTCCTCCAGTCTTCCACGGTTGCATCTCCTCCCGCTGTAGGTTTTAAACTCCACGTACTGTAGCTACAGTAACCTCCAGGAAGCCTCACAATGACTCCCGCAACGGGAGCACAATAAATCCAGTCCATTTCACATCCTGTTGTTTCACCTTCCCAACAAACTCGAGGCAATTCAGCGGAAAACTGCGGCGGTGCCTTATCCGAGCGGTTTTCCAGCCTGAGTGATTACTTCATATTGCAAAACGGCAATTTGTCTGCACTTCATATACTGTAGAAGACGTCTGCTGCTGAGACAAGCTGTCGGCTGTAAATCATCCACTGTATTAAACACTGAATTCCTTCAAGTCGAGCTGCAGCTCCGTGAATGTCTGAATGTGTTACTGTTCACCCGCCGAGTGCAACTAATCTATTGAGTTACACCGTAAAGCTATTATTGCTTCTGCTCCTGCTTGTCCTCGCACGTCTTTGTTTCCTGCATTCACGTTGTGTACTTTAATACATGTCCTGTCCCTCCACTGCACCTGACGCCATGCTCCTTGTGCATGTCAGGTGTGGGGCTGTTGGAGTCTGTGTAGGCTGTACGCCCTCCTGTCCAAACATGCCAGTCAACTGCTGCGTAACAAGGCTTTGAGCATATGGAAATTACACTGTACACAGTATTTAAAACGCAGGCAGTCGTGAGCTTTCAGAGACTTGTCCTGAGGGGAAGAAAAGCGTGTCAGGGCAAGCCGTGCCTGTGTTCGTATGTACGTGTTTACACAACTGAAAAAAGCACCAACAGACACAGAATCATTTAAATACAGGTTTTTTTTTAGTTCTCACTAATAAAACCATTTAACGTTTCTCAATTTCTTTTTTTTTCACAACTCATCAAAGTCATGAGCAGCAAGTTATTCATAGACTCAAGGGGCCAGACTGGTCCACCCCTGGGTTAAACTGGGTTAAACTGGGTGCTTCTGTATGTAACCGTCCTAACCGCTGCCCCGGTCGCGTGTGTGTGCACTTGAACATGTTGCTCAGTAAGTACAGAAAAATCTTGTGACAAATAGTATTTTTAATCAAAAGGTTTCTATGATCGGATTTGGTGATTCTCGGTTTCCATGGTGAAGCATTCCCACTGCGCAGGAACAACTGGCAGGAGGCCTGTGTGTTCACAGGCTCAAATGAAAACACATGGACGGATGAACACACATTTCCCTGTTATATCATCAGCTTATTAATTCTAATTCGACATACTTCACCCTCCAGTAATGTGAACAGGGTCAGTGGTTTTGCATTATCTGACTGCAAGGGAGCATGTTTGGGTGTTTTACCTCATTCTTTTTGTTTTGCACAACAAAGTAATCAACCAAGAATTCCATATATTCTCACCTGAACCCTGCAACATGGTACAAAAAGAATGTATAACTAATATTGCCTATTCGCTCCTTAGACGTTGTGTAACTGACCTGTGACCCGTTTGTGGAGGAGGGCACAACAAAAGACTTTCCCTGCAGGGATCAGCAAGGAGTCATAGTGTTATTTCAATGTAAAACCATAATGAACGCTGTCAGGGATCACTCTCGCTACGTAGACGGGGCTCAAGTCCTGATCCAAAGCAAACAGTCTGCTGAATGGAGATTTCCAGGAGCAGCAACATGGAGCGTCAAGTGGCTGCACACGCCCTCCTCTGCCGGTGAGACCTGTGGCCACACCCTGCAGACCACCGCGGCCGGCGCGGTGCCGCTGAGCCAATCTCACATGAGCCCTGCCCACGTTGTGTGTCTGTGTGTTGGATTCTGGTTCTGGTGCAAAGTAAGAGGCGGCCGGTCGCCCCTGACGACTGGAGCGCTGTGTGTAAACAGCCTGTGTGCGTGTGTGCGTGTGTGCGTGTGTGCGTGTGTGCGTGTGTGTGTGTGTGTGTGTGTGTGTGTG